>NC_045776.1:64590259-64922333 GCF_008692025.1 Phocoena sinus | reverse complement strand
CAGGTGCAGAGCAGGCCCCTGGCCAGCACTGAGGGCTCAGCAGGAAGCACTGGGCCTCTGGGGAGGGAGGATGTGAACCTTGACCCCATGGTGGGTACAGGGCTGGGTCCTTAAGGAGTCATGAGGCGGTGAGGGTATCTGTGGCAGTACAGACTTGGAGCTAGGCCAGGCTTCTCCTGCTGGGGATGGGTCTCAGCTTTGGTGCCAAGAATGGCTCCCCATTCACCCACAGGACGTTCTAAGGACCGGCCAGCACCACGTCCACTGGGACAGCAGCAGGGATGGGGAACGGGGATGCTGAGCTGGAGAATATGGTCCCCTTACCCCAGTCGGACCCCCAGTGACTGAGGCCTGAGAGGCAAAGTCCAGGAGCTGCCCGTGTTCTGGAGGACTCCACAGGGGCAGGAGGGGAGGAGGTGGCTGGTCTTCCGTGGAGGGATGGACTGGGGGCTGGGGGCAGGACTGGACAGGACATCAGAGCTCCATGCTGCAGTGACCTCTGTCCCCGACTCTGCTGAGACTCACAGGGGACACAGGGCCCTCTCCTGTCACCCCATCCCGGAAAGGGTTGTTCTCTCCAAGGGTGTGCTGTGACTTTGTCCCAAACAAGGCCTTCTGCAGGTCCCTCTAGTGGGGAGTGTCCTGCCCCCCTTACACTGTACGAAAGGGAGCCAGGAGGATGGCACCACCTCCCATGCGGGTCCCACCACATCCACACGCCCCGGGGCCTGTGCTGCTAAGAACTGAAGACAGCAGGAGCCTGTGACGGACACACAGACGGACAGACGGCACGATGTGAGGACAAGGATGGAAAAGGGAAGACGATGAGACCATACCCCGCTGTGCTTAGATGGCGACCCACCAGGGAGGGGTCTGCCCCTACGGACTCGATCACAGAGAGATGGACACCCATTCGAGGGCATCTCTCTGGTCAAGGTCATAATAGGGTCAGGGTCTGGGTGAGAACTGTCATCCTGTCTGTGAAAGTGACTGATGAACAGGGTGGAGGACGGTATCTCCTCCCAGGTTGGTCCACACCTGTGGACATAGGATTAGTGACCTTATAAGAAGAGACCAGAAACACACCCCCAACCCCGAGTGAGCCACTGAGACAGACCATCTAAGGACAGAGCCAGAAAGTGCCTTCAGGGAGCCGGGAGAGAGCTTGCACTAAAAACAATATTAGGGCATCTTGATCACGGACTTCTGACCTCCAGAACCTTGGTAAAGAAATTTGTGGTGTTTTAGCAACATATGGGTGGTATTTTTCCATGGCTGCCTGAGCTGACTAAGACAGGAGCTGGGAACACTTGTGTGTAGGTGTTTATGGGAGCATTAGTCTTCATTTCTCTGAAATAAAATCCCAAGGGTACAATTCCTAGATTGTACAGTAATGGCATGTTCAGTTTCACAGTAGCTGCAAAGCTGTTTTCTAGGGTGGCTGTGCCACTTTATAGTCCTACCAGCAACACCTGAGCCACCAGGCCCTCTTCTGCGCAGCCAGCATTGGTTCTGCCACTGTTTTTTACTTTAGCCCATCTGCTCCATTCTGACTGGTGTGTAGCGGCAACTCTTTAGGGTGTGATTGACATTCCCCTAATGACTCATGGGGACCATCTTCCCATGTGCTCATCTGACATCTGTACATTCCCGAAAAAATGTCTGTTCACATCATTTCCCAAATTCCACTTGGATTTTAGTTGTTTTGTTTATTGATTAGTTTTCAAACATTTTTCAATGTATATACAAGTTTTTGGATGAATATGTGAGTGGAAAGTATTTTCTCCTACTTTACTGGATTTTTCAACTCCATAAAAAGGACTTTTATAGAAAAATGCTTTTCAATTTACTGTATTTCAATTTATCTTCTTCCTTTCACAAATCATGCATGTATTGTCAAGTCCAAGAATTGTTGCCTAGGTCTAGATAAGGAAGACAATTTCCCTTTTTTTCTTAAACATAAAATGAAAAAGAATGTATATGTTGATTTGAATCACTTTGCTGTGCACCTAAAACTAAAACAACATTGTAAATCCACTATACTTCGAAAAATAAAAATTAAAAAACTTTAAGGAAATAGAATGAAACCTCTGCCAGACGTACCTGACCAGGGTCACTGTGTCTGCTGCTGGGATTCTGGGCTCTCGCAGCAGCATGACCGTGGTCCCCGCAGTGCCAGCTTCCAGCACTGTCCAGCCCACCACACGATAACCTCATCCCCAGAGAGGACGCTTGTGTGTCCCCAAGGCCCAGAGGGGAGCCCAGGATCGGACTGAGAGGTGTGTGCACACGCTGGGGCAGGGGCAGCCTTTCTCACTCAGCACCAGAGAGTTCTGGGGACCTGGGCTCAGGTCTGGAACTCAGGTGCCAGTTTAACTCCTCCTTGGATCCCAGCTGTTCTCTGCTCAGCAGGGAGCCGGTCACAAGGCCAAAGGTGGCAGGAAGGAGATTTGCATGAAGACACCCCTTCTGAGCATAAGAGAGGCCCAGAGGCCCCACCCCAGCTGTGAGCTCAGAGGCAGAGCTCGGGCGTCCCCACCATGGCCTGGACCCGTCTCCTGCTCCCCCTCCTCGCTCTCTGCACAGGTGCTGCCCCCAGGCTCAGCCCGAAAAGTGACCAGAGCTCAGCCCGGTCCAGAACTTCAGCTCAGCACAGGAGCTGCCGCAGGGGGCATGAGGCTACAGGGATGAGACCCTCTTCCTTACCCTCACTCTCCTCTCCTCTCTTGCAGGTTCTGTGGCCTCTTCTGAGCTGACTCAGCCACCTGCGGTGTCCGTGTCCTTGGGACAGACGGCCAGGATCACCTGCCAGGGAGACAGCTTAGGAAGCTATTATGTTCAATGGTACCAGCAGAAGCCAGGCCAGGCCCCTGTGCTGGTCATTTATAAGGATAGCAACCTGGCTTCAGGGATCCCTGACCGATTCTCTGGTTCCAGCTCAGGCAAAATTGCCACCCTGACCATCAGCAGGGCCCAGGCCGAGGACGAGGCTGACTATTACTGTGGGTCAGCTGACAGCAGTGGTTATCTTCACAGTGACACAGGCAGACGGGGAAGTGAGACACAAACCCCCTCCCCGTCTCTCTCTCACTCTCCTCCAGCCCCCAGGAGGATTGTGGAAGAACAGTGACAGGTCTGGCCCAGTTCCCCCAGATCTGAGACCCCCAGGCTGCCCCTCTTCCCAGCCCTCCAGGCAGGCTCTGCACAGGGGGCTCAGGGATGGATTATGGCTGGCAGGACCAGGCTGTCTTAGTGCTGTCTGGCCAGGTCGGGAACTTTGGACAGAGGCCCTGTATGGAAGGACAGACAGAGGGACACGTCCCTCCAGTGGTAGTTTTCCCCACATTTCCATATCGTGGTCCCTGGGCCCCTCTTGGCCCAACTGTCTAGGATTTGACCACAGAATGTCCTATCCCATCTGATGCTGAAGCCCCAGGCTCCCATGGCAGCTGGGATTCTGAATAGAACACGCCAGAGCAGTGGGCATTCTAGCATCTACCTCCTTCTCTCTTCTGGCCTCGTCTACTCATCCACGGCTGCTGGGAGCCTGTGAAAACTCACAGCGGCGCCCTCACTGGGAAATGCTGTTGGTGCAGAAAATGGCCCCCCACCCCGGTTTATCCCCCTGGTCAGAGAGGGTCAGGTGCGTGATGCCTGAGGCCACCATCCCCAGGCTCTGATTCAGTTTAGGACGACCCGAACGGACCAGCTTTAACTCTCCTGCAGAACCCCGAGTCCTCATTTGTGTGACCAAATCCCGGGTCCCCTCCCCTCTGCCGAGTCTCCCCTCCTCATCTCCTTCCAGATTTCCAGGACATGCACTTAACATCTCAGAATCAGCTTCCAGGGAACCCGATCTAAGTTGGCCAGCTGTTCCCAACATGTTCACAGGGTCCCGAGGAGGTTATATATACCCCCAAGTCTCTGTTTTCCTGCCTAAATCCACAGTGTGCTCTTCAAAATCCCCAGTTAGATCTGATTGTCCTTGAATTTTTATAAAACTGTGCATTGGAGGCCAATAAGCTATGGTGAGAATGTTTGTGAAAGAAACTGGCAAAAAACGATTTCTCTATCCAAAGTGATGACTGAAAACTCACCACTATCACGCTGTCCTATGATTAGGTGTTGTAAGTGATGGGGACCACCAAGAACATCTGTTCTGTTTCAAAGTAGGGCCCCAGTTTCACAGTAGACACCCCCATTATACCAAAGCCTCAGTCTTCATCTGAAACAGGATCCAGGGAGGAACTGGGTTGATTTTTGCACAGCTATTGACCCATCAGTTGACTGGATATGTTTCTCCTTCTTGTAAAGAAATAAAACCTTGACATCCTACAATGCATGGCTTTCCTCACAAAAAAAGTCAGTGTCCAAACTCGTAGACGTACAATGAGGAAATTTCTGGGTGACCTTGGAAAACAGTGAATTTACACCCAAAGACCATTTCCCTGGAAAATGCTTAAACAAACATGTGACAACCTGAACAATGGCACATAGATCTCCTGCTTCACACAGAATTCTAGATTCTCCAGGGGAAAGGTCCACATTAGAAATATTAAAATGCCACCTGTGGATTTTTTTTAAAAGAAAAGCCAAAAGTTTCCTCCAAGTGCACTCCTGTCTTGCATGAGGGTGGATGTCTAATTTGGAGGATGGAAACCACATGGGAAAAAATTACGTTCAAAAAGTATTGACAATTACAGATTATTAAATGTACAATTAACTTGTCACACTAATGGACCATGAACCAGCAACAGATGATACTTTATGCACCGAATCCCTAAGACCTAAGCAGTAATTCCAGGATTCCTCCAGAGGAGAGATCATGAAAATGCTGCACTAGTTGCTTTGAATCTGGAGTGTGTTGTTCTTGGGCTTTCTGTTCAGCCCCACGGGGAGCAGGGCGCTGTCAGCCTCGCAGGTGTCAGACGGCCCCAGGGGAGGTGCAGCAGCGCCCCCAGAGGCAGTGGGGAGAACTGACAGGAAGAATCTACAATTTAGGTTGAGAATTTCCCACACCCCCTCCTAACCCAGACATGTTCTAGAACACTCAGAAGAGGCTATTATTTAGGGATTAAGACATCTCTCTTCTCTCTAGCCCCCAAGTGACCTTGGCGTTGTCATTCCCTCTCTCAGCCTCTGCCTTTCCCTGTCAAGTGAGCTCCTCGAGTCCTGGGCTCCAGTCACAGAAGCAAATCTGCAGACATTTATGGAAGACAGTGACTGGTCAGCCACATGGGACAGTAGACAGGGCTCAGGACCAGAGGCACATGCAGCAGCTAAAGCCCCAGCATGGCTGCATGGTGGATACTTGGCAGGGGAGAGGCACTAGTAACCCCCCCGAAGGTCTTCAGCCCTCAGGTAAAGTAGGGAAGGCCGAGGGGTTTGTCTCAACCCACCTGTGTCAATCCTGTTCCTGCTCCCTGGGCTCCAGCCTGTGCTAAGGAGCTGCAAAGACCCGGATTTATTACGTGTGAATCCCCTTTGCTCCACCTGAACACATGTCACTTCTACCCCTCAAATTCTTAACTCAGAGAACATATTACACTGGCCCTGGAGCTGGGTTTACATCCCAGATCCCTCAAGTTTGCCCTGTCCTTTCAGATCCTCCAACACACCGACTCCTCCCCACTGGCCAAGTCTCAGCCCTTCCCACACTCACTTCTTACTACTTGGTTCACCCCAGTCCTGAGGGCAGCTCCAGAGTTATCCCTTTGGAGAGGCCCCCAGCCTCTGATTACAGGACAGCCTGCCTGTCATTGTCTGTCTCTTCTCTGGATTAATTATCCCCACAGCACGCACCACGATGGGGTTCTTTCCCCATCACTAGTTTCGTTAACTGATGCATTTGTGCTCAGACTTTTCCTGCTTGGTCGGAATACATTTTTTTCTTTTTAATTTCAGGACTCACTGATGAAAAGCAGAGGCATGAACAGGCGGGGACCTATTGTAGTCTCACCAAGATAAGTTCTCTGGGTGATCACAGATTCCACGTGGGACCCAAGATCTTGCCAGCATCCAGGTCCCTTGTCCCTATATGTTGGCCTTGCTTTCATTCTTGTGGATGACAGACCTCAGGATGGCTGCTGCAGCTCCAGCTATCACACCATGTTCAAGAGGAAAGGATCTGCGTCAATTCCTGCTATTTCTTTCCTTTACAAGAGCAAGAGTTCCCCGAGATAAACTCCAGCCAACTGACCCTTACATCCCATAGAACAGTGCTGGGCCACCTGGTCAAACCTGATAGCCAGAGACCTGAAAGAAGCAAGTGTTTGGCTTTTAAATAAACACTGCAGGCAATGTGTAGGTGACCGTGGTGGAGATTCTCTGCCAGGTGTGCAAAGCCACTGTGTCCCCTGCACTGCCCCCCACACAGGATGGAAACACCCTTCAAGCAGGGACTGTGTCCTGTTCATGCTGAATTCCCTGGAGGGAATGTGCCAGCCCAAAGTGGGTCTGAATGAACATTTCCCAGTGGGTGTGGTCCTAACCGTGCCTTTGGAACTGTAGCCGCCACCCCGCATCAGGCCCATACCCAAAGCTGGCACCAATAAGAGTCACCCCCTGAGGGAGGTGTCCCCAACTGCCCATCCCACCTGCGTGACCTCCCACCACGCCACAGACAGGAGCAGGGATGCCTCCGTGAGCCCAGCCCCCTCCTCTTCCAGATGAGCCTGTTCATACCTTCACGGGTAATCTCAGCCCCTCGTGCCAGGACGTGAGGCAGACAGAGCCATGGAGGGGGAGTAAATCCTGATTGGGGTCACCATCCCTGGATCAGGGAAATCACCACCTGAGCAGTGGGCTCTGAAATCTACACCTAGAACTGAGTCTCCGCCTCCAGTGTGGAGCAGCCACCAGGGGGCAGCAGAGGTAGCCCGGCAGAGCCACCTGGAGGAGGGGTGTCCTGGGCATCAGGGCTCCAGTACAGGGGAAGAAGTAACCAGGACCTCACACCTGATGACAAGTGTCCTTCCGTTTCTACAGTGTCACTTCACTCTCAAGTACATGTTTCTGTCTCCGTGTGTCCCAAGTCCTGCTCTTGGAGGACGGTGCCTGTTTCCTTGCCCCACACCCACTGCCAGCACACCTAATACTGCTAAAAAGCCACCGCTGTCCAGAAACGCTCATCCTCCCTGTGACCACGTTGCCCCTCCCTTCCCTGTACTCGGAGGCCCCGTCCTCCAGACACAGCTGCTCCTACTCCCTGGAAGCTCTCCCACTGCCCCCTACCTGTCCCTCCACTTACCCCTTACAGGGAAGGGGGGGAACCAGAAATTTCCACACTTCCTGTTTCCCAGTGTCTGACACACAGCAGTCACTCAATCATCTTTCCGTAATTGTGATGTTTATGACATATATATTTTCCCCAGCAACTGAAGGGAAATGGATTAGGACTGACATTCCCTTGCAGAGTTATTAAACCCTGAAGCCCCCTCTCATTCTCTCACAGAGCAAACGTTTCTTTTAGCCCCTTGTCTGTTCCTGCCCCTGAGGCACAATGGGGACACTACAGCCCCGGGAGCTCACAGCCCAGGGTAGACACAGCACCGCAATGGCCTGGAACACTCCATGTGCTTTGTCAAACCGTGAATTTTATTCAGTCTTGGGCCCAGGAGCTGTGATGGGGGGGAGAATCCTGTACAGTCTAAGCCTCTTAGTGTCGCCCATGGAATGAGTTCAGAGAATACAGACCCACCTCTGAGCTCTCAGTGGCCAGGCCCATCCAGGAGTGAGGCCAGGACTCAGACTGGAGTGGAGACGTCACCCCCAGACTACGGGACAGCAGGTGGAGGAGGATCCCCCAGGCCGAGGCGGGGTCTGCAGGGGCCACCCCTCCCTCTCCGTGTCCCTGGGGGCTGAGCCCTTCTCTGAAACCACAGAGCTCTCCAGGCAGACCCCCTGGGCCCGGCTGATTTGCACCCCCGGCAGCTCTCTCTCCAGCAAGGGGATAAGAGAGGCCTGGGAGCCACCCTGCCCAGCCTAGGCCTCGGGGAGCAGACTCGGGGTGCCTCCACCATGGCCTGGACCCCCTCCTCCTCGGCCTCCTGGCTCACTGCACAGGTGCTGCCCCCAGGCTCCGCCCACCCCTGGCCCAGGGCTCGGGGACAGACCTGGCCCTGACTCTGAGCTCAGCAGGGCGCTGCCCGTGGGGACAGGAGACTCCTGGCCCTGCTGCAGGATGGGGGGCTGGAGGGGCTGAAATCTCCCCACTGTGCTCACTGCTGTGTGTGAGCCCCGAGGCGCTGCGCCTGCCAGAGAAAGTGAGGCTCCATCCACCAGCCAGGCCCATGGGCACCTGGGGCTGAGACTGACGGGAGGGGGCGCCCTCGGGGCCCAGAGAATCTTTGGAGCTTAGTCCAGGCCAGGCAGGTGGGGGTCTCTGGACATGGGTTCTTCACCTCCAGCCCACCTGTCCTTTTCTCTCCTGCAGGCATTGTGTCCTCCTATGAACTGACTCAGTCGCCCTCGGTGTCGGTGCCCCTGGGACAGATGACCAGGATCACGTGTGGGGGGAAACAACATTGGAAGTAAAAGTGCTTACTGGTACCAGCAGAAGCCGGGCCAGGCCCCAGTGCTGGTCATCTATCATGATAACGAGAGGCCCTCTGGCATCCCTTACCGGTTCTCAGGATTCAGCTCAGGGAACACAGCCAGCCTGACCCTCAGCGGAGCCCAGGCCGAGGACAAGGGCGACTATTACTGTGCAGTAGCTGATGGCAGTAGGAGCAGCTGGCAGTGACTCACGGTGACACAGGCAGATGGAGAAGTGAGATCCTGACCTCCCTGCCTGGCTCGGCGCTCACTCCACCCGCCTCGGAGCAGCTGGAGGGCAGGCCTGAGGCTCCGGTGTCCTCTGTGCTCTCAGGACCTCTGTTTATCCTGCTGAGAAATGGCGAGTGGGATTCGGTCCTGAGTCATGGAGACTGTCGTCAGCACCCTTGAGCCAGAGGGTTCCCCTTGCCAGCTGTGTCCTAGGACAGCCGTGTCCCCTCTCCAGGCTCAGCTTCTCCACTGGCTTCTCTCAGGAGTGGGGGGAAGATTCCAGATACAGGAAGGAAAGCTTCCGGCGCCTGGTGGCTGCTGGTGGCCCCTGACCCACGGAGGTCATTCTCGTCACTTGTGCCTGATCATCCTGCACTGAGACCCAGGGCCTCCCTGCAACACCCTGAGGCGGGCCCTCAACACCATTGCCCACAATCCTCTAAGAACTGAGCTTTCCCGCGATGCCTGTTCCTTTGTAATTTGACATCTGAAAATTGTCATCAGAAGATTGCAAAATGTTCACATCACTTCTTTACATATATTCATCGGAGTCTAAAAATCGTCATGATTTGATATCCACTGTCCTTAAAATTCTTCTATAACATCCATCTTTCCTTCTGCTTAGACTTGTTTCCATTCCACATCCCTTACTACATTTGGTCTGCTCATACATTTTCATACCTGAAAATCTCATTCATTATCCTGTCATACATCTCTGTCATAATAATGTACATTCATTTAAAATTTTTGAATTTGTTTCATTTCCCGTGATTTTAAGCGCTAAAAGGTTTCTCCCACATTGTTATATCCTAATTATTAGCAGCAGAGTTTGATCAAAACAACATAAATGCATTGACATTTTCATAAATAACTATTAACTAGTGTTGATTCGTGGATCCATCAATTAATATAATTTACCTCTAGAATGAAGTAAGTCCAGCAACAAAGTTGTCCTGGCTTGCGTTTCTATATGAAACAGAGAAACTTTGGTCCATCAATAGGAGTCTTGTAATACAGTGTCACTGCCTGATATGAACTCCTTCCTAGTTATACGCCAAAAATCGTTCTTGGTTGATGGTCAAAAATAGTTTCTCTAAATGATTTATCAGCTGACAGCTCCGTTTCATACTCTTGTAATTTTGTGGAAAGCAAAGGATTGGACGGACACCACCCGACTTCAAGAGGACTCGTGTGGGAGGCAGTTCGATGCACCTCCAGACCCCTCAGGGATGAGGGCTCATTGCCTCACATACTGGGAGAGCCTGCAAGCCGGCTCCATCCCAGAGTCAGCTTTTCGGGGAACCACCCTCAGAGAGGTGTCACCCGGCCACTTGTCATTCATTTTCTCGGGGATAAACACCGAGAAGGCTTGAGCAGAACTTACTAGTTAAATGTATTACTCCTTTACTTAAGAGGCCCCTTGTGTAAGAAGATATAAAGATTGGGGAAAATTTAAATATCACCTTAGTGCAGCTTTGCCAATATGATATCTTTTGAGAAAAATACTTGCATCTTATCATGTGTTTTGAGTATATGCTTCCTCCAAAACCTGAGGCTGCTGACTTGAATCATTTAATCTATGGAAGAGTCTGACCGAGTGATCTAATTTGCACAGCCAGTCCTCACTGCCAAATGTACTATTCGGACGAAGTCCTGTTAGAAGCCTTCCCACTGTATTTGTCAATACAAGTAAACGTGTTAGTGGGCATTTTGAGGAACATCATAAATCACTTTTAATCAAAAGATGTATCTGGTGAGATCAACATTAAAATGATGTAGATCTTCTGCGTTCACTTATCTACATTTATAACTTTTTAAAAACAAGGTAAGTCACAAGGCTATTTGTCGTTATTTAATTAGCCACAGATACTATTGGACACCATGTGAGAAATAAATGTCAGAGTATTTAGCGGTTTGGCTTTTAGTAAGAATGAAGTAAGAATCGAATATAAATCACATTAGTCTTGTTACCCATCAGGACGGAAGCATTTCCTATGAATGGAACAAGGATGTGAGAATGTGTAAGTCTGGACCACCCTCCCAGGGTCCCAAGAGGATTCACCCGGCTGATAGCTGCTGGTGGAACAGTTAAAGGACCAATGGCTGCTACAAAGCCACCACCTGCCAAAGTGGGGTCTCCTCACCGTGGGAGTGTACCCCTCCCAGGTGTCAGTCCAAGCCTTTGGAAAGGACCTGGAAAACAGGTTCTGCCCTACAAATATAAACCCACCTGGTCAGGTGGGGCAGGACCTGCTGGGCACTGGCCATGCCCACTCCAGCACAGGGAAGGGTTGGGCAGACCCTGCAAAAAGCAGTTCCTTGAGCTGGAGGTAACTAGTTTCTCCCAAGTTCCAGACACAGCCAAGACTAGAGTGAGATGAGTAAGACACCCTCCTTGTCTGAGAAATTTAAGGAAGTGCCCCAAAACTCAGTAATCAAGAAAAATAATATTTTGGGAATTCCCTGGAGGTCCAGTGGTTAAGACCGCATGCTTTCACTGACGAGGTCACTGGTTCAATCCCTGGCTGGGGAACTAAGATCCCATAAGCTCCATGGCACGGCCAAATTAAAAAAAAAAAAAAAAAGATAAATAATACTTAATGCAATATTTTTAAAAATTGAAATTAAAGCCCCCCCAAATCCATATGAGTAAAGCACTGAAACAGTAAGTAAAATGAGGATCTGACCATGCACTGGTGTGACTCACCTTAAGCACCCCCACCCCAGGACAAGCCGGGACTCCAGGAAGATGAAGAACAGAGTCCAGCCCCTGCACCCCTCCTCCCCCTCACGGGAACCCCCCGCCCCCACCCTCAGGTCTCACGCCTCCCGCGAGCCACATTTTCTGGGCGTTGCCTCCCTTGACAGCTGGTTTCTGCTGCCCTGTACCGGGCCCTCCCCCTCGGGCTGCATCCCCGGTGGCTGGACTGGGAGAGTTAGAGGTTAAAGCATGGAAATTTTCCAAAGCCCCCAGTTCCAGGCTGGGTCCCACCACCATGTCCAAAAAGGCTGGTCCTCCCAGGTCTCCGGCTGGTACTGGTAAGTCCCAGGACACGGTCTTTACACCAAGTAGCTGTGTGTCTTAGGAAAGAAACTCTCCCTCTCTGTGCTTCAGTTTCTTCATCCGTAGAAGCTACCAGGTTGGTGAGTCTGTGGCGTCTCCAGAAGCAGCAGGATTCTCTCCCTATTTGCTGGAGGACAGTGCAGGTAGGGGGCTGTACCCCCAGGATCGCCAGAGGAGCTGGGATCTTCAGGGTTCCCCGGGCACCCTTCAGAGGGGGCTCAGGAACCACAGAGCCAGATCCTGATTCCAGAAACTTTGTCATATCTCCAGATGGACACTTTGTCCCCCTCTGCCTCAGACCCTCCAGGCCCCAAGAGTAAAACGCTGAAGATGTTAAGAGAAGGACCAGCCGCTTAAGTTTTGGGGATGGTGGGGAGTGGGAGCTGGGGAGACCTAGGCCTGGGAGAGAAGACTCCACTGTGACTATAGGCAGGTGTCTGGGGCCTGTGGGATGGAGAATGGGCAGGGGGCTGACCAGCAGGAGGCAGGGGGCGCCCCTGACACGGGAGCAGGGCAGAAGTGACGGGGCATGACACACCCCTCCACTCCAGGGGAGATGGGTGGGGGCGGGGCACAGAGGAGCCAGGGACCCTGAGTAGGGGATCTGCTGAGCAGGACAGCTGGACCCAGACCTCTCTGGCTCAGCCTGAATCCAGCCCTCGGCCATTCTTGGTCCAGGGAAGGGGTGGGGAAAGTCTGGGCGGCCAGAGCTGCAGCTGCACCAGCTGGGAAGGCCCTGCCCATCCCCCGAGGGTTCCCAGCGTCCAGCCAGACCAGAATTTCCAACCATGGCCACCACAGGAGGATGTGGTCTGCGGTGGCGGCTGCCCAGAGGCCGTGGCAGGTACAGGGTGGAGGATGGGGCACAACTGGAATCACCGAGTTCAGGGACAGCCCCTTTTTCTCCCCGAAATCTGGGGCTGTCCCCAGTGGGTGGGGGGAACCACAGCTTCTGGGCTCCGGGCAGTGGGTGAGTGTCACACCCACACAGGGGTGCGGGGAGGGAGCAGATTCAACCTGGACTCTGGGGCAGGGGCAACGCAGCCCCCAAGGTGCAAGGGGCCCAGGTCCCATGCTGGAGTGGGCCAAGCACCACAATGGGGAGAAGCTGGACTGAATCAGGGCCTCCCAGGGGCTCCCCCATATCCTGCATGATGGCTGGTAGGGCACCCACACCCCGTTACTCTTCAATGCCTGGCCCATGTCCAAGGACAGGGATCTGTCTGTGTGTGCTGTATAGTCCAGCCCTCAGCACCCGGCCCGGCAGCCTGGGGTTCCTCCAAAGCTGCTTTATGAGTTTGGTCAAACTGTGAGGTTTTGATCACCATCATCACCTTCCTTCCCTCCTTCCCCCATCACAACCGTCATTATCAAGAGCTGTGGAGGGTCTGGGATTTGTTCCCGCCCACAAGCTAAAAAGTGAGCCTGCCGCAGTTGCACAGATGCTGGCGGACACAAGATGCTGGGTTGGAGACAAAGGCCAGCATGTTACTCCCAGCAAGAGAGGCAGCCGGCATATCGGCATCACCCTGCACTGGTTCTCTGAGCCCCACAGGGAGATGCAAAGGGGCCAGGAGACACCTGCACATCCACGCTGGGGACCTCAAATCTTTTCTGCCGGACAGTAAGCATGTTTTGCTCCAGAGGGAGACGCTATCTCTACCCTCCAGGGTCATTCATTACACACACATACTCGAAAAGATGATCCAAAACAAAGGCAATCCGTTCCTTTGCTCGTGAGACGTGCAGAAATACAGAGATCCGTGGACATTGTCTCCCAGGGACCCTTATCTATATGAAGAAAATGAAGTCCCAAGCTGTGTGCCTGTTAACGCATCCCATGGAACAGGCTGGACTGATTTTCACCAGATGTAGCAGGAAAGATAAGGAGCATCGGCCTCAAAACATGGGCCAGGGCTTCCCTGGTGGCGCAGTGGTTGAGAGTCCGCCTGCCGATGCAGGGGACATGGGTTCGTGCCCCGGTCCGGGAAGATCCCACATGCCGCGGAGGGGCTGGGCCCGTGAGCCATGGCCGCTGAGCCTGCGCGTCTGGAGCCTGTGCTCCGCAACGGGAGAGGCTGCAGCAGTGGGGGGCCTGCGTACCACAAAAAAAAAATCACGGGCCAGACACCTCTGAAAGGGCCCTCCCAGGAAAGTCACTTTGGGGTCCATCCCTGGGAGGCCTCTTTCAGATTTGCTGAAACAGAAGATTGGGAGGGCTGCAGAGCTGGACTTAAGTTGACATAGGTATTAGGGCTCCTGTGGCCAGAGAGCAACTGGAAAGCCAGAGGGTAGGTGCTGGCTGTGACGAGTGGAAACTTGCAAGCTGCCACTTGGAGTTCTTCCTATACCCAGCAGCCTGACAGCACCAGGACCTAGAGGGAGGGGCATGCCCTGGAGCTGTGTGAGGGCCAGGCCTCTTGACGGTGTGGCATCAGGAAAGTACGGAAGCTGCTTGAACATCAATTTCTTCGTCTTCAAACAGGGGAGAAAAAACAAAATCTCAGCTCAGCAGGGAGCCGGCCCAGTTGTCAGCACTGGATAAACAGCACCCCTCTCATTACTGTATCATGTGTTATCTTCCTGGGCTTCAAAACGGACCCCAACCTAAGCAGACACGTGATCACACTGATCCTCAAGGCCTTCCTACGGCAAAGGAACTGCCCCTATTTTACAGATAAGGAAACTGAGGCCCAGAGGGAACCTCGGTCTGATTGGTGTCAACATTCATGACTTGACATTTCTCATTGAACGCGGGGTATAGAATCACTCCCGCAGGGCCCTTGCCTGGCTGAGAAGCTGAGTGAGGAGTTGACCAGGGACACTACCCAGGCTTGACCAAACCAACCAAGGAAGGGCGATCTTGACTGGCCGGAGTGAAGGCTGCAGGGACCAAGCCAGAGGACTGGTCAGAAGAGAAGCCCCAGCCCACTGCACTCAGGCCTCACTGACTCTTATTCCACGGGAACTCGGCTGCCCTCCCCGGCTCCTCCAGGCCCCAGGGAGATGCTCCACAGCCCAGGGACGCAGTTGCAGAACAGGGAAGGAGAATAGGGCAGGTATGCCCGACCCAGGGACCCGGGGGCGGGGCTGGTGGGCGGGCTTTGCTGTGAAGCCCTTGAGCCCTGGATCCTGACCACAGCAGAGCAGTTAGCAAAGGCCCCCCTGGGAGAGGCCCCAGGAGTAACAGCCATTGATCCTGAAGGGGGCCAGGTGCTGGGGGCAGGGACAGAAAAGGCCCAGGCAGAGGACAGGGCCACGAGGGCCAGGATGCACTGGGACGGCCACTGCCAGTGAGAGGAACTGGGGGCACCTGCCGATCCCCCTCCAGGGAGCCCACACCAGCAGGTCGGCCGAGGCGCCTTTGACCCTGAGGGCACATGAGGCCCAGGTCAGGCCAGGTGGGCCCATGAACACCCCAGGGGTCAGAGCTCTGTCCCCAGGCAGTCCTGGCCTCTAATAGTACTGGGCCTGGCCATGGGCACCCATGGCCTGCTGCCCCCGAAGGCAGCATGGCCCCCCACATGGAAGCCCCGGGAAGTCTCCAGCCTCTGGAGACTGTGGGACAGGTAAGAGGCCGAGGGAGTTGTGGTACAGGGGGACTGGAGGTCCCTTTGACGGGGTGCAGGGGTGAATGACTATAGAAGAGAGGGACAAGAAGGGAGAATCATCCGTAAAGAAGGGGCCTGAGCAGACAGTGGCTTTATTTAAAGTGTTGACATTTTGTCTAGTGTGAATTTGTTTGTATTGATTTTTTTCTTAATATTGTATTAAAGTATCATTTATCTCAATGACTGGATTTTTTTGGTGCCCCTTAAGTTTTGTGCCCAAGACTGGTGCCTCACTTGCCTCGCCCTGGACCTCTGAGCAGGGAGAAACAGGGCAGCAGGGGCAGGACGTACCCAGAAGACACTAATCACTTTAGGGGCAGCAGCCCCACAAGGCAGGTCCTGCCATCATCCCCGTCTTACAGACAGGGATAGAGGTCCAGAAAGGTGAGGCAACCTGCCCAAGTTCACACAACACATGGGCACGGTCCCAGGACTGTGGAAATCCCGGGACTGAACAGGCACCAGCATGTCCTGTGTTTTAAGAAAATGGTGCAAGAGAAGGGGCAGTTTACAAGGCGTCCAGAGAAGGAAGCAAGGGTTTGGCTTGTTGTCCCCCAAGGAGGCCAACTCCTCAACTAAATTCCTGAGTGTTTAACTGGGGCCAAGCCTGAACCAAGCGGGGTCATGTCCAGGCATTGG
This sequence comes from Phocoena sinus, assembly GCF_008692025.1. Classification (NCBI taxonomy): domain Eukaryota; kingdom Metazoa; phylum Chordata; class Mammalia; order Artiodactyla; family Phocoenidae; genus Phocoena; species Phocoena sinus. Next base: position 64,906,253 of record NC_045776.1, on the reverse strand, counting down.
GCAGACCCATGGGTCATTTTAGGAGCAGTAAGATGGGAGGGGGGGATGCCCGAGCTGGTCTTACAGATCCAGGGTGCTGACACGTGACGGGGCGCTCCAGGCAGAGGGAATGGTCGGGGGTCCGAGGAGGACAGTGAGGTGGCACAGGCCCACAGGGAGCCTCCAGAGCCGGGGAGAGCGGGGTGCAGACTGCTGGGGTCTTGTACACCTCATCCTTTATCCTGGGGTCCAGGAGGAGTCACTGAAGGATTCAAGTGGGGAGCTGTCAGAGTCAGGTTCATGTTTTGAAAAAATGGCTCCAGATAGGAGACCAGTGTGAGTGAGGCCAGATTAGAGGATGGAGAAGGGGCAGTGGAAAGGGGATGGGGAGGGGGTGCTGGTCCATGGTGACCAGGTACCGATATCTCCTATGGAATTGGCAGCTGAATTTAAAGTGACATTATCATGGTAGGGAGAAACGGGCACAGTCACGAACTGTCTATAAAAGACTAAAATGTCCACCCTTTTTAGCAATATGCAATGAGTCATAAAAGAAAGCGTATTTCTTTAAATTGTGTAATTCCACTTCTAGGAATTCACCCTGAGCAGAGGGTGGGGGGAACAACCAAAGATGTAACCAAAGGTTTACAAGCAAGAAACTCAACATTATTAATGATGGGAGAAAACTGGAAATAACCTAGAAATCCAGCAGAAAGGGTGTGACAAAATACAGCATGGAATATCCATCATAAGGAATCTTGCACAAACCTCCAAAATTGTATTTCTGAAATTGGGTTTTTAAAGTATGCGTGCATTTTCAAAAGCCTGTCAGAAAATGTAGAAAAATGTCAATGGTGTGTCTCTGGCAGGTGTGATTTCATCTAGTTTCAATTTTTTACTTTATAATTTTCTGTAGTTATGAAAATGTTCACAAGAAGATATATTTCATTTTTATCTTCAAAAATAATTTTTAATACCAGAGTACTATGTGTTTTTAAAAAGATTAAGTACAGAAGTATATTAGCCTGCAACTAGCTTTTTCAACAGTCTGTTGAGATTTTCTGTATCAGCCCATATGAATCCCCCATGTTCTCCGCACAGCTTTGTAAGACTTCAAAATTTGGATGAAGCAGCATGTCTATAATGATTCTCCTGTTAATGAACATTTAGGTTGTTTCCACTTAAAAATGTGAATTACAAGAGATGCTACATGGAGACCCCCAACGTGTGTAGCTGTGTATCCATACTAAGTACACTGTGTATCTCCACGGGATAGATACCTAAAAGTGGGATTGCTGGATCAGAGAGAACAGGCTTTGAAATTTTCATAGGAGATGCCAGTGGTCCTCCCAAAAGTCTGTTCCAACTTACTCTCACCACAGTGAATGACAGTGCCTTTCCCTCTCCATTGTTGCCAATAATGTGACAGGGTGGATCTTTTTTTATTTTGCATGTCTGATGAGCAAAAATGAGAACAAATGTGTTTGTTTATTTGATCGTTGGTGAAACTTATTTTTCTTTCATATTTTTATTGACTGATTTTATTTCTTCTGTGAATTTCACCAGTCATAATTTTGCCTGGTTTATTTTTCATTCGTTTGGTTGTATTTTCTTAAAGATCTATAAGAAACTCTCCATCTATTTGGGATAGTAACCCCTTATTAAGTATGTACATGGTAAATATTTTTCCCTGATCTGTTTTACACCTTTTGTTTGTGGGGTCTTTCACCATAAAACCTTTTTGATTTTTATATGTCAGATTGGCGGTTTTTCTTTACAGTGTCTGTGATCTGCGGCAAACATAGGGAAGGCATATTCATTTCTATTTTTTTCTATTTTATTCAGGTATTTTCATTGTTTTGGTGTTTGTTTTTACTTCACCTGGAGTTTATTTTTGCGTAGGTAGGAATATAACCTTATATATTTTCCAAATGGAGAGCCAATCATCATATGTTTGTTGAATACAAACATAGCTTTTATCCAATACTGAATTATGGATTTATCACATCCTCTCTGTGGTTCTGTTGATCTAATGATCAATTCCCACATCCTTTCCACCCTGTTTTAATTATTGTAGCTTTACAATGTGTTTCTGTACCTGGTAAAGAACAACCCCGTCGTTATTATTCTCATTCAGAATATTTGTGTCTCTTCTCCATTATTATTCTTACTGTTGGACTTCAGAATCGGTTCGCTAATTTTCAAAAATTATTCCTTTGATGTTGTGCTTGTAATTTCATGAAGTATATGGATTCATTTGAGGGGAATTGATGTCTTTGCTGTTGTGTCCATTAGTCAAGTTGTGTTATATTTTATCCATGCAAATCTTGCACATTTTGTGTTAAGTTTATTCCTAGGACTTTTAATAGAATTTTCATTGAGGTTGTCAGTGTTTCCCAAATTTCATCTCCTCAATAGTTACCTATTGCTCTTGTGTTCAATCATTTTGGTTAATTCTTGTATTAGTTCTAATAGTCCTTCAGCTGATTGTCTTGGGTTTTGTTTTGTTTGTTTGTTGAAGTAAACTAGCCCATCATCTGCAAAGAACAATTTTATCTCATTTTTCCTAACACACTCTTTCCCCCACCTCATCTCACTTCATTGGCTCGAATCTGTAGAATATGATGAATAATAAAAGTAAGAGTGGGAACCCTGACCTTTAAGATGGTTTTACCTTTAAATGTGAGGGTTGCTATAAGTTTTGGGAGATACTCTTTATCAAGTTGAGGATGTTTCCTTAGATAATTAACTTAATAAAAGTCTGGATATTTGCTTTATTTAATCAGAAATAAGTGTTGAATTTATACTGCAGTTCTGTTAAATTTTGTTTCAAAAATCTTATGTGCACACCTTAAACACAACCATGAACAAATAGTTCCACCGCTGAATTAAAAAAATTCTTGTCCCAATGCAAAGGGTTACCTTCTGATTTAGATAAACTGCATTGGGAGATACAATCAGATTTGTCAAAGTTTGAGGATTCTTGTCATCATAAACTCTCAGGGTGAGATTTGGGTGTTTTTTCTTTTTCTGAGTATTTTAAGGGTATTTTGTGTTTAGTAGGATGCCTAGAACACAGAGGGTGATTCAATGAGGGGAAAGCATTCTGGGATGACTCCAGGCCTCTGGCTTGAGGAGAAATCTACTGAAGTGAGAACAATGAGGGGCAGCAAGTTTTCGGGGAACTGTGAGGAGTTTAGATGGGGGATGTTGAGTTTGAGGTGTCTGGAGGGCATTCAAGCAGAGATGCATTCAGGAGGCAGAATGTGCATAAATCTAGAGCCAGAAAGAGAGGTCAGGACTGGAAATAGGGATGCAAGACCCCTGGGCAGTTGTCAGAGTGCACAATGTGGGTCAGAGGCAGAGAGAATGGGAAAACACAGGGGACTGGGAAGGGACCTCAGACTTGACCAGGATGGGGACCTTGTTGGCGTTGACCTGAGAAGTTTCAGGGAGAGATGGGGGTGAGAGGAAGAGGGCTCCCCATACCACATCCCAGCCTGTGAAACAGTGCCAGGCAGACAGGTGCTTGGGGACCATTGTTGGACAGATGGACAAATGATGGATGGATGATGGATACATGGATGGATGGATGGATGGATGGATGGACGAATGATAGATGGATAGATGGATGATGGATGGACAAACATACGGACAGAAAGACAGTGAACTGAGAGAGCAGAGAAGGCTTCATGAAAGAGGAGGAACTGAACTGCATCTCAATGTATGGAGACAACAGGGCAGGGGGTCCCCACATGGGGGCCCCCCAGGAATGACCTGGTGTCCACAGGCCCAGGGAGGAAGCTACCTGGCTGGACTGTGGGAAATTATGGGGAAGGAACACCCAGAAGCCCTAAAATGAGGCCAGGAGAGGTCGGGCAGGTCCAAGCCAGCTCAGGACTCACTCTGCCACACCACATGGCCACCCGAGGGGACTGGGCACTCAGCAGCACCATCAGCACTGAGGATTCAGTGGTCACAGGACAGCCTCAGAGTTGGGGGACACACTGGGTGACAAGGTGTGAGTGGCTCCTTCCTCAGACAGGGGGCTGGGCATGGGGACACCCAGGCGTGCCCCAGCCTCTGGGGGGCTGGCTGCCCACACCCCAGCCCGAGGACACAGCTCCGCCTGCTACAGCTCTGAGCCCGTCACGCCCAGCAGTTCCCTGCTCCATCCTGGCCCCCGGAGGGACAGGCCCCAGGTGCTGGCCCGGCGGGTTTTGGTCCGAGTCTCAGTCACCCTGCTACGTCTTCGGCGGCGGGACCCAGCTCACCGTCCTAGGTAAGTGGCTCTCACGTCTTTCCCAGTCTGTCCCACCCTTGGCTGTCTCGGGAAAGTCACTTTTTTCTCTCTGGGGGCTGCTTCCCCTCTGCCCTCCCAGCTTAAGGACCGACCCCACCTTTCTCCTTGGGGCCTGGGGAGGCAGGTTGGTCTTGGGGTAACCGGCAGGAAGGACCCCAACAGCAGGAGCAGCCACCTCCAGGGTCCAACTGTTGGACATGGCCCATCCAGGGGCCTGGGCTGGGGTTTGGTCCAGGAATGGGGGCTCCTTCCCCTTTTCTAGGGCAGACACTGGCGTAGGGACCAGAGGCTTGTTCTGACAAGAGGCACTGGGGTGGCCTTGGAGACAGTCTCCAAGCCCCAGGGTCTGGGCTGAGGGCCACAAGGGAGGTCAGGGACATAGCGGGAGCTATGACCCAGCCTCCAGGGACACAGAGGAGCAGCCCGAGGGAGGCCCATGGAGGGCAGAGAGACGGGTCCCACTCACTCTGGGCTGAGGCTCTCTGGGCCCTGGCTGGGCTGTGAGGACACAGGGACATGGAGACACAGGTGAGATGGGACAAGGTGACCAGAGGCTCCCAGGATGGTGGTCAGAAACGAGCGGGTCCTGTAGGGCAGAGACTTCTCCGTCCCTGGAGCGCCGACCCCCTGGGGCGCAGGGATCACACCTGTCCAAGGGTCAGCCTCCACCTGCCTCAAAGATTTCATTAGACTCAGGAGATCATGAACAGGGGCTCAGAGCTCACAGCAGCCCCATAAAATCAGAGTCGTCAGAAGTGCTGCATGGGGGCAGCGGTGCCATCCTCTGGGGGAGCAGCTCCAAGAAGACAGCCAAGGTGGGGGGCCTTGCAATCAGAGCAGAGGGATGGGGAGATGGGCAGGGCCTCGGAGGAGTCCCTAGGGCTTTGGTGAGGCAGACCCAGCCCTCGGCGGAACGGCTGAGGCCAGGCTGGGGCAGAGCCATTTCCCGTCAAGGAGAGGAGGCTCCAGGTCCCGCTGTGCAAATGGCTCTGCTTCGGTGCCTCTCCATACACAGTCAGGATTCTGGCACGTGGGGTGGGGGACCCCGGTTGACAGAGGAGGCATCTGGGCTCCTGAAGGATGAAGCCATGTGGGGGCCAGATGCTGGGTTGAGGGCTCAGGAGGTCGGGACCAGATTCCAAACTCAGACTCCAGGTACCAGGAGGAGGGAGGAGAGCTGCCCGGGTTACACACAGGGACACTGAGGCTGCAGATGGAATGGCTTGGCCGGGTCACCTGGGAGGGTGACATGGAAGTTTCTTAGGATCCCCCGACAGAAGGTGAGCAACCCCAGCCATGGCTGCCTGACCTCAGGGGAGCAAGGGCCCGCCTGGGATCCATGCACTGGACTTTGGGCACCTGCGCCCGCTTCTCCTGAGCTCAGGGGCTCCCGCGATGGACGCTGCCCCAGTGACCTCCCGTCTCCCCCTCACTTTGCAGGTCAGCCCAAGTCCCCGCCCTCAGTCACTCTGTTCGCGCCCTCCACTGAGGAGCTCAGCGCCAACAAGGCCACCCTGGTGTGTCTCATCAATGACTTCTACCCGGGCAGCGTGACGGTGGCCTGGAAGGCAGGCAGCACCACCATCACCAGGGGCGTGGAGACCGCCCAGCCCTCGAAACAGAGCAACAGCAAGTACGCGGCCAGCAGCTACCTGGCCCTGACACCAGCGAGTGGAAATCTTATGAGAGCGTCAGCTGCCAGGTCACGCACGAGAGGAGCACAGTGGAGAAGACAGTGTCGCCCTCCGAGTGCACTTAGGTCCTGGTCCTCACATCCTCAGGGGACTGGAGCCACAGGACCCCTGGAGGGTCTACCCACCCACCCTGGTCCCCCCAGCCCTTCCTCCTGCACCCAGTCAATTCTCAATAAAATGTCCTCATTGTCATTCAGAACTCGTGCTCTGCTCATGTTTCTTTCTGCATTTGGTGTCCTGAACTCAACCATCCTCGAAGGGGAACAAAATCCTCCTATCCTTTAAGAAATCAAGATAGAGGATGGAGTCTTGGGACTCTTGTGAGGGATGGTTTCACTGTCACCCAGGAACCCCCTCCTCCAGAGAACATTCGAGAACAGGGAATTGGGTCGCTGCAGGAATGGAAGTCTGTCCACCCTCCCCACCCTCTTCCATGTTTCCTCCTCTGTGTGGACCACCTCCACATCTGATTGTCCCGGTCACACGGTGTTTGGTTGCCAGGGTCCCCAGGACAATACCTCAGCTCCCTTCCCTGGAATCGTCAGCATCACATTCTGGGTTGTGTACCCCTCAGGAGTCCGTCGGTTCTGTAGATGGTGACCCACCGATTCCACGTGTCCTTTTGCTCAAAACCCACCCCGGTAATTCCGCATGACCTCGTCCTAGAGTTCCCACCCCTCCTCATGGCACCTCCTGCTCGCACCTCCCTAGGGAAACAGCCCTGTGCCCCTCCCCCAGGCCTTCCTGTCACACTCTGCACAGGACCCACAGCCCCTGACCCTGGTCCCTCATCCCACACTCCCTCTAGACAGTCCTCCTCCCACTTGCGTCAGGAGGGTCCCGGCTGCCTTCAAGGCTCCTGGGATGAGGCCAGCTCTGCTCTCACCAGTCTCTCGGTGGCCAGCCCACCACCGACCCCACCACAAATGCCAGTAAAAACCATGTGAGTGGTCGACGGGGCCATGAGTCTAACGTCAAGTTTCGGTCTAGGACGGTGCCGTGGACTTGACTGTGTACTGATTCACCATCTTAGATCTGGAATGAGATCTCAGATCAGTGAGATTATTGCTGTAGGAGCTACACAGGACAGGGATCCGAGTGGTTAGAAAGGCAGACACACACGCACATGCACGCACACCGGCACACACACGAGTTACTGCAAACTTGGCCGTGTTGGACATGCCTCTAGGGCACTGGAGCCTCCAGAATCCCTGTGGCCTCGCTCTGCAGAGAGCACAGCTCCATCCCCTCAGGATGCTAAACAGGCTCCTCACCCTCCCACCATGATGCCCCCCATGCTGCTGACCAGGGGACCCCACCTCCTCCAGGAAAGGAAGGTCCCTGGGATGTGATGTGACACCCAGATGTCTCTCCTGCACCTCCCATGCCTGGGGATGGATGGAGCCCCGCTTCCCAGGGCTGAAGTTGCTGGTGGGGTGGGGTCCCCCCACATCCTCCCCGAGGACAGACCAGCCCCCATGACAAGGAGGGTGGCCCTGGGGCCTCTGTGCAGCTGCAGCTGGGCCTGGGCAGGGGGTGGAGGGGTTGTCAGGAGGGTTTATGTTCGAGGCTGTGTCACTGTGTGATGTGTTCGGCGGAGGGACCAAGCTGACCGTCCTGGGTGAGTCTCCCCCTTCCCCTCCTCTTCGGAGTCCACAGTGAAATTTGGGCAGATTTTCTTGTCTTTTCCCTCTTCTCTGGGGCTGGGGTCTCACTCTCCGGGGTCTGTCACCTTCACCCTCTAGGCTGTCCATTGCCCCCAAGCCTGTCATTCTTCACAGAACCTGGTGGCCATGGTGGGGACAGGCTCAGTGACCCTCCTGCCACGCCTCGCTCTTCCCATCCCGAGACTTCCCTCCAGGCCCTTCTTCTCTGGATGCTGGGATGTCAGCTCCCTCCTCAGGGTGCCCAGCCCCAGGGTCTGAGGAGAACGGAGGGGCTGAGGCCCAAGGAATGGGGGTCTCAGGCTGGGGCACTGGGTCCAGGGATGTGGGAAGGACACTGGAAAGAGCTGGACAGAGTATGGGTGTCATCCTGGGACCTTTCTGCTCAGGGACCCCAATGGGGGCTAGTGAGGGACCCCAGAGCCAGGGGCCTTGGAGAGTGGAGGAGGGAACAGTACACGGGGGAAGGGTAGACGAGTGTCCCGTTGAGAAGGTGGCCTCAGGGTGCTAGGTTCCCATCATCCTCCCAGCAAGCAGGCCACCCCAGGCCGCACACATCTCAGGACACTTGGACCTTAAGGGTCACTGCACCAGTTACACACTGGACGTGAGCCCCTAGCTCAGACGCCCAGGGTGGGGACTCCTCATAGGGACAGGTGACAGGAACTGACTCAGCCAGGCAGACAGATGTCCCAGGACAGACAGATCCCCAGCGGGACTTCACAGGTCAGGGGACCCCTCAGAACAGACACAGCCCCAGGCTCAGAACATAACATTTACCCACATGGAAACTCTCATTTGTGGGACTCCCTGGACCCCAGCCCTGGGACTGACGCTCCCTCCACCCTGGCAGCCCTGGAGGGGTCTCTGTGGTCTCTGTGGCAGCCCTAGAGGGTTGGGGGCTGCGAGGCTGGCATCAGGGGGACTGTGCGCAACAAACCCCCCCCGCCAAAAGGGAAGAGAGCCTAAACGGGAGACAGGCAGACGACCTGTATGAGGACACCGGACGAAAACCAGGGGAAGATCTCAGACAGACTGATGCCCAGGACACACAGACACCCAGAGGAAAGAGAGGACCTCAGGGTAGACGCCAGGCAGCACCAGGGAGCAGAGGGTGGGATGTGGTTTATGGGACGTGGGAGCCTGAGGAAGAGATGGAGACTTGCAAGGGAGCCCCGAACTCCCAGGAGTCGGGCACTGAGGATCCCCCGACAGAAGGTGAGCGACCCCAGCCATGGCTGCCTGACCTCAGGGGAGCAAGGGCCCGCCTGCGATCCATGCACTGGACTTTGGGCACCTGCGCCCGCTTCTCCTGAGCTCAGGGGCTCCCGCGATGGACGCTGCCCCAGTGACCTCCCGTCTCCCCCTCACTTTGCAGGTCAGCCCAAGTCCCCGCCCTCAGTCACTCTGTTCGCGCCCTCCACTGAGGAGCTCAGCGCCAACAAGGCCACCCTGGTGTGTCTCATCAATGACTTCTACCCGGGCAGCGTGACGGTGGCCTGGAAGGCAGGCAGCGCCACCATCACCAGGGGCGTGGAGACCGCCCAGCCCTCGAAACAGAGCAACAGCAAGTACGCGGCCAGCAGCTACCTGGCCCTGACGGCCAGCGAGTGGAAATCTTATGAGAGCGTCAGCTGCCAGGTCACGCACGAGGGGAGCACCGTGGAGAAGACAGTGTCGCCCTCCGAGTGCTCTTAGGTCCTGGTCCTCACATCCTCAGGGGACTGGAGCCACAGGACCCCTGGAGGGTCTACCCACCCACCCTGGTCCCCCCAGCCCTTCCTCCTGCACCCAGTCAATTCTCAATAAAATGTCCTCATTGTCATTCAGAACTCGTGCTCTGCTCATGTTTCTTTCTGCATTTGGTGTCCTGAACTCAACCATCCTCGAAGGGGAACAAAATCCTCCTATCCTTTAAGAAATCAAGATAGAGGATGGAGTCTTGGGACTCTTGTGAGGGATGGTTTCACTGTCACCCAGGAACCCCCTCCTCCAGAGAACATTCGAGAACAGGGAATTGGGTCGCTGCAGGAATGGAAGTCTGTCCACCCTCCCCACCCTCTTCCATGTTTCCTCCTCTGTGTGGACCACCTCCACATCTGATTGTCCCGGTCACACGGTGTTTGGTTGCCAGGGTCCCCAGGACAATACCTCAGCTCCCTTCCCTGGAATCGTCAGCATCACATTCTGGGTTGTGTACCCCTCAGGAGTCCGTCGGTTCTGTAGATGGTGACCCACCGATTCCACGTGTCCTTTTGCTCAAAACCCACCCCGGTAATTCCGCATGACCTCGTCCTAGAGTTCCCACCCCTCCTCATGGCACCTCCTGCTCGCACCTCCCTAGGGAAACAGCCCTGTGCCCCTCCCCCAGGCCTTCCTGTCACACTCTGCACAGGACCCACAGCCCCTGACCCTGGTCCCTCATCCCACACTCCCTCTAGACAGTCCTCCTCCCACTTGCGTCAGGAGGGTCCCGGCTGCCTTCAAGGCTCCTGGGACGAGGCCAGCTCTGCTCTCACCAGTCTCTCGGTGGCCAGCCCACCACCGACCCCACCACAAATGCCAGTAAAAACCATGTGAGTGGTCGACGGGGCCATGAGTCTAACGTCAAGTTTCGGTCTAGGACGGTGCCGTGGACTTGACTGTGTACTGATTCACCATCTTAGATCTGGAATGAGATCTCAGATCAGTGAGATTATTGCTGTAGGAGCTACACAGGACAGGGATCCGAGTGGTTAGAAAGGCAGACACACACGCACATGCACGCACACCGGCACACACACGAGTTACTGCAAACTTGGCCGTGTTGGACATGCCTCTAGGGCACTGGAGCCTCCAGAATCCCTGTGGCCTCGCTCTGCAGAGAGCACAGCTCCATCCCCTCAGGATGCTAAACAGGCTCCTCACCCTCCCACCATGATGCCCCCCATGCTGCTGACCAGGGGACCCCACCTCCTCCAGGAAAGGAAGGTCCCTGGGATGTGATGTGACACCCAGATGTCTCTCCTGCACCTCCCATGCCTGGGGATGGATGGAGCCCCGCTTCCCAGGGCTGAAGTTGCTGGTGGGGTGGGGTCCCCCCACATCCTCCCCGAGGACAGACCAGCCCCCATGACAAGGAGGGTGGCCCTGGGGCCTCTGTGCAGCTGCAGCTGGGCCTGGGCAGGGGGTGGAGGGGTTGTCAGGAGGGTTTATGTTCGAGGCTGTGTCACTGTGTGATGTGTTCGGCGGAGGGACCAAGCTGACCGTCCTGGGTGAGTCTCCCCCTTCCCCTCCTCTTCGGAGTCCACAGTGAAATTTGGGCAGATTTTCTTGTCTTTTCCCTCTTCTCTGGGGCTGGGGTCTCACTCTCCGGGGTCTGTCACCTTCACCCTCTAGGCTGTCCATTGCCCCCAAGCCTGTCATTCTTCACAGAACCTGGTGGCCATGGTGGGGACAGGCTCAGTGACCCTCCTGCCACGCCTCGCTCTTCCCATCCCGAGACTTCCCTCCAGGCCCTTCTTCTCTGGATGCTGGGATGTCAGCTCCCTCCTCAGGGTGCCCAGCCCCAGGGTCTGAGGAGAACGGAGGGGCTGAGGCCCAAGGAATGGGGGTCTCAGGCTGGGGCACTGGGTCCAGGGATGTGGGAAGGACACTGGAAAGAGCTGGACAGAGTATGGGTGTCATCCTGGGACCTTTCTGCTCAGGGACCCCAATGGGGGCTAGTGAGGGACCCCAGAGCCAGGGGCCTTGGAGAGTGGAGGAGGGAACAGTACACGGGGGAAGGGTAGACGAGTGTCCCGTTGAGAAGGTGGCCTCAGGGTGCTAGGTTCCCATCATCCTCCCAGCAAGCAGGCCACCCCAGGCCGCACACATCTCAGGACACTTGGACCTTAAGGGTCACTGCACCAGTTACACACTGGACGTGAGCCCCTAGCTCAGACGCCCAGGGTGGGGACTCCTCATAGGGACAGGTGACAGGAACTGACTCAGCCAGGCAGACAGATGTCCCAGGACAGACAGATCCCCAGCGGGACTTCACAGGTCAGGGGACCCCTCAGAACAGACACAGCCCCAGGCTCAGAACATAACATTTACCCACATGGAAACTCTCATTTGTGGGACTCCCTGGACCCCAGCCCTGGGACTGACGCTCCCTCCACCCTGGCAGCCCTGGAGGGGTCTCTGTGGTCTCTGTGGCAGCCCTAGAGGGTTGGGGGCTGCGAGGCTGGCATCAGGGGGACTGTGCGCAACAAACCCCCCCCGCCAAAAGGGAAGAGAGCCTAAACGGGAGACAGGCAGACGACCTGTATGAGGACACCGGACGAAAACCAGGGGAAGATCTCAGACAGACTGATGCCCAGGACACACAGACACCCAGAGGAAAGAGAGGACCTCAGGGTAGACGCCAGGCAGCACCAGGGAGCAGAGGGTGGGATGTGGTTTATGGGACGTGGGAGCCTGAGGAAGAGATGGAGACTTGCAAGGGAGCCCCGAACTCCCAGGAGTCGGGCACTGAGGATCCCCCGACAGAAGGTGAGCGACCCCAGCCATGGCTGCCTGACCTCAGGGGAGCAAGGGCCCGCCTGCGATCCATGCACTGGACTTTGGGCACCTGCGCCCGCTTCTCCTGAGCTCAGGGGCTCCCGCGATGGACGCTGCCCCAGTGACCTCCCGTCTCCCCCTCACTTTGCAGGTCAGCCCAAGTCCCCGCCCTCAGTCACTCTGTTCGCGCCCTCCACTGAGGAGCTCAGCGCCAACAAGGCCACCCTGGTGTGTCTCATCAATGACTTCTACCCGGGCAGCGTGACGGTGGCCTGGAAGGCAGGCAGCGCCACCATCACCAGGGGCGTGGAGACCGCCCAGCCCTCGAAACAGAGCAACAGCAAGTACGCGGCCAGCAGCTACCTGGCCCTGACGGCCAGCGAGTGGAAATCTTATGAGAGCGTCAGCTGCCAGGTCACGCACGAGGGGAGCACCGTGGAGAAGACAGTGTCGCCCTCCGAGTGCTCTTAGGTCCTGGTCCTCACATCCTCAGGGGACTGGAGCCACAGGACCCCTGGAGGGTCTACCCACCCACCCTGGTCCCCCCAGCCCTTCCTCCTGCACCCAGTCAATTCTCAATAAAATGTCCTCATTGTCATTCAGAACTCGTGCTCTGCTCATGTTTCTTTCTGCATTTGGTGTCCTGAACTCAACCATCCTCGAAGGGGAACAAAATCCTCCTATCCTTTAAGAAATCAAGATAGAGGATGGAGTCTTGGGACTCTTGTGAGGGATGGTTTCACTGTCACCCAGGAACCCCCTCCTCCAGAGAACATTCGAGAACAGGGAATTGGGTCGCTGCAGGAATGGAAGTCTGTCCACCCTCCCCACCCTCTTCCATGTTTCCTCCTCTGTGTGGACCACCTCCACATCTGATTGTCCCGGTCACACGGTGTTTGGTTGCCAGGGTCCCCAGGACAATACCTCAGCTCCCTTCCCTGGAATCGTCAGCATCACATTCTGGGTTGTGTACCCCTCAGGAGTCCGTCGGTTCTGTAGATGGTGACCCACCGATTCCACGTGTCCTTTTGCTCAAAACCCACCCCGGTAATTCCGCATGACCTCGTCCTAGAGTTCCCACCCCTCCTCATGGCACCTCCTGCTCGCACCTCCCTAGGGAAACAGCCCTGTGCCCCTCCCCCAGGCCTTCCTGTCACACTCTGCACAGGACCCACAGCCCCTGACCCTGGTCCCTCATCCCACACTCCCTCTAGACAGTCCTCCTCCCACTTGCGTCAGGAGGGTCCCGGCTGCCTTCAAGGCTCCTGGGACGAGGCCAGCTCTGCTCTCACCAGTCTCTCGGTGGCCAGCCCACCACCGACCCCACCACAAATGCCAGTAAAAACCATGTGAGTGGTCGACGGGGCCATGAGTCTAACGTCAAGTTTCGGTCTAGGACGGTGCCGTGGACTTGACTGTGTACTGATTCACCATCTTAGATCTGGAATGAGATCTCAGATCAGTGAGATTATTGCTGTAGGAGCTACACAGGACAGGGATCCGAGTGGTTAGAAAGGCAGACACACACGCACATGCACGCACACCGGCACACACACGAGTTACTGCAAACTTGGCCGTGTTGGACATGCCTCTAGGGCACTGGAGCCTCCAGAATCCCTGTGGCCTCGCTCTGCAGAGAGCACAGCTCCATCCCCTCAGGATGCTAAACAGGCTCCTCACCCTCCCACCATGATGCCCCCCATGCTGCTGACCAGGGGACCCCACCTCCTCCAGGAAAGGAAGGTCCCTGGGATGTGATGTGACACCCAGATGTCTCTCCTGCACCTCCCATGCCTGGGGATGGATGGAGCCCCGCTTCCCAGGGCTGAAGTTGCTGGTGGGGTGGGGTCCCCCCACATCCTCCCCGAGGACAGACCAGCCCCCATGACAAGGAGGGTGGCCCTGGGGCCTCTGTGCAGCTGCAGCTGGGCCTGGGCAGGGGGTGGAGGGGTTGTCAGGAGGGTTTATGTTCGAGGCTGTGTCACTGTGTGATGTGTTCGGCGGAGGGACCAAGCTGACCGTCCTGGGTGAGTCTCCCCCTTCCCCTCCTCTTCGGAGTCCACAGTGAAATTTGGGCAGATTTTCTTGTCTTTTCCCTCTTCTCTGGGGCTGGGGTCTCACTCTCCGGGGTCTGTCACCTTCACCCTCTAGGCTGTCCATTGCCCCCAAGCCTGTCATTCTTCACAGAACCTGGTGGCCATGGTGGGGACAGGCTCAGTGACCCTCCTGCCACGCCTCGCTCTTCCCATCCCGAGACTTCCCTCCAGGCCCTTCTTCTCTGGATGCTGGGATGTCAGCTCCCTCCTCAGGGTGCCCAGCCCCAGGGTCTGAGGAGAACGGAGGGGCTGAGGCCCAAGGAATGGGTGTCTCAGGCTGGGGCACTGGGTCCAGGGATGTGGGAAGGACACTGGAAAGAGCTGGACAGAGTATGGGTGTCATCCTGGGACCTTTCTGCTCAGGGACCCCAATGGGGGCTAGTGAGGGACCCCAGAGCCAGGGGCCTTGGAGAGTGGAGGAGGGAACAGTACACGGGGGAAGGGTAGACGAGTGTCCCGTTGAGAAGGTGGCCTCAGGGTGCTAGGTCCCCATCATCCTCCCAGCAAGCAGGCCACCCCAGGCCGCACACATCTCAGGAGACTTGGACCTTAAGGGTCACTGCACCAGTTACACACTGGACGTGAGCCCCTAGCTCAGACGCCCAGGGTGGGGACTCCTCATAGGGACAGGTGACAGGAACTGACTCAGCCAGGCAGACAGATGTCCCAGGACAGACAGATCCCCAGCGGGACTTCACAGGTCAGGGGACCCCTCAGAACAGACACAGCCCCAGGCTCAGAACATAACATTTACCCACATGGAAACTCTCATTTGTGGGACTCCCTGGACCCCAGCCCTGGGACTGACGCTCCCTCCACCCTGGCAGCCCTGGAGGGGTCTCTGTGGTCTCTGTGGCAGCCCTAGAGGGTTGGGGGCTGCGAGGCTGGCATCAGGGGGACTGTGCGCAACAAACCCCCCCCGCCAAAAGGGAAGAGAGCCTAAACGGGAGACAGGCAGACGACCTGTATGAGGACACCGGACGAAAACCAGGGGAAGATCTCAGACAGACTGATGCCCAGGACACACAGACACCCAGAGGAAAGAGAGGACCTCAGGGTAGACGCCAGGCAGCACCAGGGAGCAGAGGGTGGGATGTGGTTTATGGGACGTGGGAGCCTGAGGAAGAGATGGAGACTTGCAAGGGAGCCCCGAACTCCCAGGAGTCGGGCACTGAGGATCCCCCGACAGAAGGTGAGCGACCCCAGCCATGGCTGCCTGACCTCAGGGGAGCAAGGGCCCGCCTGCGATCCATGCACTGGACTTTGGGCACCTGCGCCCGCTTCTCCTGAGCTCAGGGGCTCCCGCGATGGACGCTGCCCCAGTGACCTCCCGTCTCCCCCTCACTTTGCAGGTCAGCCCAAGTCCCCGCCCTCAGTCACTCTGTTCGCGCCCTCCACTGAGGAGCTCAGCGCCAACAAGGCCACCCTGGTGTGTCTCATCAATGACTTCTACCCGGGCAGCGTGACGGTGGCCTGGAAGGCAGGCAGCGCCACCATCACCAGGGGCGTGGAGACCGCCCAGCCCTCGAAACAGAGCAACAGCAAGTACGCGGCCAGCAGCTACCTGGCCCTGACGGCCAGCGAGTGGAAATCTTATGAGAGCGTCAGCTGCCAGGTCACGCACGAGGGGAGCACCGTGGAGAAGACAGTGTCGCCCTCCGAGTGCTCTTAGGTCCTGGTCCTCACATCCTCAGGGGACTGGAGCCACAGGACCCCTGGAGGGTCTACCCACCCACCCTGGTCCCCCCAGCCCTTCCTCCTGCACCCAGTCAATTCTCAATAAAATGTCCTCATTGTCATTCAGAACTCGTGCTCTGCTCATGTTTCTTTCTGCATTTGGTGTCCTGAACTCAACCATCCTCGAAGGGGAACAAAATCCTCCTATCCTTTAAGAAATCAAGATAGAGGATGGAGTCTTGGGACTCTTGTGAGGGATGGTTTCACTGTCACCCAGGAACCCCCTCCTCCAGAGAACATTCGAGAACAGGGAATTGGGTCACTGCAGGAATGGAAGTCTGTCCACCCTCCCCACCCTCTTCCTCCTCTGTGTGGACCACCTCCACATCTGATTGTCCCGGTCACACGGTGTTTGGTTGCCAGGGTCCCCAGGACAATACCTCAGCTCCCTTCCCTGGAATCGTCAGCATCACATTCTGGATTGTGTACCCCTCAGGAGTCCGTCGGTTCTGTAGATGGTGACCCACCGATTCCACGTGTCCTTTCGCTCAAAACCCACCCCGGTAATTCCGCATGACCTCGTCCTAGAGTTCCCACCCCTCCTCATGGCACCTCCTGCTCGCACCTCCCTAGGGAAACAGCCCTGTGCCCCTCCCCCAGGCCTTCCTGTCACACTCTGCACAGGACCCACAGCCCCTGACCCTGGTCCCTCATCCCACACTCCCTCTAGACAGTCCTCCTCCCACTTGCGTCAGGAGGGTCCCGGCTGCCTTCAAGGCTCCTGGGACGAGGCCAGCTCTGCTCTCACCAGTCACTGGTGGTGGCCAGCCCACCACCGACCCCACCACAAATGCCAGTAAAAACCATGTGAGTGGTCGACGGGGCCATGAATCTAACGTCAAGTTTCGGTCTAGGACGGTGCCGTGGACTTGACTGTGTACTGATTCACCATCTTAGATCTGGAATGAGATCTCAGATCAGTGAGATTATTGCTGTAGGAGCTACACAGGACAGGGATCCGAGTGGTTAGAAAGGCAGACACACACACAGACACACACGCACATGCACACACACCGGCACACACATGAGTTACTGCAAACTTGGCCGTGTTGGACATGCCTCTAGGGCACTGGAGCCTCCAGAATCCCTGTGGCCTCGCTCTGCAGAGAGCACAGCTCCATCCCCTCAGGATGCTAAACAGGCTCCTCACCCTCCCACCATGATGCCCCCCATGCTGCTGACCAGGGGACCCCACCTCCTCCAGGAAAGGAAGGTCCCTGGGATGTGATGTGACACCCAGATGTCTCTCCTGCACCTCCCATGCCTGGGGATGGATGGAGCCCCGCTTCCCAGGGCTAAAGGTGCTGGTGGTGTGGGGTACCCCCTCATCCTCCCCGAGGACAGACCAGCCCCCATGACAAGGAGGGTGGCCCTGGGGCCTCTGTGCAGCTGCAGCTGGGCCTGGGCAGGGGGTGGAGGGGTTGTCAGGAGGGTTTATGTTCGAGGCTGTGTCACTGTGTGCTGCGTTCGGCGGAGGGACCAAGCTGACCGTCCTGGGTGAGTCTCCCCCTTCCCCTCCTCTTCGGGGTCCACAGTGAAATTTGGGCAGATTTTCTTGTCTTTTCCCTCCTGTCTGGGGCTGGGGTCTCACTCTCCGGAGTCTGTCACCTTCATCCTCTAGGCTGTCCATTGCCCCCAAGCCTGTCATTCTTCACAGAACCTGGTGGCCATGGTGGGGACAGGCTCAGTGACCCTCCTGCCACGCCTCGCTCTTCCCATCCCGAGCCTTCCCTCCAGGACCTTCTTCTCTGGATGCTGGGATGTCAGCTCCCTCCTCAGGGTGCCCAGCCCCAGGGTCTGAGAAGAACGGAGGGGCTGAGGCCCAAGGAATGGGGGTCTCAGGCTGGGGCACTGGGTCCAGGGATGTGGGAAGGACACTGGAAAGAGCTGGACAGAGTATGGGTGTCATCCTGGGACCTTTCTGCTCAGGGACCCCAATGGGGGCTAGTGAGGGACCCCAGAGCCAGGGGCCTTGGAGAGTGGAGGAGGGAACAGTACACGGGGGAAGGGTAGACGAGTGTCCCGTTGAGAAGGTGGCCTCAGGGTGCTAGGTCCCAATCATCCTCCCAACAAGCATGCCACCCCAGGCCGCACACATCTCAGGACACTTGGGCCTTAAGGGTCACTGCACCAGTTGCACACTGGACGTGAGCCCCTAGCTCAGACGCCCAGGGTGGGGACTCCTCATAGGGACAGGTGACAGGAACTGACTCGGCCAGGCAGACAGATGTCCCAGGACAGACAGATCCCCAGCGGGACTTCACAGGTCAGGGGACCCCTCAGAACAGACACAGCCCCAGGCTCAGAACATAACATTTACCCACATGGAAACTCTCATTTGTGGGACTCCCTGGACCCCTGCCCTGGGACTGACGCTCCCTCCACCCTGGCAGCCCTGGAGGGGTCTCTGTGGTCTCTGTGGCAGCCCTAGAGGGTTGGGGGCTGCGAGGCTGGCATCAGGGGGACTGTGGGCAGCAAACCCCCCCCGCCAAAAGGGAAGAGAGCCTGAACGGGAGACAGGCAGACGACCTGTATGAGGACACCGGACGAAAACCAGGGGAAGATCTCAGACAGACTGATGCCCAGGACACACAGACACCCAGAGGAAAGAGAGGACCTCAGGGTAGACGCCAGGCAGCACCAGGGAGCAGAGGGTGGGATGTGGTTTATGGGACGTGGGAGCCTGAGGAAGAGATGGAGACTTGCAAGGGAGCCCCGAACTCCCAGGAGTCGGGCACTGAGGATCCCCCGACAGAAGGTGAGCGACCCCAGCCATGGCTGCCTGACCTCAGGGGAGCAAGGGCCCGCCTGCGATCCATGCACTGGACTTTGGGCACCTGCGCCGGCTTCTCCTGAGCTCAGGGGCTCCCGCGATGGACGCTGCCCCAGTGACCTCCCGTCTCCCCCTCACTTTGCAGGTCAGCCCAAGTCCCCGCCCTCAGTCACTCTGTTCGCGCCCTCCACTGAGGAGCTCAGCGCCAACAAGGCCACCCTGGTGTGTCTCATCAATGACTTCTACCCGGGCAGCGTGACGGTGGCCTGGAAGGCAGGCAGCACCACCATCACCAGGGGCGTGGAGACCGCCCAGCCCTCGAAACAGAGCAACAGCAAGTACGCGGCCAGCAGCTACCTGGCCCTGACGGCCAGCGAGTGGAAATCTTATGAGAGCGTCAGCTGCCAGGTCACGCACGAGGGGAGCACCGTGGAGAAGACAGTGTCGCCCTCCGAGTGCTCTTAGGTCCTGGTCCTCACATCCTCAGGGGACTGGAGCCACAGGACCCCTGGAGGGTCTACCCACCCACCCTGGTCCCCCCAGCCCTTCCTCCTGCACCCAGTCAATTCTCAATAAAATGTCCTCATTGTCATTCAGAACTCGTGCTCTGTTCATGTTTCTTTCTGCATTTGGTGTCCTGAACTCAACCATCCTCGAAGGGGAACAAAATCCTCCTATCCTTTAAGAAATCAAGATAGAGGATGGAGTCTTGGGACTCTTGTGAGGGATGGTTTCACTGTCACCCAGGAACCCCCTCCTCCAGAGAACATTCGAGAACAGGGAATTGGGTCGCTGCAGGAATGGAAGTCTGTCCACCCTCCCCACCCTCTTCCATGTTTCCTCCTCTGTGTGGACCACCTCCACATCTGATTGTCCCGGTCACACGGTGTTTGGTTGCCAGGGTCCCCAGGACAATACCTCAGCTCCCTTCCCTGGAATCGTCAGCATCACATTCTGGATTGTGTACCCCTCAGGAGTCCGTCGGTTCTGTAGATGGTGACCCACCGATTCCACGTGTCCTTTTGCTCAAAACCCACCCCGGTAATTCCGCATGACCTCGTCCTAGAGTTCCCACCCCTCCTCATGGCACCTCCTGCTCGCACCTCCCTAGGGAAACAGCCCTGTGCCCCTCCCCCAGGCCTTCCTGTCACACTCTGCACAGGACCCACAGCCCCTGACCCTGGTCCCTCATCCCACACTCCCTCTAGACAGTCCTCCTCCCACTTGCGTCAGGAGGGTCCCGGCTGCCTTCAAGGCTCCTGGGACGAGGCCAGCTCTGCTCTCACCAGTCACTGGTGGTGGCCAGCCCACCACCGACCCCACCACAAATGCCAGTAAAAACCATGTGAGTGGTCGACGGGGCCATGAATCTAACGTCAAGTTTCGGTCTAGGACGGTGCCGTGGACTTGACTGTGTACTGATTCACCATCTTAGATCTGGAATGAGATCTCAGATCAGTGAGATTATTGCTGTAGGAGCTACACAGGACAGGGATCCGAGTGGTTAGAAAGGCAGACACACACACAGACACACACGCACATGCACACACACCGGCACACACATGAGTTACTGCAAACTTGGCCGTGTTGGACATGCCTCTAGGGCACTGGAGCCTCCAGAATCCCTGTGGCCTCGCTCTGCAGAGAGCACAGCTCCATCCCCTCAGGATGCTAAACAGGCTCCTCACCCTCCCACCATGATGCCCCCCATGCTGCTGACCAGGGGACCCCACCTCCTCCAGGAAAGGAAGGTCCCTGGGATGTGATGTGACACCCAGATGTCTCTCCTGCACCTCCCATGCCTGGGGATGGATGGAGCCCCGCTTCCCAGGGCTAAAGGTGCTGGTGGTGTGGGGTCCCCCCTCATCCTCCCCGAGGACAGACCAGCCCCCATGACAAGGAGGGTGGCCCTGGGGCCTCTGTGCAGCTGCAGCTGGGCCTGGGCAGGGGGTGGAGGGGTTGTCAGGAGGGTTTATGTTCGAGGCTGTGTCACTGTGTGCTGCGTTCGGCGGAGGGACCAAGCTGACCGTCCTGGGTGAGTCTCCCCCTTCCCCTCCTCTTCGGGGTCCACAGTGAAATTTGGGCAGATTTTCTTGTCTTTTCCCTCCTGTCTGGGGCTGGGGTCTCACTCTCCGGAGTCTGTCACCTTCATCCTCTAGGCTGTCCATTGCCCCCAAGCCTGTCATTCTTCACAGAACCTGGTGGCCATGGTGGGGACAGGCTCAGTGACCCTCCTGCCACGCCTCGCTCTTCCCATCCCGAGCCTTCCCTCCAGGCCCTTCTTCTCTGGATGCTGGGATGTCAGCTCCCTCCTCAGGGTGCCCAGCCCCAGGGTCTGAGGAGAACGGAGGGGCTGAGGCCCAAGGAATGGGGGTCTCAGGCTGGGGCACTGGGTCCAGGGATGTGGGAAGGACACTGGAAAGAGCTGGACAGAGTATGGGTGTCATCCTGGGACCTTTCTGCTCAGGGACCCCAATGGGGGCTAGTGAGGGACCCCAGAGCCAGGGGCCTTGGAGAGTGGAGGAGGGAACAGTACACGGGGGAAGGGTAGACGAGTGTCCCGTTGAGAAGGTGGCCTCAGGGTGCTAGGTCCCCATCATCCTCCCAGCAAGCAGGCCACCCCAGGCCGCACACATCTCAGGACACTTGGGCCTTAAGGGTCACTGCACCAGTTACACACTGGACGTGAGCCCCTAGCTCAGACGCCCAGGGTGGGGACTTCTCATAGGGACAGGTGACAGGAACTGACTCGGCCAGACAGACAGATGTCCCAGGACAGACAGATCCCCAGCGGGACTTCACAGGTCAGGGGACCCCTCAGAACAGACACAGCCCCAGGCTCAGAACAAAACATTCACTCACATGGAAACTCTCATTTGTGGGACTCCCTGGACCCCAGCCCTGGGACTGACGCTCCCTCCACCCTGGCAGCCCTGGAGGGGTCTCTGTGGTCTCTGTGGCAGCCCTAGAGGGTTGGGGGCTGCGAGGCTGGCATCAGGGGGACTGTGGGCAACAAACCCCCCCCCCCAAACGGGAAGAGAGCCTGAACGGGAGACAGGCAGACGACCTGTATGAGGACACCGGACGAAAACCAGGGGAAGATCTCAGACAGACTGATGCCCAGGACACACAGACACCCAGAGGAAAGAGAGGACCTCAGGGTAGACGCCAGGCAGCACCAGGGAGCAGAGGGTGGGATGTGGTTTATGGGACATGGGAGCCTGAGGAAGAGATGGAGACTTGCAAGGGAGCCCCGAACTCCCAGGAGTCGGGCACTGAGGATCCCCCGACAGAAGGTGAGCGACCCCAGCCATGGCTGCCTGACCTCAGGGGAGCAAGGGCCCGCCTGCGATCCATGCACTGGACTTTGGGCACCTGCGCCCGCTTCTCCTGAGCTCAGGGGCTCCCGCGATGGACGCTGCCCCAGTGACCTCCCGTCTCCCCCTCACTTTGCAGGTCAGCCCAAGTCCCCGCCCTCAGTCACTCTGTTCGCGCCCTCCACTGAGGAGCTCAGCGCCAACAAGGCCACCCTGGTGTGTCTCATCAATGACTTCTACCCGGGCAGCGTGACGGTGGCCTGGAAGGCAGGCAGCACCACCATCACCAGGGGCGTGGAGACCGCCCAGCCCTCGAAACAGAGCAACAGCAAGTACGCGGCCAGCAGCTACCTGGCCCTGACGGCCAGCGAGTGGAAATCTTATGAGAGCGTCAGCTGCCAGGTCACGCACGAGGGGAGCACCGTGGAGAAGACAGTGTCGCCCTCCGAGTGCTCTTAGGTCCTGGTCCTCACATCCTCAGGGGACTGGAGCCACAGGACCCCTGGAGGGTCTACCCACCCACCCTGGTCCCCCCAGCCCTTCCTCCTGCACCCAGTCAATTCTCAATAAAATGTCCTCATTGTCATTCAGAACTCGTGCTCTGCTCATGTTTCTTTCTGCATTTGGTGTCCTGAACTCAACCATCCTCGAAGGGGAACAAAATCCTCTTATCCTTTAAGAAATCAAGATAGAGGATGGAGTCTTGGGACTCCTGTGAGGGATGGTTTCACTGTCACCCAGGAACCCCCTCCTCCAGAGAACATTCGAGAACAGGGAATTGGGTCGCTGCAGGAATGGAAGTCTGTCCACCCTCCCCACCCTCTTCCATGTTTCCTCCTCTGTGTGGACCACCTCCACATCTGATTGTCCCGGTCACACAGTGTTTGGTTGCCAGGGTCCCCAGGACAATACCTCAGCTCCCTTCCCTGGAATCCTCAGCATCGCATTCTGGTTTACTTTCCCCCTCAAGTGTCCTTCTGTCCATTGATGAAGACCCACTGATTCCATGTTTCCTTTGGTTTAAAACTCACCCTGACTATTCCGCATGACCTCGTCCTAGAGTCACCCCCACTTCACCCCCTCCCAGCTCCCTCCTGCTCCCACCTCTCCAGGGATACTGCCTTCTGCCCCTGCCCCAGGCCCTCACTGTCACACTCACAGGAACCTCCATTTCCTGAGCCTGTCACTCATCCCACACTCCCCCGGGGTATCCCTCCTCCCGCTTGTGTCAGGTGGGTCCTGCCTCCATTCAAGGCCCCAGGGCCGAGGTCAGCCTTTCTCTCTCTGATCCTTAGAAGTCAGCCCAGCACTGACTCCACCACAACTGTCTCCTGTCCAAGTGTCCATGGTGGTCGATGGGCGCCATGAGCTCGAGGTCTGGCATCATTTTCTAGGAAGGTGCCGTGGGTTCGTCTGTGAACTGGAACTGTGGAATGGGATCAGAGACCCTCCCAGATGACTGTCCTAGGTGCTAACATAGGATCTCATAGCTGCCCCTTTCATCGCACACACACACACAAAGTTACTAGAAACATGGCCCTGTTGGATGTGCCTCTAAGGAAATGGAGCCTCCAGAATGCCCCGTGGCCTCGCTCTGCAGAGAGAACAGCTCCATCCCCTCAGGGTGCTAAACAGGCTCCACCCTCCCACCACTGACACCCCCCTCAAGCTGCTCTCCTGAAAGGGAGTTCCCTGGGATGTGATGTGACACACAGACATCCCTCCTGCCCCTCCCACAACTGGGGATGGATGGAGCCCCGCTTCCCAGGGGTGAAGTTGCAGGATTGGAGAGGTTTCCCCTTCCCTCCCCAAGGCCAGACTAGCTCCCATGACAAAAAGGGTGGTCCTGGAGCCTCAGTGCAGCTGCAGGTGGGCCTGGGTTAAGGGCTGGGTGGCTGACAGGTGGGTTTATGCTTGAGGCTGTGTCACTGTGTACTGTGTGGACCCAGCTGACCATCCTGAGTGAGTCTCCCCCTTTCCATCTTCTTGGGGTCAGGAGTGACAATTGGGTAGATTTTTCTGTTTTCTCTGTCCTGTCTGGGGCTGGGGTCTGAATTGCTCTGGGGCCTGTAACCCTCACCCTTTAGTCCGTTCACTGTTCTTAGACCCCGGTTGGCGGCAGGATGGGATGGTCTCAGGGAGCCTCTTGCTCCCGGTACTGTGACCCCGAGGTCTCTCCCGGGGACCTTCTCCTCTTGATTCTTCATGTTTCCTTGAGGGATAGTTTCACTCTCACCCAGAAAAGCCCAGAGAATATTCCAGAGCAGGGCACCAGGACCCAGGAGAGCCCACCTCTGCAACTTCCCTACACTTGCTGTTCTTGTGTGGACCTCGCCCACCACCAGCCCTCAGGCCCTCTCCCCCACTCCCCTGCCCCCAGGATAATATCTGAACTGCTTCCCTGGATTCTTCACAATCTGAGACTATGAGGCAAGAAACCCCCTCCCCAAAAGGGCGGAGACCTGACACCAATACAAATGGATGGATGGACATGCTGTATGAGGACATGGGGAGAGGGTCTGGGGGGAGGGGATCTTCAGGCAGACAGATGCCCCGGGAAGGATGAGAGGTCACAGCTGATGTCGGCAGCAGCAGGGAGCACAGGGCAGGAGGTCAAGTTATGAGGACGTGTGAACCTGAAGGGTCAGGGGCCAAAGAGGGTGCCCAGAGCTCCCATGATTAGGGCATCGAGGACTTCCAAGTGGGTCCAATGGTTAAGACTCCGCGCTTCCGCTGCAGGGAGCACAGGTTCCATTCCTGGTCGGGGAACTAAGATCTTGAATGCCACACAGCATGGCCAAAAAAAGAAATTAGGGCATAGAGATTCTCCCAACAGGATCCGGTAGGGTCTCCCCGTGCCCGACCTGGGCCCACCGCAGCCCTCTTCCTGCACCAAACAACCTGCAATACAATGTCCTCATCGTTATTCAGAAATCATGCTCTCTGCTCATTTCTTTTTTTGTCTCGTATTTAATTTGCACCCTCTCCAGAATTCTGGGGGTGGGGTGGGGAATCCTAGGCGCCAGTGAGAAAGTAACTGAAGGGAGAGGCTCACAGTCTCCTGGTTGCCTGGGCATCTCCCAGGCAACCAGCCAGGACACATCACCCATCCGCCCTCTCCTTCTTTCCACTCCTCCTCCAGCACAAGGCCGTGCCCACCCCCTGCCACCTTCCTGGCCGGAGCTGCCCATGACTGGTGACCTCCAGATGAGCCCTCCCTCCCTGCCCTGGTGGGGACGCTCTAGACTGCCCCCCAACCCACATCCTGTCTTTCCTGCCGTAGCCTGGACCCCCTCTGCTTCTGGCCCTGCCCCCAGGATGCCCTCCTCCCTGCCTTCCCAGCTCAGCTCCTGCCCCCCCTCACCCTCCCTGTCACTCCCTAGGGCTGGACCACCCACGGGGGCCAGGACACTCCAGCAACATTGGATTCATGGGCTCTTAAACCTGGGGTCCACCTCAGTTCTTCACCCGATGGCAGGTGCAGGGCTGCAAGAGGAGTAGGAGGAAGCTAGGAAGGAAACTGTCCCACAAAAGCCCTGCCTGGAAGCTCGGGCACGTGACAAAGATCAGCTCTGAGCTCCCCAGGAGCCAATGCGAGGAGGGAATAGGTGCCTCAGAATCTCTGAGATTCAACAAAGCTTTTGCTGGAGGGAAACTGGTATCTCAGCACTGAAGCCAGGTGTCTTGTACCACGGTTAGAAGTGGGGACATGTTTTACCCAAGGCCTCAGCGTTGACGGGAACCGGGCTCTGACACACACACAGGTGATCACCTGGCAGTCTCATGACATGGTAATGACCACCAGGTGGGACAGCTGCCCCTGTATGGGGAGCCCTCCATGTTCCTGTCTCCGGTACAACCAGGTTACCATCTCTGGGGGGTTACATAGTAACTGTACATAGTACTGTTAGGTACATAGTGTAGTTACATAGTAACAGTCCCCTGATTTGGCTCCCAGGGGTGTAGCCAGGAAAGTCCCTGCCCCTGGACCCAGGGTGGACCACCACCCTGCACACACCACACACCCAAGTCCTCTCCCACCCCTGCCTGAGGCCCTCCTGGGTGTCCTGGCACCCCCAAGCTGCCCCCCACTCACAGCCCAGCTATGCCAGGTGGGAGCAAAGAGGTGAGGGGCGTTCTCGCAGGTCTGTGCCAGAAAGGCACGTGCCACCTTTCTGGGGCTTGTCTACTGGACGCCTCCTCCCTTCCGTCATGTTGTCAGTGGGAAAGCCCCGTCCCGTGGAGGGACTTGGTGTCTCTGCAAGGCCCCTGGGGTCTGGGGGCTCCAGCCACTTTGACGATGAAGGGTGTGGTGAGAGACCCAGCCCCAGCCCCGCCCAAGCCCTTCATGCAGGGACCCTGGGCTGTGGAGACCCCACTGCACTTGGGAGTTAGAGGGGTGGGCCATAGAAGTGGGTGACTCTGTCCCTCGGCTCCTGGCTATAATGAATCACCCAAACTCAGAAGCTTTAAACAACATTTATTCTTACAGGTTGGGGGGCAGAAATCCAAAATGAGTCCTACAGGCTGAATTTGAGGTGTCTCAGGGCCAAGCTCCTCCCAGAGCCCGTTTCCAGCCTCTAAAGGAGCCCTAGTCCTCAGCTCGGGTCCCTCCCTCCTGCTTCAAAGCCACAGCAGCTTCTAACCTCTCTCCCTTGCCCCCTGACCTCTGTCCCCATCGCCACACCCCGTCCCCTCCCTCTGACCCTCCCTTCTAAAGCCCCTGCATGGAGCCACCCAGATAATCTAGGATAATCTCCGCATTTCAAGGCCCTTAACTCCATCACATCTGCAAAAGCCCTGTCGCCCCATAAGGGATGTACTCACAGGGTCTGGGGATTAGGACGTGGACAACTTGAGGCCTTATTCGTCTGACCACAGCTCCAGCTCCCAGATCCCCGAGGCCTCGGGGACCTTTGCCCACGTTCCTCTCCCTCTGTGTCCTTCCTGGTCCCTGGGCTGGGCCACTCCTGGGGGCCTCCCAGCCCAGGATCCCCCCCCGTTCCTCCCTTGCCTCCTGCGGCCCCTTCTCCTGGGCTCACAGGAGGAGCCCGGTGTTAGCTTCAGCTCTGGGGCACTGCTTCCCTCCGGCCCCAGCTAAATGCTCTCCAGGCCTTACTTGTCAGTCATCAAACCTCCCTCGGAGGAAGACCCTATAATGACACACGCCCTACGGATGGAGACACAAGGCCCAGAGACCCTGAGTGACCTGCCCACGTTCACGGCAGGACTGAACCCCATCCGCCCACCCGACCCCAGAGCTCAGCTCCTGCCCCCAGGTTCCCAGCCGCCCCCAGTGCCCTGCCCACCCTGGCCAGGCCCTCCTGACTCATCCAGCCTCCTCCCTGGGGACCTCCGAGCCCACCTGAATCAGGTCCCCCTCCCTGGGACCCACGGCTTAAGGGGACAGAGTTGCTGGGGCCCGTGAGGGACCACGGGGGACAGGGGCCTTAGGTCAGAGTGGCTGGCTTCCTCATGTTCTGGGTCAGAAATCAGGGTCAGGGCACTGGGGGAGGGGCCGAGAGAGGGTCGCCTCTTTCTGAAGACCCCACCTCAGTCCAGGCTCCCAGGGAGGGTCACCGCAGGGCTCACCCTTGGTTGCCCCAACACCAGGAGGGTCAGTCCCCAGTAGGTGGCTTCCCAGGCCCAGCCACCCCCCCCCAACTCCCTGGTCTCTGAAGATGCAGGAACTGTCACGACACCTTCAGTCAGGGGCTGCTCTCCGAGGAGCTGTGGATCTGGGGTCCAGGGAAGGGAGCCCAGTGCTAAGCACAGCAGGAACTCAGAGGCCAGGACAGCCCTCCCGCAGCCCCCCAGAGCAGCAGGCCGGCTCCCCTTCTCCCCCAATGAGGCCCCTGTGTCTGCCTCTGCCTTTTCCTGCCAAGAACCTTTGGGGTCCCCACTTCCTCCGGGATGTGAGACTTCACCACAGCTCCTGGGGGGCATGCAGAGGGGCATACGGAAGAGGGGCCCTGAATTCGGGGAATCTCAGGCCCCATGATGGACGGACGCCCTGCCGCGGAGCAGCCACTGGGCTGTCAGCCGTGGGGATGCTTCACCCCTCGGATGTCCCAGCCCATCCGTGAAACCTCAGAGACACCCCACTTCCCTGCGGTCACTGTGACTGCATCCCACTCCAGTCCCCTTCCCTGCAGTTGACACTGGGGCTGGAATCACTACCAGCCCGCGCATGACTCAACCCCTTCCAGGTCTCAGACCACTGGCTGCCAATCAGCTGCTGTTTCCCAAGTGCCTGAGCAAGCCCTGCCCCAGCCGGGACCAGTCCTGGCCCTGCCTGGCCCCGATATGGCAGTAACGGAGGACCCAGACACCAGGCCAGCGGTCAGAGAGCTGGAAGGCCGTCTCCGGGGCCCAGCACCAGCTTTCAAGCCTCAGCAGCTCCCAATTTCCCTCCCGATGGCCATTATAGGCCCACAGACATGATCCTGGGGAAAGAAATAACCCGGAGGTAATGAGATGCCCAGACTCGAGGATGGCCTCTGTGACCTGACAAAATCCTGAGGATCGTACTTCCTCATATGAAAGCGGTAGGGCCACCGAGTGTGAACCCACCCCCCTGAGCCCACGACACAGGGCCCCCCGGCAGGGCCCCTGACTGTGACCTCACTCAGTTAGCAGGCAGCCCCAGTGGCTTCCAAGGCACTCGGTCACTCCAGGGTAAGCCATCTGGCTCACCCAGGCTGCCCCTCTTGGCAGCCATGCACCCACGCTCTGATCCTCAAGGATGGCACCTTGAGGCCAACCCACTTTCCTGTCACCCCCTCCGGGTGGACCTGTCTCCCACCCATGACCCAACTCGGGGCCACGTTCTCTCCAGCCACATCCTCCTCCCTTCAGCCCCTTACAGCACAGCTCTGGGGGCTCCACATTTCCCTCCCTTCCTGCCGTCACCCCATCTTTCCCTGCACTCCTAGGTACCAGTGACCTCCAAGGGGCCCAATCCAACCATCCCCTCTCTGTCCTCCCCACTGTCGGCCTCTGAGTGGACTTGAGAACCACAGTCCGTTCTTTCTCTCTTGAAACTCCTCAGCCCCCAAATCCCCTCTCCTGGGTCCTCTTTCCTCTCCTCTCTCATCCCCTTCCCCATTTGTTCTGTGTTGTCATCAGGTCCCGGGGAGCCAGCGGCCTGGATGCCCTTCCTTCTCTGTCCACGGGAGCTAGAAACTGGCTGCATCTAAAAAGGGCTCGTGGAATATGACTCAGCCATTAAAAAGAATGAAATAATGCCATTTGCAGCAACATGGTTGGACCTGGAGATTATCATACTAAGTGAAGTTAAGTCAGACAGAGAAAGACAAATATCATATGATATCACATATGCAGAATCTAAAAATAGCGACACAAACGAACTTATTTACAAAACAGACACAGACTCACAGACTTAGAGAATGAACTTATGGTTACGGGGGGCGGGGGGGGGCGAGGACGGGAGGGATAGATTAGGAGTTTGAGATTGACATGTACACACTGCTGTATTTGAAATAGATCACCAACAAGGACTTACTGTGTATAGCACAGGGAATTCCGCTCAGTATTCTGTAACAACCTAAATGGGAAAAGGATTTGAAAAAGAATAGATACACGTATATGGATAACTGAATCACTGTGCTGTACACCTGAAACCAACACAACATTTTTAATCAACTGTACTCCGATATAAAGTAAAAAAAATTTTTTAATTAAAAAAAGAAAGGGGCTCCTGTTTCTTTATCCATCCAATCTCCCAGCCCGACCAGGGCTCTGACCTCGCTCCAGGAGGCAGGTGCCCTGAGGGCAGGGGCTGCACCCCCACCCCCTCAGTGCCTCAGAGGATCAGCTGGGTGCTGGACAGGCATCAGGGAGCCTCTTGACGATTGCTGTCAACTTACTGCAGAACTGTCCCCAGCTCTGCCCAGTTGTGGGACTGACCATCCCCAGCTCTGCCTGGTTATGGACTGATTGTCCCCGGCTCTGCTGCAGGTGTCTGTCATCTCTCTGCCACGAGGAAAGAGCCCCAGGTGGGTACTGCCTGTGGATCGTGTTCTAACTCCCCCATACCAGCCCAGGAAGTGGGTGCTAACACCCCCTCACCTAATGGATTAGGAGACAGAGGTTCCAGAGCTGGGGCAGCTGCCCAGGTCCCGCAGGCACTCAGGGCCACACACACGGTGGGCACCCGGGCCCCCCTCATGAGGTCACCTTCCCGCCCCGAGGAGGCTGTGCTGTGCCGGCCGGGAGATGGTGCTGAGCACACGACCCCGCAGCCTCTGGACATCAGAGGCAGCCTAAGGCTCTGTGGTGGGGGGGGGGGGGGAACCCTGGCTCCTCAATCTATACTGACTCGGTGCAGGTAGGGGCAGGCAGGAGGGGGTTCATGGACCTCTGAGTCCATACAGCAAAGCAGTGTGGGTATTGTGGGCCCAATTCACAGAGGAGAGAACTGAGGCTCTGTCAGTGGGATGGGGGTTGGGGGACCTGCCCAGGGTTACAGGGTGAGCTGCTGGCTGACCTGCACCCCCCACCCCCAGCTCTTTCCACGGCTCCTCAGCCCTGCGAGACATGTCATTCATCCATTCACTCACTCATTCATTCAGCAAACCGTCAGCGAGCACTGCTGTGGGCTGGTGCTGGGAGCAAGGAGACAGGACCACCTGCCCTGGAATAGCTCATGCACTGGGGGGACACCCGTAGAGCCCACCGCTGACCCCACCGTGTCCTCAAGCACCCAGGTCAGCCCCCCGCCCGGGGAGCATCTCTCCGCACACCTGAGATAAGATTTCATCCACTGCCCGACCCCAAGTGGCGGATCCCCCAGCAGCCGGCACTGGCACATCTACAGGCTCATCACAGCCCCTCAGGGAGCCTTGAAGTCCCCATCAGGGCTGCCATTGCCCACTTCACAGAGGCGACACTGACCATGAGGGAGGCACCGGGCCTGCCCTGCTCAGCTCCGAGCCGGGACAGCCCCTGCGGACTGGTGGCCCCAGGGCACCGGCAGTGGGGGCGGGTGTCCATGCTGGGCTGACTCTTTGTGGAATAAAAGAGTGTCAGGTCAGGGGAGGGGGCTTGGCCTGGCCCTGCCCTGCCTGCTGTGCAACCCTGGGCAGTGCGCTCTGTCCAGGGCTTCCTTGTGGGAGGCCAAGACTGGGGGAGGTGACTGATGGGGGAGGGTGGTTGTGGCTTCCTTCACAGCAGAGCCCGGAATAGCCCGGGGGGAGGGGAGGGGAGGTGACTGCTGGGGCCCTGGGGGTGGCCTGAGCTGAGCTGGGTGATTCTCCCGGCCCACTGTGAGACTTGCAACGTCACCAAGAGAGCGCAGCCGGGCCAGGTCTGGGCAGGGGGACACCCTTGTCCTTCACCCCACAGTGTTCACCAGAGTGCCGCAGTGGTTGCAAGGGGCTCTGCCCCGGCCTGTGTCTCTCTGGATACAGACCCTCACTCCCAACACAAAGGTCTAAACCCAGGTTTCCAGCCGCTTTGAAAATACAGCTTCCAGGGGTGTCCGCGGAGCAGTCAGCTGTCTGCTGCCACACCCGCTGGTTCAGTGACACAGGACACAGCAAGGTGATGTCTACATCTCTCAGAGCGTGCTGTCCTCCTCCTGGTCAGGTCCTGCGTCCCCAGCCCACCTGTGCCCGTGATGGGGCATCAACCTCCTCCCTGCAGCTCCTGAGCAGGACGGGTGGGAGGAACGGGCCAGGTTACCAGGGTCCCTGGCTGCGCACAGAGGAGCATCCCCCACTGGCATCCACGCGCCAGGCTAAACACTGCTGTGCAGGAGACTTTGTGAGGCTTCGAGGGGACGCGCTCCCTCGAGGTGGCCAGAGAACCCCCGCTTCTGTATGGTCACCTGGAGGTACTGCACACCAGTCTCACGGACACAAACGCAGTGATGTGACAGAGGGTAGTTGGTCCTGGCAGGGCCAGTCTTTGGACCAGTTTTTCTGAAAAGCCAGTTGGTCACCTGGGATCACAGCAAACCTAGTCCTATTTGGCCAGGAATCCCCCAGTGACAGCCTCCCCCAGAACACCTGGCCCAGGGAGGGGTCCAGGGGGTGACCTGCCTCCTAGATTTCACTGACGTCCCCAGTTCATGCCCATGTCTTGGTGTGATTATTTTTTAAATTAATTTGTATTGAAGTACAGTTGATTTACAATGTTGTGTTAGTTTCTGCTGTACAGCAAAGTGCATCAGTTACGTTGCTGAAACCCTGGCCTCTGTTCACCGGTGCTAGATAGAAACGCGGAGACAGAGCTTTGGAAGACTAGAAAAGAACAGCTTTATTACTTTGCCAGGCAAAGGGGGCCACAGCGGGCTAACGTTCTCAAGACTGTGAACCCCTTCCTGGGAAATAGGAAAGGGTCTTACGGTTTCAGGGTGGAAAACAGGGCTGTAGAAAAGGATCGGGACTGACGTAGTCTTGCATTCTTCTTCCCTCCTGGAAACATTGAGATCATTAGGGCTGGCGTCCGGTGGTTCCGGAACAGGTTCTGGTGGTCCTCGAGGTTATCATCCCGTCACCTTTCTGGAATAAAGAATGCTCCCAAAGGAGAGGAGTCTTAGGGAGTGTCGTCTTGGAGAAGTAAACATCAGGTGCATAGTACAACTTTAGCTAGAGGGCAATCATTTTCAGCGGGCAATTAAGCAAGAAAGAGAGGGGAAAAACATATCTGTAGGAGACAGTTTGAACAGGCAGAAAGAATAAGGGCTGAATAAGGGCTAACATAATGGGGGTACCTCAACAAACTTCTGCTACAGCAGTTATACATATACATATATCTACTCTTTTTCAGATTCTATTCCCGCGTAGGTCATTACAGAGTATTGAGTAGAGTTCCCTGTGCTTTACAGTAGGTCCTTATTAGTTATCCATTTTATATATAGTAGTGTGGATATGTCAATCCCAATCTCCCAATTTATCCTTCCCCCTCCCTTACCCCCCGGTAACCATAAGTTTGTTTTCTACATCTGTGACTCTATTTCTGTTTTGTACATAGGTTCATTTGTACCATTTTTTTGGATTCTACGTATACGTGACAAACCCACAGCAGACATCATCCTCAATGGTGAAACACTGAAAGCATTTCCTCTAAGATCAAGAACAAGACAAGGATGTCCACTCTCTCCACTTTTATTTAAAATGTGTTGGAAGTCCTAGCCATGGCAGAGAAGGAAAAGAAATAAAAGGAATCCAAATTGGAAAAGAAGTAAAACTGTCACTGTTTGCAGATGACATGATACTATACATAGAGAATCTAAAGATGCTACCAGAAAACTACTAGAGCTAATCAATGAATTTGGTAAAGTTGCAGGATACAAAATTAATACACAGAAATCTCTTGCATTCCTATACACTAACAACAAAAGATCAGAAAGAGAAGTTAAGGAAACAATCCCATTTACCATCATATCAAAGAGAATAAAATACCTAGGAATAAACCTACCTAAGGAGGCAAAAGACCTATACTCCAAAAACTATAAGATACTGATGAAAGAAATCAAAGATGACACAGATGGAGAGATATACCATGTTCTTGGATCGGAAGAATCAATACTGTCAAAATGACTATACTACCCAAAGCAATCTACAGATTCAATGCAATCCCTATCAAATTACCAACGGCATTTTTTCACAGAATTAGAACAAAAAAGTTTACAATTTGTATGGAAACACAAAAGACCCCAAATAGCCAAAACAATCTTAAGAAAGAAAAACAGAACTGGAAGAATCAGGCTCCCTGACTTCAGACTATACTACAAGATTATTAATAGCGCTCCTTCCACTCCCAGAAATGTCCCAGTGTGGACGATAAATTTTGGTCGTCTGAGTGCAGGGAAACTGTTTGCTGAATGGCTGAATGACTCTCCTTATAATAAGTTAAAATGTGGGGCTCAAGGCCAGCACCAGGCTTTGTGGTCAGCTGACTGTGCAGCGCCATCGAATCCCCTGACAGAGGTGCAGGATGGGGGCAGCAGCCTCACCAAGGGCCACCCCCAGGGGGTCACCATGGGGCTCCTGAGCCCTGTGGACCTTGGCTGGAGCCCTGGTGTGAGCTCACACCGTACCAGCCCATGAGAGCCCTGAGTGTGACCCTGACACCATTTCCCACCCAGTGATAGATCCGCATGTGTGGAAACCTGCAAGGGACGGACCCTCTGGGCAGCCCTCGTCCCCAGGGAAACTGGGAGGAATCAGGGAGAATGTCTGGGGCAACCAGGACAGGGGCCAGGGGAGGGGCTCGGTCATCAGACGCCCTGTGTCCACTCCAGGGACAGAGTAGCTAATGGTCAGCGCGACCCACCAGGGCACTGCCATGTGTGTGCTTCCACACAGATCGGAGTGACACTCTCTTCCTGTGGCCACTCAACCCCCCAGGTCCCTTCTGCTCCTCAGCACGTGGCCTGGGGACACGTCACGTCAGGGCTGGCGTCCACTGAGTATTCTCTGTGCCCGGGCTGTGCGGGGCACCAAAGTCTGGATCCCCCTCCTGTCCTCACCAGGATGGGTAATCCCTGCCCGCCCAGGGCCCGGCCTCCTGGGGACATGCTGGGGCCTCCAGATTGTGCCGGGAGAAAGGAGGAAGCCTCAGCCAGACCCCAAACAGGCTCCCTAAGGAGGACGGAAAGGCTGCTGTGGGCCGGCCGAGAGCAGCTCTCCAAGGGAAGGTGGGACCCCAGAGCAGCCTGGTGAGCCCACCCGCAGCGTCTCTGGTCACACAGGGCCTCCAGCTCAGCGCTAGTGTGGACCAAGTCCCTGCGTGGATGAGACCCACTGCGATCACTGCCCAGGGCAAAGCCACCACTCAGCAGCCCTTTCCTGAGCACCTACGATGTGTGGGGACCTCGGCGGTGGCAACGCAGCTCTGCTGGGCCTCCTGTGGGCACTGGGAAGCAGCCTATAGAGAGGGAGTGGTGTCGTGGAGGATGGCCTCATGCCTTGGAGAAACCAACAAGAGTGAGGGCTGAGGGTGCCCAACTGGGCCTCACAAGGGGCCACGGCCGAGCCTGGAGGTGGCCAGGGGGCAGGACAGCCCTGACTCTGGGTTGGCGGCTTGGGGCCTGTGTCCCCTCCATGCAGCCGGGCTGGTGATAGTGGAAACTCTCTCCCTGGGGTCCAGGAGGGACGGTCAGATGGAAACTAGATGTTTACTGGTCTCTAAGGTTGACTGTTGCTGCCATTAGCATCGGCCTGATCGGGCCCAGCCGGCCTCAGGCCAGCACCCCTGGGCTCCCCATGGGCCCCACCCTCACCCTCACCCCCGCGCAGCTGGCCTGGTGAAACCAAGAGGCCCTGACGCCCGAAATAGCCGGGAAACGCCAACCGGCCCAGCCCGGGGAAGCAGGTGCCTCCCTCTCCCAAGGCTGGGGGGAGGAGTGGCTCCAGTTCTGGAAGCTTCCACCAGCTCCCTTGGAGAAGAGACCTGCGTCACAGCACCCAGGTTGCCCAAGCCCCTGCGCCCAGGCCTAAGCCTGGCAGAGATCACGTCAATCAACCATCAGAAGGGGCATCTTCTGTTCCAGAATCTTGTGTCTGTGCAGGTCATACCCCCTCCTCGGGGTCCCCAGGGACCTCTCTAAACGCTGGGCGTGCAGCTGTGGCTGATGTGGGACACAGCCAGACACTTGGGGTTCAGAGGAGCCCGGGGGGCAGGGCTGGCCAGGGCTGGACACGGGGCACTGCAGTCACACCTTCCCTGCTGTCCCCACACCTAGGACTCTTCTTGGGGAGGGACTGGGCCAAGGATGGGGAAGGGGGAGAAATGGGGACCCTCACAATCACTGCACTGGGACCCCTGGGTCTGGGGTAATAATGAGGAGCCCAGAGCACAGATGTCCCCCAGGAGGCCTCATGCGGTCCTTCCCCAATGGACAGGACCTCAGATTGGTCAGTCACTCATCCATCTGTCTGTCCACCCATCCATCCACCCATCCATCCATCTACTCATCATCCATCAATCCATCCATCCAAAAAGCCTCCCTCAGGCCTCCTGGAGGCCTGGCCTGTGTGGGGCTCTCAGCTACTCATGTCCCAAGCAAGGCAGGACTGGCCCAGTCAAGGCCAAAGTCAGACCTGGAACGTGCCTGCTTCACCATGGAAGGAGGGGCCTTTGGACACTGGGTGCCCTGTTCCCTGCCCAGTCTGCCCTGTGCTTGGTCGATACGCTGAGGTCAAAGAGAGGGCAAGAGGTGTGACAGATGGGCCAGCGTGGTGAGGCCAGCTGCCTCCTGCCCTGTGGGTGACCTGACTCCCCACCTCACCCCCACCCACAGTTACAGGCCTCCCCGATCCACCCTCCAGGCTGACCCTCCCATTCTCTCCTCTCCTCCCCTGTCCTTCTCCAATCAGAGAGTTTCCCAGGACATTCCAGGGCTCCAAGGTCCTGATGGGAGTGGAGATGGGGGACAAGCACCCAGCCACAGTTTCCTGAGTTCACCCCCAAAGACAGCAGATCACTTCCACAGGGTTGACTCCACCAGCTCGTTCTCAGGGGACACTGCCAGTAGGTCCCCCAGCCCAGGGAAGCCGGGAGCCAGGCCACAGGCCACAGCCATAACATCGCATCACCTGACACATGAGCCGTGCAGTACCCGGGGGGCAAATGCTCCCACCCGAGAGCCTGGGGGAGTGTGGCCCTCACCCCAGCACTGACCAATCAGCTCATCAGCCAGTGCTCACTCCCATCGCCCCTCACCGCCTCTGCGGGCCCAGGTCGCGTCCTGGAGGTGAAGCTAAGACAGGGGAACTCGCCCCTGCCCAGCCCAGAGCCCATGGCGCCGAGAGATCCTCCCCCACCAGTAAACATTAGCAGGGAAGACAAGGACGGCGGATCCCGGGGTCCTGGGGGGTCAGCCAAGAGGAGCAGCAGCAACTTCAGCCACCTCAAAACAGGGCCTGGCGGGCTTCCCTGGTGGTGCAGTGGTTGAGAGTCCGCCTGCCGATGCAGGAGACACGGGTTCGTGCCCCGGTCTGGGAAGATCCCACATGCCGCGGTGCGGCTGGGCCCGTGAACCATGGCCGCTGAGCCTGTGTGTCCGGAGCCTGTGCTCCGCAACGGGAGAGGCCACAACAGTGAGAGGCCCGCGTACCACAAAAAAAAAAAAAAAAACAGGGCCTGGGAGCTGGACCCCCAGGGCTGAGGGGCAGAGGGAGGAAGGGCCTCCCGGGGGGTCAGCATGAGCAAAGGCACAGAGCGGGGGGGCCGCAGCAGCCCGCGGCTGGCGCACACAGGTCCCCAGTGGAGCACCCTGACCCCTCCACCTCGGAGACTCCAGACTCCTGTCTCCCGCACCGCCTGGCCCACCATCCTGCTCACCGCCCAGCAAGCCCTTGCATTCGGTGTCACACGGCAGGGCCCTGCCCTGGGGAGGAAGAGGAATCAGACACAGACTGGATGCCAGGCAGAAAGGGACGAGCAGAGGGTGCAGGGAGCAGGCCCAGGGAGGGACCGGGGTTGGGGGGGGGGGCGGGAGTTCTCCAGGGGGGACGGTTCTCTGTGCCGCACACAGTGAGGCCGGCTGGTTGGCCAGAGTGTCCCGAGCCCCGGAGCCCAGCAGAGGGACAGGGACGGGGCTCAGAAGAGGTGAGGCGGGGGGCAGAGGCCCTGAAGGCCTCAGTCCTGACCAGATCTGAGATTCCAAAAGGCAGCTGCGCCCTGAGGCTACTGAGTGGCCTACTGTCCCGAACCATTTACGAAACACGCAACATGAGTTACCCAGCTGAGCCACTTCCGGATTCTATGGGGCTCAGCTAGCATCACCGTCCCATCTCACAGGTAGGAAAACTGAGGCCCAAAATGATTAACATGCCAGAGAGCGAGACAGAGCCAGCCCCCGGCGTTCCCCCTCCCAACCTGGGGCCTCCCCTCTGAGGGACAGGAAACTGAGGCCACACAGGGACAACCGGATGGAAAGCGGCCCTCTGCAAGGCCCCAGAAGCCTTCTGTGGGCAACCTCCCCCCATCACCTCCCAGCCCCAACCCGAGTCAGGGGAGCAGAAAGGAGGCCAGAGAGTGGACCCAGTGGCCACCCCCACTCCATGGCTGGAAGGAGGGAGGGCTGGTGGCAAAGGGCTTGGGAGTGTCCAGACCCCAGGGTGGACAGGGTGGGTCCCCCTCACCCACAGCCCTTCTCAGCCCTTGACCTTAGGCCATTTGCTTCCCTCTGTGGGCTCAGTTTCCTCATCCCATCTGTACAGGGGGTGATAAGTCTCTATCCCAAAGGGTGGGCTTGGGGATTAAAGGAGCCAATGTCTGTGAGGTGCCTGGACCATGGTGACCCTCACCCACCCCAGCCACTGCTGTCACCTCCTGGGCTCTTGCCTGGGGCCTGCCTCTGACATGCTGTGTGACCTTGGGCAAGATAATTCCCCTCTCTGGGCCCCAGCTTTCCCCTCTGCTCAGGGAGTGCTGGGTGAGGGGCCCTGTGGGCCAGAAACTACAGGAAAACTGTCGGATTCCTGGATGAAGGGGCTGAGCAGGGAGGCCCCGGGCCTGGAGGGGCAGTGAGGCCTGAGGTAGGAGCAGGGTGGGGGCCAGGCCAGGACAAGGAAAGGGTGCAGCGGGGGCCCTGCCTGCAGCTGGCCACCGCTGGGAATCCCCAGGCTAAAGTTAACCCTGCGTTGGCCGAAACCAGAACTCAGGGTGACGAAAGGGAGAAGTAAGGGGAAGAGAAACTGAGCCCGTGGTCAGCGGGGCGTGGGACGGGTGACAAACAGGGCCAGGTGTGGCCCGGGACGACGGGACAGGGCAGTTTCAGGGCCGTAGCCGGATGTTTGTGCAGCTCGCAGGTGGGGGTAGCAGAGCCCTCCCCCTCCCCCACCCCCTCCCAGCCCCCTCCCAGCCCCGCCTGGCCCTGATGCCGCCCCCTGGCTGCCTCCCCACAACCTCCCCCAGCTCCATCTTGGGTCCTGGAATCCTGGAGGTCCCGACCCCAGGGGATCTCAGAACCACTCAGGGGTGGCCCCCACTGTCAGCATGGCCCTGGGAAGGGAATAACCCGGGGCACAGAGCGAGTCAGCATGGGAAGGGAGGGGCTCCGGTCCCAGAGTCCCAGCCCTGGGTCCTTCTGGCAGCAGAATGAGTGGATGGGTGGGCAAGGGGGTAAGCACAGGCCTCCGGCTGCCCAAGACTCCGTGATCCTGAGGGGCCCCAGGGAGCCGGACGCATCCCATCTTTTCAGGAGGGAAGGCGTCCCCGCGTCCGTGGGCTGGGGACGCACTCTCCTTTGACCAAGCAGACCCAGCAGTTCATCACCGGCCCAGGGCGCAGAGACGCCGAGGTACCCTGCCCTGCATCTCTAACAGAGATACCGTCAGACAGCCTGACATCCATAGCTCCAAACAGCCTTGGAGACGTGCCATGGGTGGATTCTACCGTGGGGGCCAGGGGACAAGGGCAGGTGACAAGAGGAGGTCTCGTCTGAGCCCATCTTTGTGAAAAGAACATGACTGTTATAGGGAAATGTCTGGAAGGATACACACCAACACACTGAATCCTCCCTGGTAGCAAGATCAGATGTTTATTTTCTTCTTTATGCTTCTCTGTACTTTCTCATTTCTCAAAGAGCGTGGATTACTTTTATCATCAGAAAACGAAACAGTAAACTGATTCAAGATCAACGACACTCTAAAAATGGTGTGTTAGAAGGTTTGAAAGGCATTGTGAAAATAACGTTATCCCCAAGAGGTCACAAGACAGGACCTGGCACGTGTGAGCGTGTCTCTGTATCTACATCCACATCCATGTCCATATCTCTTACCTGTGGCTACCTGTGGCAGTGGACCTACAGGTAGTGTTGGTTTTCATTCGGCACATTTGACTTTTCTGATTTATTGGGTAATTATGAAAAACAAGATTCTTTTCACTTAAGTAAGGGTATTTATTCCAACTCACTTAACGTTCAACAAATATTTATTGCTTGCCTGCTACATCCATGACAGGCTGGGTGCAGGCTTTGGGACTACAGTGATGAAAAGACAGAGAATCATCCCTCTTGAGCAGTGGTCCAATGGGAGAAATGTATGTGGAAAGAGGTCATTACAATGCTGAGATGGATTCTTACCTCTAGGTCTTAGGTCATGTCCAAATCCACGAAACTCTCTCACTGCGCCAGCTCCACACCCAGGCAGGAAGGTTACTGAGCCCCTAAAAACAGAGAGAAGGTGTTCCGGGGGTGCTGAATACCTAGCAGCAGGCATTGAGCAAGGAGGATCAGAGAAAAGCACCCCCCTTTTAAATATAGTTAAAAACAGAAGCCTGAGCGATTGTAAACAAAAAGTTTAAGCAATTTCTGCAAAGAGCAATAAAAACCTTCCCACCAATAAAGCAAATTGGCGTGGGACACAGTCCAGGATCGGCAGAACTTATGAAGGAAAGAGGCGCTGTCTGAAGCAGACCAGAATAGACTTCAAGAATTTTTACCCAGTTCTTTGGACAGGAAGAATTATGTGGTAGATCAGAGCACAGTCCATGTAGGTGAGAAGACCTAGGGTGACAAACTTCTCTGCCGTGTAGGCGACAACTTATCTTGGCAACTAATCTCTCTCCCTGTGTTCTGATCTGGCCGATGTTGATAATATTAGTGGCCACCTCACATTTCCATCTTGAGGAATGCAAGAGGGGATGTACCTAGATCCTTTCACAGAATACCGGGTTCAGTGAATGGAAGAAACAGGTTAGAAATGATTGTTGGAAACTCCCTCTCTGTCACGTAGAGTTTGTTAATCCTAATTACATTTACAGGTGCCATAGGAGCTTGTAGATATGTCATTTCTTTTCTTATACTCCTAAACTCTCTATTTAAACTCTCCACTTAAGGTCATTGCTAGCTAGCAGTCCTGTAAGTGACATGAAGACACCTCAGTTGTCCACTCCTCACTCTCTCCAGAGAAATACAAGTGTTTAACCCCACTCAGTGAGTCTGGTGCTGTGGCCCAGAGCCCCAAAAGGCAGGGACTCAACAGCCATCTCTCTAGCCTGCCTGCCTCCTGCCCCAGCTCCAGCTCCAGAATCCTCATGGACGAAGGAAGAGGTGCAGCCCCCTTCCTGGGCCTGCAGACTCTGCATGTCGCCCCCAGCCCAGTGCCTGGCAACTTCGAGCTCTCAATAAACAGTTTGAATGAGGGAGGGAGGAAGATAAGGACAGGTGAATAGATGGATGAGTGGGTGGGTTGGTGGGTGCATGGGTAGGTGGGTAGTTGGGTGGGTGAGTGGATGGATGGACAGTTGGGTGGATGGGTGGATGGATGGGGAAATAGCTGGATGATTGATGGATGTGTGGGTGGATGGGTCAGTGGCTGGCTGGCTGGCTGGATGATTGATGGATGGGTAGATGAGTGGGTGGATTGGTGAGTTCATGGGTAGGTTAGTAATTGGATGGGTGAATGGATGAGTGGATATTTGTGTGGGTGGGTAGATCCTAATTATGAGAAACACAGAACCTTAGTGCCTGGCAACTCTGTGGAAAGGGGCTGAACGCGACACCCAGGTTCCAATCCCAGCTCTGATCCTGACTTGGTGTGACCTTGGGCCATTTCCTTAGTGCCTCTAAGCCTTGTCCCCTTGCAGGCAAAGATGATGTCAACCCCTGCCCTGCCCATCTCACAAACTGCTGGGAAGAACACCGAAAGGACACATATGCGTGAAGATGTTTTAGAAACCCGAGAGGCTTCTCAGGTGTACTCTTAGCCTTCGAAGGACCTTGCAGGGCATTGAGCTGACTCACCCCTGGCTTTGGAGCACAGCTGTGGAAGAGCCTGAGCTTGGAGCCCCAGACAGACCTGGGTTCCAATCCTGGCTCCACCACTTTCCAAGTGTGTGACCTTGGGCAGGTGACTGTCCTTCCCATGTCCTCCTCTGTGATGCGGAGGTGATGACAGCGGCAGCTACCCCTCGGGGCTGTGAGAGAAATCAGGGGGATCATTCAGGAAAGCACTCAGCACAGCACCCAGTAAAGGTGCAATGATGGATCTGAGGTCTACCATCTGGGGTCACAAAGAAGAGGCTCAATCCTGCCCTCTCTGTAGCAGTGTTCCCTGGAGGCCTGGAGGTGTTCCAGGACATCTAACTCAGGGGTTCAGAAACCCTGAAGTGTGTCTGTAAAAATGCTGATTGTGGGGAGAGATCCAGGGCTTTGTGCAGAAGAGAGGCCATGGCCCGTGGAGGACTAACCGCACTGATCTAATCCAAGGCCCTCATTAAGGAAAAACAGAGACTCTAAGCCACCACAAGGGCACTCGGTGGGTCAGAGGAAGGCCAAGTACACAGGCATTCAGTCCAGCGTGATACCTTCCTTACCCAGCGGCGGGGGCCTGCCTTGGAACACAGGGCCTGAGATAGGATTACCGCCACCTGGTAGCAGCATGTACCAGGCAGAAGCCCCCAGGATGGGGGGGATGGCAGGGGGACCACAGGGGTCACCATTTGGATTGTGCAGTAGGATTGTGAGGAATTTCAACTTTCTTTTTAAATTTGTCTCTCAAGTTTGTTATAAGAGGACTTTAACAATAAATTAAAGTTGAGGGAGAAAGAGGTAGTGGCTGGTGGCAAAACATCTCACCCACTCCCCCAGGGGACTCACAGTTCATGATCTTGTGCTGATGAAAATCAACCCAGCGAGAGGCCCAAACAGAGGGAAATAGAGTTTATCAAACACAAGTGTGACCTGCAGCGGATAATCCAGGGAGGGAACTGCTGAGCCTGGGACAGATCTGTGTCCTGTCTCAGGGCCATCCTGGCAGAGAGGTGCAGGTGCCTCTGGGGCCCCAAAACTC
The DNA here is from genome assembly GCF_008692025.1 of Phocoena sinus. Classification (NCBI taxonomy): domain Eukaryota; kingdom Metazoa; phylum Chordata; class Mammalia; order Artiodactyla; family Phocoenidae; genus Phocoena; species Phocoena sinus. Next base: position 64,863,395 of record NC_045776.1, on the reverse strand, counting down.
CAGGCCCAGCTGGAGGTAACAGGATGTAGATGAGCTGCAAGGACACAGGTGTCAGCTCAGCATCAGGGAGAATCACGTTGTTTGTTTTCTGAGTTCCTCTTAAAATAGAGTTTACTGGTCTTGGTCTTTGGTTTTAAAATAATAACTGCTCACTGTAAACAACGGGAAGACTACAGAAAAACAAACAGGAGGAAACAAAATGCACCCCATGTATTTCACCCAGAAGAGCCGCCACTAATATTTTGATGGATTTCCTTCGATTTTAATTGTAAACTGTAAAAGCCACGACATAAATCAATAAAATGTATCTGTAAAGTTTAAACAGTAAAAGCAACAGTGGCGATAGTTGCACAGCGCTGTGAATGTGCATTTCGAAACGGTGGATTCTCTGTGATGTGCATTTCCCGTGAACTAACTTCACAGGCTCAGAACGTGGCCACAACCTCAGGAACCCTGATTTCATCATCTCTACTTTTCCTTATAGCTTTAGGTCCTCTGTGTCTGCCCTTACACCAACCACTTTCAACTTCACCTGTTTTTGAACTTCACGTAGATTAAGTTAGAGTGTGTGTCAGGGAACTCCGTTCAGTATTCTGTAACAACCTGAACGGGAAAAGAATTTGAAAAAGAATAGACACCTGTATATGTATAACTGAATCACTTTCTGTACACCTGAAACTATCACGACATTGTTAATCAACTATACTCCAATATAAAATAAAATTTTCTTTAAAAGTTAGACTGTGTGAGTCTTCTTTCTCTCAACACTGCATCTGATACCACCCACACTGCCCAGCGCTGCTTTCACTGTGGACATGGAGGGGCTCCCACCCAGCTGTGTGCCCGGCTGGCCACCACTGGGCAGATCTGCCCCCGGAGTAGGACCACCAACACTGAGGTGGGAGGGAGGGGTTCTCCAGGGCCTGTCATTGTCCAATGCATTGTTTCTACTTGTTTTGTTTTCAAAAATGGAGACAGCTTAATTTTTTCCTGATTATAAAAAGATATACAAACATTCTTTACAAATAAAATGGGGAAAAAGGTATAGAGATGGGAAGTTTCCAGCACAGCCTGAAGATCCCGTTGGTTGTACCGGGTGTGTGTCCTTCCAGACTGGACCTCACATTCCACGCAGACAACAGATCAATGATAGATGATAGATAGATGATGGATAGACAGATGATAGGTACATAGATACATAGATGAAAGATGATAGATAGATTGATAGATAGATACATAGATGACAGAGAGAGGAGAGGAGATAGATGGGTAGATATTTTCCTTTCGTCACTGAACAGCCCGCCCACGCATGTGTGGTAACCTGGGCATGCATCACGCTTGTGAACCTGCGGCTCTCGTGACACTCAGTGGGTCCCTCCGGGCACTACTGTCCCGCACAGGATGCAGCCAACGCCCCGACCTCCATCCCTGGGCAGGGATCCCACCACTGACTGCAGGTTGACCCTCCCCACAGGGATCAAAGGTCATGCCCGTCTAAGGCTTTGAGAGCTCATTCCAGAATGACTTCCAGCATTGCCCCCCACCCCTCAGAGCCCGGGAGGACCCCTGGATCCTAGGGAAGGGATGGCACAGGTGTAGACAGAGAGGGGCCTGAGGATACTGCCCCCTCACCTGTCCCACCCGACCCCTGCTCTGCTCTGAGGCGGGGGTCAGACAGGGGCCTCAAGGCCTCTTCCCAGCTCTTCAGAGCACCCACCACAAGCTGGCCTGAACCAGACGGAAGCCCCCTTCTCAGGGAGTCTTCGGACCCCTCCCCTCCAACTGCGGTTGCCCTGCGTGTCTCCCTGGCAGCACGGAGCCCCCGGTGAGAAGAGAAGGTGCAGAGCTGTGAGCTCAGCCCTCCGCTGCTCTTGGGTTTGACGGGGGGGGGAGTGTGTGAATGCTGGGAGTGGGGGGCTGTGGGCTGGGGTCTGTGGAGTCTGCACAGGTGGAGCTGTGGGAAGGCCCTGTCGGTGGTCTCCACAATCAGAGCCAAAGGAAGGGGTCTGGCCCCTCTGCCCCAGATAACGTCTGGTCCCTCAGCTTCTGAGGCCAGAGACCGCCAGTTTGCCCTTGATGGGGGAGCGTTGGAGGGGAGGTCCCCAGCCCCAGCATCTTCAGCAGCAGGGCCTGATTCCCCATCTCCCAGGCCCTGATCTCAAGAGTCTGGGGTGTCGGGCCCACTGGGGGTCCCGGCTGCCCAGCCCAGCTGCCCCAGGAGCCAGAGTGGGGCGAGGGTTACTGGGGAACCTGGAAGGGGTCTTAGAGATTGGGCCCCACCCACTCAGTTTTCACAGGAGAAACCGGGCCCACAGGGGGCAAAGGACTTGTCCGGGTCACACTGTGAGCCCAGCTGCTGGACTCAAGGCCCAGCTCTCCCCCGCCACACCCGTGATGTTCACACGCCCTTGGCGCTGAGGGGCCCCCTCTGCTCAGCCAGGCTCCAGCCCCGCGACCTGCACCCCAGCACTCAGCACTGGCCATTGTGAGCTGAGGAGTCCTCAGGTTCCGCACCCAAGGCCACAGGGCCAGCACTCTCCCGGCCAGGCCTCCCAGCCAGGCTCCTCTCTGATCAATGGGCCCTGGCCTGGCTTGACTCCTGCAGGCCTAGTGCCTGTCTTCTTCATCTGGGCCTTTGGGGTCCCACCCACACCCCCAGCCACCATCCAGGCTCAGAGGCAGCCCCTGTGCGACATCCCCATAGGTGAGTCTCGGTCCCACCCTGAGCAGACAGCACATGAGGGGGCCGCAGGCATGGTGTCCTGTGCTTATTTATCAGGAACGAGTGGGTACGCAGTGTCAGAGAAGAGAGGCCTTCCAGGCCTCAGGGAGCAGACTGAGCCCCCAGACCAGGGTCCCTTCTGACGGGCCAGGCCCCAGCCCGGCTCTCCCCCAGCCCGGGGGCCTCAGTCCTTGGCTGGGGCCTGGAGCTGGGCCTGTGGGGAGCTGGCCTGGGGGCAGGACGGCCGAGTTTGGGAGCACGGCCAGGCCGTCACCATGCATCGCATGGAGGGTGTCACCCACACAGGGATGTCACCGTCACCTGACTGTGCTCATGGGCCACATGGAGGTGTCCGGGCTGCATTCCTGGTCACATACTCATGTCCCCATACTGTGCCACCCCAACATAGGCATACACACACATTCACACACCCCCACACAGGTGCACACACACGCACACATGCACATACATGCACACACCCCCACACAGGTGCACACACACACGCACACATGCACATACATGCACACACGCTCACACAGGTGCGCACACAGAGGCTCCGGCCGACAGTGCCCTCTATTGGCCACTGTTGTCATTTCTCTGAAAGGTCGCAATCACACCTGCAAAGACCCAGGATGGTTCATTAGATATCCCAGATGCACAAGTCTGGGAAGATCGTTCTCTCCTTTCACAGGGTGGGGGATGTTACCTGGGCAACGTCACACAGCAGGTAAGCGGTGGAGCCCTGGCCCCCGACCCAGATTCCAGCTCATTCCAGCTCCCAAGGCCCTGCCAGAGCCCAGAGGCTGGACCCTCTGGGGCAGCGGAGCTGGGGGTCTTGTACTCCCACCCCCCTCACGTGCACAGGTGCACGGACCCCCAGGAGGGAAGATGCACCATGGGGAGAGGAATCTCCAGACCAGAGAGTCCCCAAGACGGGCCTCCTCGGTGCTGATGGCATGGGGTGTCGGAAGGGGAGGGGGCTGGACTTCACAGAAACCCCAAAATGCCAAGAACACTGACACAGGCGTGCCACACGCACCACACAGAAACAAGAAATGCTAACCTGTGGTCCAATAGCTTAGGTCTTCTCGCAAGAGAAGGAAACTGGTCATGACGGGTCCCCTTGTCCCCCAGGCCCATTGTCCCTCATTCCCCAGGAGAAACAAGCACCATCCACTCCATCCGAAGCCCCTGATCAGCTCCAAAGCCCAGCGCTGCCTTGGGGCCTGCAGACGCAGCAGGGGCCCAAGAGACCAAGTCCTGGAGCAAAGTCCCAGTGGGTGAGGCAGGCCAGACAAACACATTGTATTTACTATAATATGAGGTGTGACAAGCTCTTTAGGAAATGAAGGGGTTGGGGTGACAGCAGTTGGTTTAGGGGGATGGTCAGGAGAAGCCATCCCTGAATGAAGGAGGGGACCCCCGGGAGATGCCTGGGGAGGAGTGGTCCTGACAGAAGGGACAGCAAGTGCAAAGGCCCTGGGGTCATATGTCTGTTGCAGGAACAGCAAGGAGGTCAGTGTAGCCTGATCCAAGGAAGGGGACAGGGGAGGGAGCAGGGCCCTCGGGTGCTTGCAGAGCAGGCTGAGCACCTTAAAATTTGTCCACGTTTTCAAAGGTACCTGGACGATATCATGCTGCCATACCTGCTCCTTCTAACTTCCTGCACATACATCTCTGGGTCTGGGATCCAACCAGTCAAGCAGGGGGAGCCAGATGGCTCAGCGTGTGGACACGGCAGATGCCAGCCAGTCTGCGCAGATGGACATTGGGCAGTTCGATCCTCCCCTCACAGACACGGCCCAGGGAGCCCTGTGCATCCCTGGTGTGCGGTCAGCACTCCTGGAGGGCACACGCCCACCTGGAGCTGCGGGGACACAGCGTCTGCGACCTGTGGCAGCCGGACTCACGGCCCCGGGGACAGCCAAGCCAGGTCCTGCATCTGCGCCACTGCTTGGATTGTGGCCCCTGGACGTTGTCCCCAGCGGTGCACCTCCCCCATGGGGTTAAGTGAGAACCCGGGCGAGGTCCACGGGAGTCACTCGCAGGTCCCTGAGCCCCGCCATCTGGGACCTCTTCCTCTGGGTGGTCGCTGTGGGTCCCCCTGCCATTCCAACGAGGGGACAGCGACCCCTGGCGGCCGAGGAGGGGGAGGCAGGAGGGCCCAGGTTAGAGGAAACGGGGCGGGGCGACACCCGCAGGGCACAGGGAGCCCCCCCTCCCGGTCCCTACTCTCTGGGCTGAAGCTGGGACGGGTGTGCCCATGAGGAGACCCCCACCCAGGTCGCCTCTTCAGACAGAGAGGGAGAAATCTGAGTGGGTGACGCAGGGAACCAAGTCCTTCTGGCCATGACCTTGAAACTGCCCAGGTGACCAGGAAGAAGGAGAGCGCTCCTCTCTGTGAAGAGGATCTGAGCGTCTCTTAATTAGAATCGGCTCTTTGGCTTCTGCTCCCTAAAAAAGGTACAGGAATTCTGCACCTTGAACCAGTTCTGGGGGAATTTAGCAATCAATTTGGGGGAAACTGGCATCTTTACCACATTGAATCTTTCAATCCGTAAATAGCCTCTCTCTCTCTCTCATTAACAGGTTTTAATAATTCTCAATGAAGTTGTATGTAGAATTTTCGCCATAAACAAATGACTTGGGCATGTCTTTAGATTCATCCCTAGTAAACTTATATAAAGTTTTTTGAGATTTTATTGAAATGTAGTTGATTTAGAACATTGTGTTAATTTCTTCTGTACAGCAAAGTGACTCAGTACATACATATACTTTTTCTTATTCTTTTCCATGATGGTTTGTCACAGGATATTGAATATAGTTCTCTGTGCTGTACAGTAGGACCTTGTTGTTTATCCATACTACGTATACTAGTTTGCCTCTGCTAATCCCAAACTCCCATTTCCTCCCTCCCCTACTCACCCTCCCCCTTGGCAACCACAAGTCTGTTCTCTATAAACTGATATTTTTAATGCAATTGTAAAATGTATCCTTCTTAAATGCTATTCTCTATTCATTTGCTGTTATATAGAGATACAGTAAGTTTCTATATTTGAAATTGGACCTGCTAAAGTTGCTACAATTTTTTATAGATTCTGTTAATTTATCTACATTCTGTGGGACTTGCTACATACTTAAACTTATCATCTGTGAAGAATGACAGTTTTGCTGCTATCTTCCCAATTCTTATACATTTCATTTCTTTCCCAGTTATTTCAAAAGCCAGTTCGGGAGGGGGGAGAGTTCCACTTCTGGAACAGCAACACGAAGATTTCCACAGACCCATACCCCAGCCAAAGGGGTGAAAATTATTTTTTAAATTTCTGTATTTATAATAACATTTAAATGTATTTATTTATATGTTTATAATTATATATTTATAATATACAATATATCTATGTTTAGATATATATTTATAAATATATTTATATTTATTATAATATATGTTTGTTATAATTATGTATTTATGATAATATATAAATATATTATATGTTTATAATCGTGTATTTATAATATATGCATATATTGGTTTTATATATTAATTTTAAATTTATGTATTTTAATAATACATAAATTTAAATTTATGTATTTTAAATAATACATAATTTTAAATTTATGTATATATTTTAAGAAATAATATAGTCTTTTTATAAATTTATTTATTTATTCATTTATTTAATTTTTGGCTGCATTGGGTCTTCGCTGCTGCACGCGGGCTTTCTCTGGTTGCTGAGAGTGGGGGCTGCTCTGTTGCGGTGCGTGGGCTTCTCATTGCGGTGGCTTCTCTTGCTGTGGAGCACAGGCTCTAGGCGCATGGGCTTCAGTAGTCGTGGCTCGTAGGCTCTAGAGCACAGGCTCAGTAGTGTGACGCATGGGCTTAGCTGCTCTGCGTCAGCTAAGATGTGGGATCTTCCTGGACCAGGGCTCGAACCTGTGTCCCCTGGATTGACAGGCAGATTCTTAACCACTGCGCCACCAAGGAAGCACACATAGTCTTTACATATAAATATTTAAAGTCTTTAAATATCATTAAAGTCTCTCTATATATATTTAAAGTCTCTGGAAACAGACCTAAGGGCATACAAAAAAAAATGTAATATTTATTCAAGAAAGTCTACTAAAACTTGGCAAGAGCAGTGAGAGTCTGTAACATTTCACCTATGACCTGTTTCCTCCCCCCTCCCAGCCCAACACGACGGCACCTCCACCCCAAGTAGGTGCAGAAAGAACACAGGGCACCCTCCCCACCCAGCTCCAGGTCTAGGTGATATCTTCCTGACATTTTCCCCAGGATAAATGGTTGCCTCTGGGCACGATGCAGGCTGATTGCTCTGCCCCTCAGCTAATAAGCTCCAAACGTGCTTCCTTGTAAAGGAGGATCATACTCACCTGGTCAGACATCATAAATAAAAGACCTGACAGCTACCCCAAAACACCAGGCTGAGACCTTTCAACGCTAGAGAGCGCCAGAGACCGCCCAATCCCATCCAGGCTGCAGGGGCTGCCGCTCAAAACTTGTAAAAACGAATGTAGACTAGGTTTGAATTTCAGAAAAACAACGAATAATAGTTTCAGTATAAGTATGTACCCCGCAATATTTGGAACACACTTATACTAAAAAATTATTCACTGTCCGGGCATCCTGTATCTTACCTAGCAACCCTATTCATGACCGATGAAAAAAGGGAGAACGGCGGTGACTTTGCGTCTTTTTTTCTTTGCTCCTTATTGTGTGTGTATTTGTATTTATCAAACACGTTTTCTTTTCTTCTCAGTACTATTTTATGTAGGAGTTGTTGGAGGTCCGCAGAATATTCAGTGGAACTGTGACTGAGTTTCAAGAGGAATTAACACAGTTGGCTGTGGATACAATGACTCCTGGGAGCAGGTGTCCCTCATTTTGAGGAGAGGGCGAGATCCGGACGCCGAGGTTTGGCCAGCGGTTGCAATGCATGGCTATGCCAGCAGAGGGTGCTGGAGGAACGCGCAAGGCCACAGCGGCCAGAAACCGCCGCCCTGTTTTCCCGCTTTCCTTCCCTTTTACTGAGCACAGGAGCCAGTGATTGGTGTGAGGATGGCCCCGGGTCTGCTCAGCAACCCTGACCGACTGTTTAGCGTAAGTATGTCCCAGATCTCAGCACCTATGCCCCCACCCACGGTAGGATAGGTGGGGGATGAGGGCAGCCCCTGAGATAGTGAAACTGTGGGTCATGATTAGTCAAATCCATTCCACCTGCCGTCACTAATCAAGGCCGTTTTAAGACTTGCACGTCTTCCAAGCACGGAGCCCCAAAGATAAAATATCTGCCCTGGTTGTTTTCTAGAAACTGAGAGTCAGCTGCATCTAGTTGGAGCTGAGCTGGCTAAGACTGGATGGGACACCCCTGACCCTCCCACTGGGCGTGCGCGAGGGTCCGCTCCGTAAAAAGTCCGCCCCCAGATCGTGCTGTGAGCGTGCAGAGGCCGGGAGTTGGTTACACCTGCGCAGAACCACAGTCCCTGCTCCTTTTTCCAATCATTTCCCCCCACCACGCCTCAGACCGCACTGTCCTGCTGCTTGGTTCTCCATCCTGTAAACACCCAGCCCCTTGCTTTCACGGAGGCAGATTTGAGAGTGTTCTCTGGTCTCCTCATTGGCTGCCTTAAGGATAAACCCTCTCTTTGCTGCAAACCTCTGGTTGTTTAAGCGTTTTGGCCTGCTGCACTTTGGGAAAAAAAAAAAAAAAAAAAAAAAAAAAACCTGGTTCCGTAACAATAGCAAAACCATTACGCTAATCCACCGCAATACCCCACAGATTTCTGACCACCAGAGGTTTGTCCTTGAATCCCTACAATAGTGTATTCTTCTAGAAAGCTTCTGTTTAGCCCAGGCCTCCATTTTCCAGATCCCTGGAGGGGCAATGGGGGGAAAGTTTATTAATTCAAACTAATTCAAAATTAATTCAAAAGCAGAAATCCCCAGCTGCCATTTCTGCAGACCAGCTCCTGCTGTGTCCTCAGACCAAGTCTCCCCACCCGGGGGGCTGCTGACCCTGCAGACCTGGGCAGCGCTGCCCCCCCAAGGCCCTCCACAGTGGTGGCACTTCCAAGGCCCACCTCTGGCCACGTCCTGTGGCACGTGGCTTTGCCTCTGGCAGGCTGCACATCGCTGCAAAGTCACACCCTCTTGGGAAAGGTCTGAGTCTCAGCCTGTGTGAGTCCCTTCACTGTCCAGCCTCCCTCTGCCTAGAGGTGGCAGGTAGGACATGAGTGAGCCTCTCAGCCCTCTGTTTCCCTTTTCATGAGCTATCTACTCTTTTTTTTTTTCTTTTGGCTGAGTTGGGTCTTCGTTGCTGCACGCAGACTTTCTCTAGTTGTGGCGAGCGGGGGCCTCTCATTGCGGTGACTTCTCTTGTTGAGGAACACAGACTCTAGGTAGGTGCACGGTCTTCAGTAGTTGTGGCTCGCGGGCTCTAGAACTCAGGCTCAGTAGTTGTGGTGCTCGGGCTTACTTGCTCCGCTGCGAGTGGGATCTTCCCGGACCCCAGCTCGAACCCGTGTCCCCTGCATTGACAGGCGGATTCTTAACCACTGCGCCACCAGGGAAGTCCCGAGTTATCTACCCTTTATAGTAAACATTTCTCCTTCAAATAACTGGTGGGGTTTGTGTCCTGACTCGACCCTCATTGACACAATACAGCATCAAAAGGTGGCCGAGAAACAGAGGTCATTTCCAAACAGTTGCTGTCACTGATCTGAAAGTGAAAACCAAGATGAAGACACCTTCCAGAGAGAAGTGGGAGATGGGGATGGGAGGTGGCCTGAGGTTACCAGTGCTCTTTACCCCAAAGGGCTCAGAAAGTTAGAATTCAAGGTAACAGGAGTTTTAGTCTATGAACTAATGTGTGACCAGGCAAAAAACAAAATTAATTCAAAAAGAAGGTAGGTATGACTCACTAGGGGCATCTCTCCTCAAGTCTTCCTGCAGTGAGTTCTGTAAGCATCTGCTGTGTGTCCACTTCTAGAGTTTCAAAAGCCAGTTTGGGAGGGAGACAGTCCCACTTCTGGAACAGCAACAGGAAGAGCTCCATAGACCCACCCCCAGCAGAAGTGGTGACAGTTATTTTTTAATTTATATATTTATTATAATATTTAAATGTATTTATTTATATATTTAGAATTACATATTTATAATATACAAATATATTTATATGTTTATAGTTACATGTTTATAATATATAAATTTATTGTTTATAATTATATATTTACATAATGCATAAGTATATGTTCATAGTTACATATTTATAATAATATATACATACATTTATTTATGTCTATTATTTATACATATTTTAAATTTGTATGTATAAATTTTAAGAAATAATATACTATTTATATATATTTAAAGTCTCTATAAATTCAGTGTCTCTGGAAATGAGTCTAAGGGCATAGAAAAAATGAAAGATTTATTCAAGAAGTCTATTAAAACTGGCAAGAGCAGTGAGAGTCTGTAGCATTTCACTCATGACTTGTTTCCTTCCACCCCGCTCCCAGCCCACTATGAAGGCACCTCTACTCCATGTAGATACAGAAAGAACACATGGCACCCTCCCCACCCAGCTCCAGGTCAAGGTGGCATCTTACTGAGAGGAGCAGTCTTCAGCACTTTTCATCCCCCCCTCCCACACCCCAGCTACCTGTTGCAGTGGCTAAATTCCAGGTGAGTATGGTTTGTGACACAGAGGCTCTGCCTTGGAGGCAGCACACTGAAAACACTGGGACACCTATCAGCCTCGCCCAGCTCATTTGTAAAGTGGGGATTCCATGCTGGAAGAAGTAAGCCAAGAAGATCAAAGGTGCCCTGATGACTGCCAGATCCTAAAACAGGGTTGTCATTCAGAGAGAAGACACCCAGAGCTGTGGCTCAGAGATTTTTTCCAGGGAGAGAGGTGGGACAAAATAAAGTGCTCTAAGCCCTTCCATAAATGAGCTAACTTTATTTGCAACAGGCTGTGAGAATATTCAAAACTATTGAGCTTGTGGTGAAAAACAATTAAAAGGAGACTGGTAGTGTCTTTAGATATAAGCTGAATCACAGGCCACTAATTTACCAGAGAGAATCAGGAAAAGGGACAACTAAAAAGAGATTAGAACAAATCCCAAACACTGACCTCAAACACAATCCCTGCAAAAGAGCCCAGATTTAATTGGACCAGCCTGTGAAGCAACTGATGCCCCAGGACATTGTTGAGACGATAGAGCAATCAGCTGCAATTAATGAAGCTTATCAGATGGCTATGGTCAGGAAGAGAGGTTCTGGCAAGGGCAATCAGGCCACAGAAAGAAATAAAAGGCATCCAGATGGAAAGGGAAGATGGTGTGACCTTATACATAGAAAATCCTAAGGAATAAACAGAAACACGACTAGAGCTAATGAACACGTTCAGCAAGGTTGCAGGATCCAAGATCAATAGACAAAAATCATTTGTGAGGGCACAAATGGGTACAAAGGTTCAGTTATTCTGGATGAATGAGTTCTGGTGATCTAATATATAGAATGATGGCTGTAGTTAGTAATACTACATTGTATACTTGAAATTTGCTAAGAGAACAGATCTTAAATGTTCTTATCACAATAATGTATAAGTATGTGAGGAGATGGATAGATTAATTGGCTTGATTGTGGTAATCATTACACAATGTATATGTATATCAAAACACCATATTGTGTACCTTAAATATATATAATTTTAATTCGTCACTTATATCTCAATAAAGCTGGGGGGAAAATTCAATTGTATTTCTATACACATAGCAATGAACTATCCAAAAATGAGACTAAAAAAATAATCCCATTTACAATAACATCAAAAGGAGTAGAATACTTAGAAATAAATTTAACAAATGTAGTACAAGACTTGTATTCTGAAAATGGCTAACACTATGGAAAGAAATTAAAGAAGATCTAAATAAATGGAGATATATCTTCTGTTCATGGATTGGAAGACTTAATACTGATAAAATTAGAATACTCTCCAAAGTGGTCTACAGATTCAACCCAATCCTTATAGGAATCCCAACTGGCTTCTCTGCAAAATTAGCAAGCTGATCCTAAAAATAATATGGAACCTCAAAGGACCCAGAGTAGCCAAAACAATCTTGGGAAATAAAAACCAAAGTTGAAGCACTCAAAGTTCCCTGTTTTAAAACTTACTACAAAGCAACCATAATCAAGACAATGGGGTTTTGACAGAGGGATAGATGTACAAATCAATGGAACACAATAAAGAGTCCAGAAATAAACCTGTATTGCTATGGTCAGTTGATTTTTTATAAGGGAGCCAAGCCCATACAATGGGGAAAAATAGTCTTTTCAACAAATGGTGGTGGGAAAACTGTATATCCACACGCAAAATAATTAAGTCAGACCCCCTACCTCACACCATATAAAAAATTAATTCAAAATATGTCAAGAGTCTAGATGTAAGAGCTAAAACTATAACTCTTAAAAAAAAATATATGGGAGTTCCCTGGGGACCTAGTGGTTAGGATTCAGGGCTTTCACTGCCATGACCTGGGGTTCACTCCCTGGTTGGGGAACTAAGATTGCACAAGCCATGTGGCGCAGACCAAAAAAAACCCAAAACATATAAGTAAATCTTTGTGACCTTAGATTCAGCAATGGTTTCTTAGATAGGACACCAAAAGCACACACAACAAAAGAAAAAAAATAAATGAATGGGACTTCATCAAAATTTAAAACTTGTGTGCTTCAAAGACACCGTCAAGAGAATTAAAAGACAACTCACCAAATGGGAAAAATATTTCCAAATCATATGTCCGACAAGGGGCTTGTGTCTGGAACATTACCATTAGCTAGAAATGGTAACGATATGGGTAAATATAAAGACTTTTTAAATTATTTAAATCTCTTTAAAGGATGATAAGTTGTTTAAAAAAGAAATAATACATTTATAAATTAAAATGTAAAATTTATAACAATATATGACAACAATATTGCAAAGGCTAGGAGGGGAGAGACGGAAGTATACTATTGTAAAGGTCTTATATTGTATGTGATATGGAATAATATCACTTGAAGGTATGCTGGGTTAAATTGAAGATGTATACTATAAGCCCTAAAGCAACCACCAAAATAACACAAGACATTATAGTTAATAGGCCAATGAAGGAGATGAAATGAAATCACATACATACACGCATGCAGGCACACACACACACACACACACACACACACACATCAATTAATACAAAAAAGGACCAAAAAAAGAAAATAGAAAACAAATAGCATGATGATATGTTGAAACACCACCACACTAATATTCACATTAAATGTAAGTAGTCTAAATGTGCTAATTAAAAGTCAAGATTATATGATTAAATAAAAGCAGGACCCAACTATATGCTAGCTATAAGAAATCTATATACTTTAAATTAAACTGTACAAATAGGTTAAAAATAAAATGATAGAAAAAGGTATACCATGCTAACACCAAACAAAAGAAAGCTGAAGTAGTTATATTAACATAAAAATTGGGGCTTCCCTGGTGGCACAATAGTTAAGAATCTCCTGCCAATGCAGGGGACACGGGTTCGAGCCCTAGTCCAGGACGATCCCACATGCTGCGGAGCAACTAAGCCTGTGCGCCACAACTACTGAGCCTGCGCTCTAGAGCCTGCGAGCCACAACTACTGAGCCTGCATGCTGCAACTACTGAAGCCAGCGCTCCTAGAGCCTGTGCTCCACAACAAGTGAAGCCACCACAGTGAGAAGCCTGCGCACCCCAATGAAGAGTAGCCCCTGCTCCCTGAAACCAGAGAAAAGCCCGCACGCAGCAACAAAGACCCAACACAGCCAAAAATAAAATAAATAAATTTATTAAATAAATAAAATAAAAATTGACTTCAGAGCAAAGAATATTGCCAGGTACAAAAGGGGTCATTTCATAACAACAAAGGAATCAATTCATCTAAAGGACATAATGTTTATGCATCATGGTATGGTAGACCTATTTGTTGGGTGTGTAAAAAATAAAGATAATAAAGTGAACAATATTAAGACAAATTTTTAACCACTACATAGTGAATTTGATATTAAAAAATGTTCCCTCTCAGTGGTTAAGAAAAAATTATAAAATTAGTTGCCTGGAATCAGAAATAAATGTCCAAAACCAATTGTAATGATTTTTAACAGAATTTGAGTTTGTAACTTTGGCCAGCTTTAAAACAGCTTGGATTCTTACACTAAAAAGAAAAACAACTTAGATGGAAAGATGACAAAAGGAATTATTGCAGTTGTGGAAATCTGTTAGAAAATTATGAGGAAAATGCTATAAAAAGATATTTTACAAAAAGTGAAAGATTTTTAATTAAGCCTCAAAACAATTGCCCATAGAATACAAGGTCTTTCCAATGATACCAAAGATGAATGGATTTGAAATTTGACAATTCACAAGTACCTCTCTGTAGCTTTATTTGAGTCATGTGAGACCCTACCCAGTTAATATTTTGAATACTTTTTGTATCAAAGGACATCCAAACCTATGAAGAAATGTTGCCAATTAGTGACCTAAAAGATGGAACTTGTGACACAGATCTTTTAAACCTTTGACATTTATCAAGAAGAATTCAGCTAAATATGGGAAAAATAGTTTTTTTATTGATATCATGACAGACACTGTTCTACCTATGTTCAGGTTAAAACTCCAGATTTAATGGAGTTTCCCTTGCTTCATTCAATTGTGTGATACATATAAAATCTTGTGCTTAGTTTTTATAGCAGACTTTATGTAAAACATCATGGATGGGTACCATTGTTTAAATCACTCAGTGTATATGTGCAAATAATACAAATCATCACCATGTTATGGAACTGTTGAAAGAAATAGGTGATGAATTTAACGATGTGCTTTTGCCAATGCCCATTGGCCAAGTATGGGAAATTTTACAAAGAATTACTGTAATGTCAGCTGCAATTCAAGATTTTCTTTAAACAAAAGGAATGTTTGTTGAATATTCAATAATCAAAGACCCAAAAATGTTAGTCTGTACTTATATTTCTCACTAATACACACCGTATAAGAATGAGCAAAATTTGAATAGTCAAAAGAAAGGAAAAGCTTATTTGTAACCTAGCTACCCAAGTATAAGAATTTATGTTGAAATCAAAACTTCATAATACGAATCAATAATAATAATTTTACAACTCTCCTAACATGAGTCAGTATGTCAAAGATTTTAATTTTAACTGGCCATGTTATATAATTGGTGGCAAAAAAAATCCAAGATAAACTTGAAGAATGCTTTGCAATATTGATCAATTTAGAAATGCTTTTCAAATTATGCCACGCCTCTGAATTCGATGTCAGTAATATTGAGTCAACAACAAGAGTTAGTGAATTACTTAACTTGGAAAGACATAATTTCGAAACTGATAGCCTTTCGCTTCAAAGTCAGATCAATTCTTCTAAAAAGATGAACTAGTTTTATCATTGACTTAAGGGAAAAGTAAATTTTGGTACTATATTCAGCTACTGGAAAACTTTCAAGTATATTTAGAACAACTTAGTAGGTGAATCTATTTTTTTCAACTGTGAATTTAATTAAATCTAAAGACAAATCAAGTATTTCTAATGAAAAGTTAGCGTGTAAATTGAGATGTGCTGTAAAATATACACCAGATTTCAAAGACTTAATGTGGAAAAAAAAGAATATAAAATATCCCAACAGTTTTTACATTGATCATATATTATAATGTTAATATTTTGGCTTATTGGACATATTGGCTTAACTATTAATAAATTAATTATTTAAATTAATTCCACCTGTTTACTTTTTTAATGTGGCTACTGGAAAATTTTAATTTTTATAGCAAATGAAACAATCAACAAGATGAAAAAGCAACCTACCGAATGGGAGAAAATATTTGCAAACCATAAATCTGATAAGGGGTTAATATCCAAAATGTATAAGAACTCATACAACTCAATAGCAAAAAAACCCAACCCAATTAAATATTAGGCAAGGGCTTCCCTGGTGTCACAGTGGTTGAGAGTCCGCCTGCCAATGCAGGGGACACGGGTTCGTGCCCCGGTCCGGGAAGATCCCACATGCCGCGGAGCGGCTGGGCCTGTGAGCCACGGCCGCTGAGCCTGCGCATCCGGAGCCTGTGCTCCGCAACGGGAGAGGCCCCAGTGGTGAGAGGCCCGCATACCGCAAAAAAAAAAAAAAAAAAATTAGGCAAAGGTCCTAAAAAGACATTTTTCCAAAGAAGACATACAAATGGTCAACAGGGATATGAAAAGATGCTCAACATCACTAATCACCAAGAAAATGTAAATCAAAATCACAATGAGATACCACCACACACCTGTTAGGATGGCTATTAACAAAAAAGTCAAAAGATAACAAGTGTCAGCAAATACGCGGAGAAAGGGGAATACCAGTACACTGTTGATTGGAATGTAAATTGTTGCAGCCACTATGGAAAACAGCATGGAGTTTCCTCAAAACATTAAAAATGGAACTATCCTATGATCCAGTAGTCCCACTTCTGGGGATATATCCAAAGAAAATAAAATCACTATCTCAACATGATATCTATACCCTCTTGTTTATTACAGCATTATGTACAGTAGCCAAGATACGGAAACAACCTAAGTGTCCATGGACAGATGAATGGATGCAAAAATGTGAAATCCTGCCATTTACAAAAACGTGGATGAACTTGGAGGACATTATGCTTAGTGAAATAAACCAGACACAGAAAGACAAATATTGCATGATCTCACTTACATGTGAAATTTTAAAAAAACAAAACGAACAAACAAAAACCCTCCTAGTAACAGAGAGTAGAAGGGTGGTTATCAGGAGCAAAAGTGTGGAGAAAAAGGGGAGATACTAATCAAAGGGTACAAATTTCAGTTATAAGTCTAGAGACTTAATGTGCAGCATGGTGACTATAGTCAATAATAATGTATTGTATACTTGAAATTTGCTAAGAGGGATCTCAAGCGTTCTCACTACACACACAAAAAATGGCAACTGAGGTGATTGATATTCAATTAGCTTGATTATAGTAATTATTTCACAGTGTATACCTGTATCGAACATTACATTGTACACCTTAAATAGACAACTTTTATTTGTCAGTCATATCTCAATGAAGGTAGAAAAAAAATAACATCCGTGATTCACATTATATTTCTCTTGGACAGCACTGAACTATACTAGGACATGGAATTCTGCTCAGGAGGCTGAGAACATAGACTTCTGACCAGCTGCAAGCCTCCTGCCTTGTGGTCAGACTGACTGCTTATTAGGATAATCAAATGGGTTAATACACACAAAGTACATATACATGCAAAGGGTATATCGTATCTTAATATAAATCAGGAATCAAGTCCATTCACCAAACTTCAAATTGATGTTTACTGTTTTTGTGACAATGTAAAGAACCGATAGTGGGTAAATTAGACACCATTAGCATATTATTATTTAATGTGTTTATCACTGGATTTTTTGCCTTCTTTAATCTGGTTAATTTTTTTTTTAAGGTTTTTTTGCCTGACTGTGTCAGGTCTTAGTTGTGGCACGTGGGCTCTTCATTGCAGCACATGGGCTTCTCTCTAGTTGTGGTGGGCTCCAAAGTGTGTGGGCTCTGTAGTTTGCCTCACGCAGGCTCTCTAGTTGAGGCACACAGGCTCAGTAGTTGAGGCGCGCAGGCTTAGTTGCCCTGTGGCATGTGGGATCTTAGTTCCCTGACCAGGGATCAAACCTGCGTCCCCTGCATTGGAAGGCGGATTCTTAACCACTGGACCACCAGAGAAGTCCCTGGTTAATATATTTAGATTAGTTTTTGTTTGTTTATCTGAAGGCTCTGTTTATAGTATTTTATGACACTGTTGTGAAATTCAGCTATATCAAAAAACAAGTTCGGAAAGTTAAAAAAAAAAAAAAAAGTAGGTCTGGCACCTAGCAAGAGCTATATAACTGTTATCTATTATTATTGTTACTAGTATTATTGACCAAGATTTCTAACAGCTCAGCAGAGAAGCACACCAAGGAGAGTAAGGCTTGGCCCAGACTGAAACTTCACACATCACCTATGAAAGATCAAAGTGCAGAAAACTGAGGAGCCTCTGTAACCAGTTGGTCCAACCAGGGCCATGATTAGGGTGAGGCAAGCGAGGCACTTTCCTTGGCGCAAAATTTAAGGGGAGAGGGCACCAAGGAAACTCAGGACTCGGGATAAATAATATTCGAATGCAATCGTTTACTAAATCCAAATCAATGCCCTAAACCCACAATGCACAAAATTTCGAAATGACAAAGACAGGAGGGGTATTGCTGGTTTCTGCCGCCTCAGGTTTCATGTGGTTCGTTCGTAAAGACACGGGTACTGATGCTGCCCCGGTAGCCTCGACCCAGACCCACGCCGCGACCAGCTCTCCGTCCAGGGCGAAGCGATTCCGACCGCCAAAAGGACGGCGTTGTGCCGGGACTGGCGGTGATGGCGTCGGCCTTCGTGCAGCGGAACCCCGAAGGCGGGAACTGGGCCGCGCGAGGCCTGCCCGGAGCTCCCAGGCTGCCCCGGGGCTGTTCCCAGGGTTCCCCGCGGCCGCGCCCCTGGAGCCCCACGGAAGCCATTGCCGCTTGCCGGAAGCCCGCGGCGCTCGCCCGCCCGGGCGCGCCCCCATGGGCATTCCGTGGTATGGCTTCGCCTGGGCTGCGCATGTCTTCACCGCCTGTAGTGCCCTGGACGTCCTGGTGATAGTTTTTTTTTGTTTTTTTTTTTGCGGTACGCGGGCCTCTCACTGTTGTGGCCTCTCCCGCTGCAGAGCACAGGCTCCGGACGCGCAGGCCCAGCGGCCATGGCTCACGGGCCCAGCCGCTCCGCGGCACGTGGGATCTTCCCGGACGGGGGCACGAACCCGCGTCCCCTGCATCGGCAGGCGGACTCCCAACCACTGCGCCACCAGGGAAGCCCCTGGTGATAGTTTTGTACGGTGTTGGTCCTGGGCATCGCGCTATGGGTACGTGGGGCCCGGGGGCTGGGGGGGTAGGCCTGGACACGAGATGGGTTCGATCCTCACCTGCCTGTCACCTGATCCCCACCTCACATCCCTCTCGTTCCCGCCCCTGCACAGCCCTCAGCCGGGACCTCTCCACCCTCCCTGCGCCACCTGTTCCCTACCGAGAGTAAGGGCGCATCCAAGCCCATCTTCCCTCCCCACCCCACAAATAAACAAGCCAGGTGCCCACCGCCTGGAACCCAAGCCGTGTGTAATATGGGGTCGTTCTGATCGATCGTCGTGATGGTGGTGGCAATAGTGACAATTACCCATCCTTAGGCGCTAAAGTGCCTGGTCTGTGCTGAGTGCTTTAAGTGTGTCACATTCTCACAACCAGGCTGTGGATTACAGATGAGGAAACAGGTTCAGAGAGGTCAAGTAACCACAAGGGAATGATGGAGTGCAGATTCGAACCTAGAGCTGCCTGATCTGACGCATGAGCGTAACCACTGCCCAGCAAACAAGACCTCAAAGGTCACATGCAATTTAGGGCCCTAAGTGTTCACTTTGAATTTGAATTGGGCGCTTATATATTCTACTCTAGTATAAGGTTCTCTTAGTAGGGTGGCGACTGGATCTCCTTTACTACCATCTGCCCGCTAGCACTTAACCTGTAGGCACTCACAAAGGTGTCTCGTAACTATACTCCCCAGGGCCAGGCAGTGAAAAGTCCGAGGGCAGGTAGAAAGACTTTGGCCTGTGTCATGGTATCGCCCCTCGGCTAAGCTGTTAACCATCAGAAGCCTCTCCTCGGCCTGCTTCATAAGCAGGAGTATCTGGTGACAGCGCCACCATTCGCTAGCTAGTGGGAGAGTTCATTGCGGGCTGCCCCCACCCAGCTGAGGCTTTCATGCCCATGTGACCTTTACTTCGGGGCGCTTCACCAGGTCACAAGCAGGATCTTACTGTGCAGAATCTGGTCCTTCAAAGCAAGATCACTGGACAGTCTTTTGAGTGCTTACCATGCTGTGAGTGGGCAGATAGAGTAATGAGAATATGGTCTCCATCCTCTTAAGAGAATTTCGTATCTCTCCCAACTGAAAAGAAGTCGGAGGTATTGATATTTATCCAGATCATTCAAACAAACAATTTTTTTCAAATTGGTCTCAGTTATGAGAAACATCCTTCTAGGTGGCCCAGGCCGGGCTCTGAGTAGTGGGCACTTTGGGATCCTTCCCCCAGCTGCTCTCACTGAATTAGGAAGCCCCCACCCAACCTTCTTCCGGGTCTAGTTGGAGCCTAGGTGTGGCCAAGGTCTGAGGACCCGTAAGCCATCCGGCCGCTTCCAAAGGAAACCTACTGTTCCTTCTGTTCTTCTAGGAGCCATAAAACATGTGCTGTTATCCAGAATGCTTTGATCTTTTTCCTTCTTTGTATTGTTATTTTTCCTTTGGTCCTTTTTAAAACTCGTATATTGTTTTTAGTCACGTGCTCACTGTAAGAACTGAGGAGATGCATAACTGTCTAGAGGAGTTATGGTTCCTCCCTCAGCCATTCCCATCCCTCTGAGGTACCCAGGGCCTGTGTGTCCCTCCTCCCTTCCCAGTGCTTACACAGACACATAGGTAAAGGTTTTGCGTTTTTGTCTTTACAAAAAATGTGATCGTATGATACACATTACCCTGCAGTTTGCGTTTTTCCGTTACTACATGATGTGGAGTCCTTCAGGTCTATAGATAGAGATCTAGCTCATGGTTTTTTGTTTTAAATAAATAAATTTATTTATTTATTTGTTTATTTTTGGCTGCATTGGGTCCTCATTGCTGCACCTGGGCTTTTTTCTAGTTGTGGCGAGCAGGGGCTACTCTTTGTTGCAGTGCACAGGCTTCTCATTTCAGTGGCTTCTCGTTGCAGAACACAGGCTCTAGGCATGTGGGCTTCAGTAGTTGTGGCACACAGGCTCAGTAGTTGTGGCTTGCGGGCTCTGGAGCTCAGGGTCAGTAGTTGTGGTGCACGGGCTTAGTTGCTCGCAGCATGTGGAATCTTCCTGGACCGGGTCTCAAACCCATGTCCCCTGCATTGGCAGACGGATTCTTAACCACTGCACCACCAGGGAAGTCCTAGCTCATGTTTTTATTAGATACACAATAGTCAAACACCTGTGTGATTCAGCTCTTCCCTACTCACTGACACTTAGATTGCTGCCAGGTTGTTGTTTTTTAATAAGATTTTTTAAAATATATTTATTTATTTGTTTGTTTATTTTTGGCTGCATTGGGTCTTTGTTGCTGCTGTTGTTTTTAATGTGTTGGTGCTTTTAAGCTGTGTAGCATGGATTCCCGAA
This sequence comes from Phocoena sinus, assembly GCF_008692025.1. Classification (NCBI taxonomy): domain Eukaryota; kingdom Metazoa; phylum Chordata; class Mammalia; order Artiodactyla; family Phocoenidae; genus Phocoena; species Phocoena sinus. The sequence continues at coordinate 64,842,313 of NC_045776.1, read as the reverse complement.
ATTGGAATTTCTGGGTTGGAAGGGTGTGTTTACTTGAAATTTTAGCAGATATCACTAAATGGCAATCCCCAAAGCTTGTTGAGATTTACATTTCTCACAAGCAGCATATGAGCACATTCTTTCCCCAGGCCTTCACCAGCCTGGTTTGTTACTACTAATTTAATTTTTGTGGGGGGGGGGGGTCCCAGGGTGATGAGTGAGTAGTGGTATGTTACTGCAGCTTTGATTTGCGCTTTCCAGACTCAGCCTACTATGAGATTGACCATATTCTTGTGAGCCTGCTGTCCTTTGATCTTCCTCTTCTGTTGAATAGCCAGTTTATGTGCCCATTTATGAATTGAGTTGTTCGACTTTGCTTTTATCACCTTGTCTGTCATTTGAGTTGCCAATATGTTTTTCCTAAACTCTCATTTTCTAGAGCAGTTGTTCTCAACCTCAGCACTACTGACATTTGGGACCAGATAATTCCTTGTTGTGGGAGGTCTGTCCTGTGTATTATAGGATGCTTAGAAGTATCCCCAAGCCCTGCCCCTTCACAGCCAAAACTGCCTCCAGACATTGCCACATGTCCCTTGGAGGAGTGGGGCAAAAATCACCCCTGGTCGAGAACCACTGGTCTAGACTCTGTTACTGTTGTCTCTCTGTCATCTGATTTGTTTTCACTTTGAAGAAGTCTACTGTCTCTCTTTTCCTTTGCATCTAGATTTCCTGGCTTGCTTAGGAAAGTTTTTACCCACTCCAACATTGTACAAATACTATTCTAAAATTTTTTCTAATATTTTATAGGTTTTAAAATATATTTAGGGAATTCCCTCATAGTCCAGTGGTTAGGACTCCGCGCTTTCACTGCTGAGGGCCCCGGTTCAATCCCTGGTCAGGGAACTAAGATCCTGCAAGCTAAAAAGAAATTTAAATGTCCAGAACATCTGGGATTTCCTTTTGCATATAATGTGATAAAGGAGTCTAGCTTTATTTTCTTTTGTTTCTTAAGCAAACCACCCTTTTCTCACTGAACAGAATTGCCCACGTTTGCACAGATGGGACTCCTGAAATCCTTCATCAGCTTCTGACCGCTGAGCCCCCACAAGGAAATCTTGTTCTTTGTTGCTGGTGCCTTGGCTCCTGCAGGATGTTAAAGGGGAAAAAACCTTACACTTTTGTTTGTTTGTCTTCTCTGTTATCAGTCTCAGCCCCAAGATCTTTGAGAAAGTGGTGGATGCACCTTCTGCCCCAGCAGCCTGGCTGCTGTGGTTGGTGGATTATTCCAGAAAGAGCAGGGAGGAAGGAGGAAGCAGGGACATGTGCATAACCACCCTCTTCCCAGGACCTCCTCTCTTCCTGTCTGGTTCTTTCTTTAATGGGAAGACAGAGTGATTTTATTCATCTTAGAACATTTTGTAAATTCCTTTTAAAAGTTTTAATGCACCTCTCCCTACATACCGCTGATACCTTCCTTAAGAAAGATCAGCTCTGAACATAATGGGCTCTTGATAAATATTTAGTTAATGGATGAAATGAGACTAACTTAATGTGTCTGATTTAGAGTTGTTCTTTGGTTTAAAGGTTTATGATGTGAAAGGACTCCATTAAAAGGCAGATACCCCAGATGGTGGTAATAAGTTCACTTCTCCCACAGAAACACTTTTTTGTCAACCAGTGGTCATCCGTGGGTCCTGCTAGTCCTAGGCAATCCAGGAAATCCCCAGGAATATCTTTTGACCGTACTGGAGTCTGGGAATCAGAGCTGGGGACCTGAGGAGAGAGCCCTTGGGTGCGTTGGGAGGACATCATAGTCTTGGCAACGTGACTGCTCTCCTGGAAAAAGCTAGGCTGGTGTTCAGCTTTGCCATTCCCAGTCAATTGATATATTCGCTGAACCACTCATCTCCAAGTCTCTGCTGGGAGCCATGCACTGGTTAACTATTTGGGGAAAAAATAAAGCAATATTATTTTTACACTAGTGTAGAGAAATGGACAGGCCCATGTGATCTCATAGCTGGGAGAGACCGTGGGCCCTCCTCTAACTCAGCAGGTAGAGACCTCTGTTCCTAAAAAGAATGAAGGGGAAATGGGATCTCTGCAAAGGACATTTACCCATAAGTGAAGGTCATCTGTTTGTGAGACCTGTGTCTTTGAAGCAGTTTGGTTTCTTGGATTCCCCCCCAACACCACCCGTTTTTTTAAGGCTGTATTGTCAAGCAGTCGTGGGACAGTAGAAGACTTCTTCCTGGCTGGCTGAAATCTAGCATGGTGGCAGGTGAGTGTGCCTTGCATGTGCAGTCCAGTTTGGGGGCTGCGTGTGGATTCATTTATTACTTTAATTTGAATGTCTTTTACCCCCAAATAATTTGAAGTTGCTAAATCAGGAAAGTCATTTCATTAGTACTTCCCTTAACTCTTCCATTCAGCTCAGTGTAGTTCAGTAACCATTACTAGGTGCCTGGTAGTACAAGGTATTGCTCTAGATTCTGGGACACAGATAGAACATAGTGAGTCCTGCCCTCTGGAAGCACACAGTGTAGAGTGGGAGTCGGATGTGACTTCTTTTTTTTGGTTTTTTGGTTTTATTTATTTATTTATTTTTATTCAGCAGGTTCTTATTTATCTATTTTATACATGTTGGTGTATAATATGTCAATCCCAATCTCCCAATTCATCCCACCACCACCACCCTTCCCCCGCTCTCCCTCCTTGGTGTCCATACGTTTGTTCTCTACATCTGTGTCTCTATTTCTGCCTTGCAAACCAGTTCATCTGTACCATTTTTCTAGATTCCACATATATGCGTTAATATACAATATTTGTTTTTCTCTTTCTGACTTACTTCACTCTGTATGACAGTCTCTAGGTCCATCCACGTCTCTACAAATGACCCTTTTTATGGCTGAGTTCCATTGTATATATGTACCACATCTTCTTTATCCAGTCATCTGTCGATGGGCATTTAGGTTGCTTCCATGACCTGGCTACTGTAAATAGTGCTGCAATGAACATTGGGGTGCATGTGTCTTTTTGAATTATGGTTTTCTCTGGGTATATGCCCAGTAGTGGGATTGCTGGGTCATATGGTAATTCTATTTTTAGTTTTTTTAAGGAACCTTCATACTGTTCTCCATAGTGGCTGTATCAATTTACATTCCCACCAACAATGCAAGAGGGTTTCCTTTTCTCCACACGCTCTCCAGAATTTGTTGTTCGTAGATTTTCTGATGATGCCCATTCTAACCAGTGTGAGGTGATATCTCATTGTAGTTTTGATTTGCACTTCTCTAATAATTAGTGATGTTAAGCAGCTTTTCATTTGCCTCTTGGCCATCTGTATGTCTTCTTTGGAGAAATGTCTATTTAGGTCTTCTGCCCATTTTTTGATTGGGTTGTTTTGCTTTAATATTGAGTTGCATGAGCTGTTTATATATTTTGGAGATTAATCTTTTGTTGATTCATTTGCAAATATTTTCTCCCATTCTGAGAGTTGTCTTTTTGTCTTGTTTATAGTTTCCTTTGCTGTGCAAAAGCTTTTAAGTTTCATTAGGTCCCATTAGCTTATTTTTGTTTTTATTTCCATTACTCTAGGAGGTGGGTCAAAAAAGATCTTGCTGTGATTTATGTCAAAGAGTGTTCTTCCTATGTTTTCCTCTGTTTTATAGTGTCCGGTCTTACTTTTAGGTCTTTAATCCATTTTGAGTTTATTTTTGTGCATGGTGTTAGTGTTCTAATTTCATTCTTTTACATGTAGCTGTCCAGTTTTCCCAGCACCACTTATTGAAGAGACTTTTCTTTTCTCCATTGTATATCCTTGCCTCCTTTGTCATAGATTAGTTGACCATAGGTGCATGGGTTTATCTCTGGGCTTTCTATCCTGTTCCATTGATCTATATTTCTGTTTTTGTGCTGGTACCATATTGTCTTGATTACTGTAGCTTTGTAGTATAGTCTGAAGTCAGAGAGTCTGATTCCTCCAGCTCCATTTTTTCCCCTCAAGATTGCTTTGGCTATTCAGGGTCTTTTGTGTCTCCATACAAATTTTAAGATTTTTTTGTTCTAGTTTTGTAAAAAATGCCGTTGGTAATTTGATAGGGATTGCATTGAATCTGTAGACTGCTTTGGGTAGTATAGTCATTTTCACAGTATTGATTCTTCCAATCTACAAACATGGTATATCTCTCCATCTGCTTGTGTCATCTTTAATTTCTTTCATCAGTGACTTATAGTTTTCTGAGTACAGGTCTTTTACCTCCTTAGGTAGGTTTATTCCTAGGTATTTTATTCTTTTTGTTGCAATGGTGAATGGGATTGTTTCCTTAATTTCTCTTTCTGAGCTTTCTTCGTTGTGTATAGGAATGCATTAATTTTGTGTCCTGCAACTTTACCAGATTCATCGATTAGCTCTAGTAGATTTCTAGTGGCATCTTTAGGATTTTCTATGTATAATATCATGTCATCAGCAAACAGTGACAGTTTTATTTCTTCTTTTCCAATTTGGATTCCTTTTATTTCTTTTTCTTCTCTGATTGCCATGGCTAGGACTTCCAAAACTATTTTGAATAATAGTGGTGAGAGTGGACATCCTTGTCTTGTTCCTGATCTTAGAGGAAATGCTTTCAGTTTTTCACCATTGAGAATGATGTTTGCTGTGGGTTTGTCGTATATGACCTTTATTATGTTGAGGTAGGTTCCCTCTGTACCCACATTTTGGAGAGGTTTTATCATAAATCAGTGTTGAATTTTGTCAAAAGCTTTTTCTGCATCTATTGAGAATGATCATATGGTTTTTATTCTTCAGTTTGTTAATATGGTGTATCACATTGATTGATTTGCATATATTGAAGAATCCTTGCATCCCTGAGATAAATCCTACTTGATCATGGTGTATGATCCTTTTAATGTGTTGTTGGATTCTGTTTGCTAGTATTTTGTTGAGGATTTTTACGTCTATATTCATCAGTGATATTGGTCTGTAATTTTCTTTTTCTTTGTAGTATCTCTGTCTGGTTTTGGTATCAGGGTGATCGTGGCCTTGTAGAATGAGTTTGGGAGTGTTCCTTCTTCTGCAATTTTTTGGAAGAGTTTGAGAAGGATGGGTGTTAGCTCTTCTCTAAATGTTTGATAGAATTCACCTGTGAAGCCATCTGGTCCTGGACTTTTGTTTATTGGAAGATTTTTAATCATAGTTTCAATTTCATTTCTTGTGATTGGTCTGTTCATATTTTCTATGTCATCCTGGTTCAGTCTTGGAAGGTTATACCTTTCTAAGAATTTGTCCATTTCTTCCAGGTTGTCCATTTTATTGGCATAGAGTTGCTTGTCATAGTCTCTTATGATGCTTTGTATTTCTGCAATGTCCATTGTAACTTCTCCTTTTTCATTTCTAATTTTATTGATTTGAGTCCTCTCCCTCTTTTTCTTGATGAGTCCTGCTAAAGGTTTATCAATTTTGTTTATCTTCTCAAAGAACCAGCTTGTAGTTTTATTGATCTTTGCTGTTGTTTTCTTTGTTTCTATTTCATTTATTTCTGCTCTGATCTTTATGATTTCTTTCCTTCTACTATCTTTGGGTTTTGTTTGTTTTTCTTTCTCTAGTTCCTTTAGGTGTAAGGTTAGATTGTTTATTTGAGATTTTCCTTGTTTCTTGAGGTAGGATTGTATTTGATATAAACTTCCCTCTTAGAACTGCTTTTGCTGCATTCCATAGGTTTTGGATTGTCGTGTTTTCGTTGTCATTTGTCTCTAGGTATTTTTTGATTTCCTCTTTGATTTCTTCAGTGATCTCTTGCTTATTTAGTAACGTATTGTTTAGCCTCCATGTGTTTGTGTTTTTTATGTTTTTTTCCCTGTAATTGATTTCTAATCTCATAGCGTTGTGGTCAGAAAAGATGCTTGATATGACTTCAGTTTTCTTAAGTTTACTGAGGCTTGATTTGTGACCCAAGATGTGATCTATCCTGGAGAATGTTCCATGTGCACTTGAGAAGAAAGTGTAATCTGCTGTTTGGGGATGGAATGTCCTATAAATATCAATTAAATCTATCTGGTCTATTGTGTCATTTAAAGCTTGTGTTTCCTTATTAATTTTCTGTCTGGATGATCTGTCCATTGGTGTAAGTGAGGTGTTAAAGTCCCCCACTATTATTGTGTTACTGTCAATTTCCTCTTTGATAGCTGTTAGCATTTGCATTTGCCTTATGTATTGAGGTGCTCCTATGTTGGGAGCATATATATTTATAATTGTTATATCATCTTCTTGGATTGATCCCTTGATCATTATGTAATTTCCTTCCTTGTCTCTTGTAACATTCTTTATTTTAAAGTCTATTTTATCTGATATGAGTATTGCTACTCCAGCTTTCTTTTGATTTCCATTTGCATGGAATATCTTTTTCCATCCCCTCACTTACAGTCTGTATGTGTCCCTGGGTCTGAAGTGGGTCTCTTGTAGACAGCATATATATGGGTCTTGTTTTTGTATCCATTCAGCAAGCCTGTGTCTTTTGGTTGGAACATTTAATCCATTCACATTTAAGGTAATTATCAATATATATGTTCCTACTGCCATTTTCTTAATTGTTTGGGGTTTGTTTTTGTAGGTCCTTTTCTTCTCTTTTGTTTCCCACTTAGAGAAGCTCTTTTAGCATTTGTTGTAGAGCTGGTTTGGTGGTGCTGAATTCTCTTAGCTTTTGCTTGTCTGTAAAGCTCTTGATTTCTCCGTCAAATCTGAATGAGATCCTTGCCAGGTAGAGTAATCTTGGTTGTAGTTTCTTCCCTTTCATCACTTTAAATATATCATGCCACTCCCTTCTGACTTGTAGAGTTTCTGCTGAGAAATCAGCTGTTAACCTTATGGGAGTTCCCTTGTATGTAATTTGTTGTTTTTCCCTTGTTGCTTTTAATAATTTTTCTTTGTCTTTAATTCTTGACAATTTGATTACTATGTGTCTTGGTGTGTTTCTCCTTGGGTTTATCCTGCCTGGGACTCTCTGCACTTTCTGGACTTGGGTGGCTATTTCCTTTCCCATGTTAGGGACGTTTTTGACTATAATCTCTTCAAATATTTTCTCAGGTCCTTTCTCTCTCTCTTCTCCTTCTGGGACCCCTCTAATGCAAATGTTATTGCATTTAATGTTGTCCCAGAGGTCTCTTAAGCTGTCTTCATTTCTTTTCTTTCTTTTTTCTTTATTATGTTTTGCAGTAGTGAATTCCACCATTCTGTCTTCCAGGTCACTTATCCATTCTTCTGCCTCAGTTATTCTGCTATTGATTCCTTCTAGTGTATTTTTCATTTCATTTATTATATTGTTCATCTCTGTTTGTTTGTTCTTTCATTCTTCTAGTTGTTTGTTCTTTAATTCTTCTAGGTCTTTGAATTGTTTTTTTAATTTAAAAAAATTTTTTTATTTATTTATGGCTACGTTGGGTCTTTGTTGCTGCACATGGGCTTTCTCTAGTTGCAGCAAACGGAGGCTACTCTTCATCGCAGTGCTCGGGCTTCTCATCATGGTGGCTTCTCTTGTTGCAGAGCATGCGCTCTAGGCACGCGGGCTTCAGTAGTTGTGGCTCGCGGGCTCTAGAGCACAGGCTCAGTAGTTGTGGCACACAGGGTTAGTTGTTCCGCGGCACGTGGGATCTTCCCAGACCAGGGACTGAACCTGTTTCCCCTGCATTGGCAGGCAGATTCTTATCCACTGCACCACCAGGGAAACCCTCTTCTAGGTCTTTGTTAAACATTTCTTGCATCTTCTCGATCTTTGCCTCCATTATTTTTCCGAGGTCCTGGATCATCTTTACTATCATTATTCTGAATTATTTTTCTGGAAGGTTGCCTATCTCCACTTCACTTAATTGTTTTTCTGGGGTTTTATCTTGTTCCTTCATCTGGTACATCATCCCCTGCCATTTCATTTTGTCTATCTTTCTGTGAATGTGTTTTTTGTTCCACAGGCTACAGGATTTTAGTTCATCTTGCTTCTGCTGTCTGCCCTCTGGTGGATGAGGTTATCTAAGAGGCTTGTGCAAGCTTCCTGATGGGAGGGACTGGTGGTGGGTAGAGCTGGGTGTTGCTCTGGTGGGCAGAGCTCAGTAAAACTTTAATCTGCTTGTCTGCTGATGGGTGGGGCTGAGTTCCCTCCCTGGTGGTTGTTTGGCCTGTGGCAACCCAGCACTGGAGGCTACAGGCTCTTTGGTGGGGCCAATGGCGGACTCCAAGAGGGCTCATGCCAAGGAGGACTTCCCAGAACTTCTGCTGCCAGTGTCCTTGTCCCCACGGTGAGCCACAGCCATCCCCCGCCTCTGCAGGAGACCCTCCAACACTAGCAGGTAGGTCTGGTTCAGTCTCCTGTGGGGTCACAGCTCCTTCCCCCTGGGTCCTGATGCGCACACTACTTTGTGTGTGTCCTCCAAGAGTGGAGTCTCTGTTTCCCTCAGTCCTGTCAAAGTTCTGCAATCAAATCCTGCTAGACTTCAAAGTCTGATTCTCTGGGAATTCCTCTTCCCGTTGCCAGACCCCTAGGTTGGGAAGCCTGACGTGGGGCTCAGAACCTTCACTCCAGTGGGCGGGCTTCTATGGTATAATTGTTCTCCAGTTTGTGAGTCACCCACCCAGCGGTTATGGGATTTGATTTTATCATGATTGCACCCCTCCTACGGCCTCATTGCAGCTTCTCCTTTGTCTTTGGACGTGGGGTATCTTTTTTGGTGAGTTCCCGTGTCTTCCTGTCGATGATCGTTTAGCAGTTACTTGTGATTCCAGTGCTCTTGCAAGAGGGAGTGAGCGCAAGTCCTTCTACTCCTCCATCTTGAACCAATCCTGGATGTGACTTCTTTTTACGCTATTAGAATTATTGCTTAGTGAACAAACTGTATTATGGTATTGATAAAGAAAATGGAAATAAAAGTAATTTTGCCACTTCAACTTTCTTTCTTTTATACTTTTATTCAGTCAGCAGATATCCGATGGGTATGAATTGCTCTTGTCTGGGCCCTCCATGTGGCTTATTCATGTGGTCGGTGCTCAGGCCTCCTCTTACCTAGCTTGGCGGTGGTGAAACTGAAATTCAGTCCTCCCTCCCACCCCACGTTGCCGCCTGGCTCTCCTCCATTCCTGCTGCTTCACCAGCCACTCGTTCGAGGTCCCCCTGGCTGGTTCTTTCCCATCTCCCTGGCTGCTGAATGCTGGACCTCCCCAGGGCCAGACCCTGGTGTCTCCTTTCCAGTTACACTCACACGCCTGGCGACATGGCATTAAAGACAACTTGCTAGAATGGTAGCAAGTCCCAGCTCTCTCCCTCAACTCCAGTCTTGTGCATCCCGATGCCCGTTTGACACCTGACTAGAAAGGTCTGTCAGGTCTTGCACATGGAACATGCATTCTGCACATCTTCTACTCCTGCCGTCTTCCCTGTCCCTGAACGGCAACTCCATCCTTCTAGTTGCTCAGGTTGACACCCGTGGAGTAGTGTTAGACTCTATTCTCTCTCACCCCAACTTCCAATCCATCACGAAGTCCTGGGACTCGATTTAAAAAACAGATTTGAGATCCAACCCCTTCGCATCAGTGCCTCCAGGCCCATGCTGCCGTCACCCTCACCTGGATTGATTGTAGTAGCCTCGGTGCCCTCCTTCCACTTGTGCTCCTCCACGTCCAACCTCAACAAAGCAGCTGAAGGGTCAGACCATGTCACCTGACTGCTTAAAACCCTCTGGGGGCTCTCATGTCACCCAGAATGAAGGCCCAGCCTGTGTTAGGCCACAGATGATCTGCACCTCCTTACCTCTGTGACCTTGAACAATTTAGCCGTGCTTCTGCCTCAGTGCCATTGCCCCTGCTGCTTCCTCTGCCTGGAGGCTCTCTGCTCTCACAGGTACCCTTGGCTTGCCCCTCACACCTCCTCAGAGAAAGTTGGCCCTGCCCACTGTACTGCACAGCACTTCCTGCTTGCCTTCTTTCTTTTTTTTTTTTTCAATTGGGGTATAGTTGTTTTACAATGTTGTGTTAGTATCTACTGTACAGCGAGGTGAAGTAGAGTTCCCTGTGCTATACAGCAGGTTCTCATTAGTTATCTATTTTATACATATTAGTGTATATTTGTCAATCCCAATCTCCCAGTTCATCCCACCCCCCCTTTCCCCCCTTGGTGCCCGTACATTTGTTCTCTACATCTGTGTCTCTATTTCTGCCTTGCAAACCGGTTCATCTGTACCATTTTTCCAGATTCCACATTTATGTGTTAATATATGATATTTTGTTTTTCTCTTTATGACTTCACTCTGTATGACAGTCTCTAGGTCCATCCACGTCTCTACAAATGGCCCAATTTTGTTTCTTTTTATGGCTGAGTAACATTCCATTATATATATGTACCACACCTTTTTTATCCATTCGTCTGTTGATGGAGATTTAGGTTGCTTCCGTGCCTGTCTGTTTTCTAACCTTTCTTCTTCTCTGTAGGACTTTACTATTTATCACTGTCTATTGTGCTATAAAATAATCCCCTAATTTATCTTGTTCATCCTCTTCTTCCTAAGAGAATGTTAGCTTCATGAGGGCAGGGATTTGTCTGTTTTACTCACTGATGTATTCCTAGTATGTACAACACTGACACATAGTTGGCAGTGGACATTTATTAATAGTTACTGAATTAATGAAGGTACATTTAATGTACTAATGTCTTCCTAGGTCTATATAAACATAGGTAGGTAGATAGAGATATTTTATATTTATACACAGTTGTATAGTGTTATATCATATGGACATTCCACCATTTATGTAACATATTATTGGGCAATTTAGATTGTGTATAGTTTTTCATTATTATGATAAAGGTAGCAAACATTCCTAATAGTAAAAATAACTGCTTGAGTAATTATTACGTGCCTCTTCCAAGATTTTTTTTGCCTTATATTTGTTGGTGCTACAGTGTTTGGGTGCCTGTATGTTCCCAGTTATGTCTTACTAGTGCATTTTATGTTTCATGGTTTAAAAACAAAACAAAAGAACCTCTGTCATATTTAATGCTTTTGGTATTGAATCCTACTTTATCTTATGTTAATATCGTCAATGCTGTGTTTTTTGTTTGTTTTTATCTAAAAGGCTTTGTTATTTTTAGTCTCTCTTAATAATTTGGTTTTAAGTGTATCTTGTGTCAAATATAGCACAGTATTTGGATTTGGATTTGGAATGGAGTGGCTATCTCTACTCAATTAAAATTGGTTTAGGAGGGATTTTGTTCATTTTAAATGCCTCTGGGATTTTTTATTTTGAAAGTAACATATGCTGGTTGTAAAAAAAAAAAAAAAAGTTACAATCCAAGTATGGAACTTGAAATTTTCTTACCATTCTATTTCTATAACCATGATTCCAGTCCCCAGAAGTATTTTTATATATATACTACCAGAATCACTCCCATCTATATATAAACATACATGTGCATAAGTGTAATATGCCCACACAAAATTTTAATGAGATTATATTATCAATATTGTTTACATTATTTTTTATCATTTAATAGAGTTCCTTTATTCTTTCTGTATGCTACATTGTATTTCATCATATTCATGTACCTTAGTATTTTAACCATTCTCTTATAATCAGTTAGATTGTTAATATTTTTAAATTACTTCAAACAGTGATGAAATTACACTCCTGCTAATATTTCTGCAGTTGCAAATAAGTCAGTGGAGCGTGTGGAGGGTGGCAACATAAGAATGCAGTAATACTTTTTTCCCTTCATCCCTTTTTACTTGGCTTCTAATTTATGGTTAGGGTTTGTATAGAAAAAATATGAATGGGAATTCTGCCCAGGGTATAATCCCTTTTGAGGAAATGTATTGATAAAACTCAGGTTGGGTTTATATTTGTGAGAATTAGTTTTTGAAGTTGGACTAAAAGTTCTGATCTGTAATTGTCTTTTGATTTTCAGATAGGTGCTTTTCTTTTTGCCTCGGATATTGGCACTGGGCACTTTATGGGCCTGGCTGGAAAGGGGGTGTCTTCAGGGATTGCTGTTGGGGCCTTCGAGTGGAATGTAAGTAGTGCCTTCTGTAGCAGCTAACCTCCACCTTTATCATTGTCCAAATGAAACATAAAAGCTTGCTTTCAACCCTGAGTAAATATTAAAGACTCCTTGAGAAGTCGTGGAAGAAGGGGACCAGGTCTATGATTTCTCAACAAGATTGTGCTAGTTTTCATTCCTCTTAGTAAAGTAATGAAGAGATAGAGAATGTTTACATTCCAAGGACCATAGGAATACAGTTAGGAGACTAGTCAGGTAGGGAAAAGATCATATTAACACTTAAATACATATGTACATAAACATATACATACATGCATGCACGTATATGTGTGTGTGTACATAGACATACAGATATATTTGTATATATGTGTGTGTATTTATCGGTATGTACACATTTGCAGTATGCAGTTGACCCTTGAAAAACATGCATTTAAACCATGCACATCCGGTTACACGCAGATTTTTTTCAATAAATATAGTACTTTTATTTTCATTTCACAGATCTTTAAATTGACTAAGTGTGGGGAAAAGTTTGTGTTCAATTAGAGATCACAATATGTGGAATCAAAAGAACTAGGGTTTGAGTCCTGATTCTATCCAGATTGTTTCAGCTTCCTGCCCTTGGATGAGTCATTTATCAATTCCTTTGTTTTTGAGACAGATTTAGCTTGACTACCTGGGAGTTGGCACCCCTAACCCCCACATTGTTCACGGGTCAACTGTATACTGAGAATAGGTTCAGCTGGGTTCTTTGAGATATTCAGCTGGTTACTACAAAACTCCTAACTGATCGCCTATGAATACCAGGTTTCAACTATAAAACTTATAAAATGGATTATTTATCTAATCTGTGGAATATATTTGTTATAAGACATAGAATTTGTTCACCTAAATTAATATAAGTGAATTTATGTGTCTTGGGTTAATTAACCTATCTCTATATAAATCACCTGGCCCTTTTTTTTTTTTTTTTTTGATAAATCAGAAAGCTCCCTACTTTCTGGGTCTCATCTTTTCCTCTGGTAGACTACAGAAATAAACAATACTTCTAACAAAGTTAATTCCAGACCTGATAAGGCACCCTGGTCTGTACCACCATTTAGTTCTCAGAATTCGTTCACATCTACTTCATATATTCAACTTACCCCTTCTTTGTAAAGAAAGCCAGAGACAAATGCATTACTTAATTTCAATAGCTTGTGTAAATTTTGGTGTAGTTTCTCTATTATTTCTCTGAATGGTTTCTGATTTTTTCTTTTACTATCTTTTTTGTTTAATTATAAGCCACCTTCGTTTCTATCTGGAAGTAGGCAAACAATAAATTTTAATAAATATCTTGAAAATTGGCTCAGTTAACCCCCCCTAAATTAAGAATGCACCCCTTTATAGGCAAAGATCAAGTGCCTATAAGTTAAGTTTGTTGTACTGGAAGGCTTATGCTTGGGCTGTTATTTGCAAGGTCCCCAGTAATTATGACATTTATTGGGCTCAAAACAGCAACTGAGCTTGCATCTCATTTAAGAGCTTAGCCTAGGTGGGACCCTGATTTAATTGCTCTTCTTTTCTTGGTTTCAGGCTCCATTTATGCTCTGTGTTCTTGGTTGGGTATTTTCTCCCATTTACATTAAGGCTGGGGTGAGTATCCATTAGCGGTTACTCTTTTCTTTACAATATTTTTCCTTACAAATACTGCATATGTACATAAAAACATCCTAGAGGGGGCTTCCCTAGTGGCACAGTGGTTAAGAATCCACCTGCCAATGCAGGGGACGTGGGTTCGAGCCCTGGTCCTGGAGGATTCCACATGCCGCGGAGCAACTGAGCCCATGCGCCACAACTGCTGAGCTTGTGCTATTGAGCCGGCATGCTGCGGCTGCTGAAGGCCGCGTGCCTAGAGCCTGTGCTCCGCAACAGGAGGGGCCGCCACAATCAGAAGCCTGCGCACCGCAGCGGAGAGTGGCCCCCGCTCGCCACAGCTAGAGAAAGCCCGCGCGCAACAACCAAGACCCAACGCAGCCAAAAATAAATTAATTAATTAAATTTAATTAAAATTTAAAAAAAAAATCCTAGAGGACAGGTTAAACTTCTCAGTGTTCTGATCCTTGTACTGATTTCCCTAAATCCTAAGAAATGTCTGAAATAACATCATTCTGACTGGTAAACAGAAGCCAGTAACTGCCTACTGTTTCACTCTGGACCTTACTCAAGAGTTCACTTCTTAAGGCTTTTATAGAAAACATTTTAAAACTTTGTTAAAAAATAAGACCTAAATTAAGAGAACAATTCTGTTAATGACTGGAAGACAACATCCTAAAAATATTAGTTCTCCCTAAATCCAGAAGAAGATGTTTGAGGAACTTGACAAGCTGATTCTAAAATGTATGTAGGAGATAAGGGGACAAAGATGTCAGTGCCTGGCTGAGAGAGAACAAAGAAGAGACTGTCCAGGCCTAGCATCCCCAGGGGTACGTGGCATGATGTCACCAACATGGCAGAATAAGAGTTCTGTCAAAGAACTCCAGTTTAGACTGTCACCCACAGGCAAGAGGGCCTTTGTGGAAGTACAGGAGTCATGCTGTTGGAAAAAAAAAATACCCACGACTGGATGCATTGAAGAGGGTGAGAGGGACAGGTTCACTTTACCCATGTCACCACTCCCCCGAGGTGGCACAGCTCAGTGCCAAGAGAGACCTTCTTAGCCTGAGATTTGTCCCATGGGGGAGAGCGACAGCGTGTAAGTGCCCAGCTACTCTAGCTGCGCAGACTGCTGCCAAAAACACCTACTTCTTTCTCACTCCATCTAGAATATTCAGGTGTGCTGTATGACCGGGGGTGGGGAGTGGCTGGGAGAGCAGCACTCAGGGCTCTCAGATGGCATCAAAGGAACACAAATCCTACTAACCCCCTTGCAAACTCTATCAGGAAGCCTGCCTCTTCACTTGCAGATCTCCCCAGCTGGCCCTCAGACACCCCAACATTCTTCACGCCTCACCCACATATGCCTGCACCTTATGGCCAGCTCCCTTAGCTTACCTCCAATTGTGGCAGTGTTGATTCCTGGCATAAAGCTAGTGAGCACACGTAGAAAGCCAGCCTGACCCTGTGGGATTGGGAAAGCACACAGACGAGCATTCAGCACCACCCTCAGTAAGGCAAGCAAACTGGAGGCTGTCAGCACTCAGCCTGGCTTTGTAGGATCAAGGAAGACATGTGAAGCAGGTGTATCCAAGGAAAGGTCTGAAAAAGCCTCAGAATCCCTAGCAGGACTGATGGAACGTATTTCTCTCCAAAAACCAGTCAGTAAAAAATGGAGGCGGTGACTGCTTCCTCAAATGCAGAAACAGCAACACAAGACTTCAAGGAACTTGAAAAATCGAGGAAACATGACACCACCAAAGGAACACAATAATTTTCCAGTAACCAACTCCAAAGATTTGCCTGATAAAAAGTTCAAGACAGGGGCTTCCCTGGTGGCGCAGTGGTTGAGAGTCCGCCTGCCGATGCAGGGGACACGGGTTTGTGCCCCGGTCCGGGAGGATCCCGCATGCCGCGGAGCGGCTGGGCCCATGAGCCATGGCCGCTGAACCTGCGCATCCGGAGCCTGTGCTCCGCAACGGGAGAGGCCACAACAGTGAGAGGCCCACATACCGCAAAAAAAAAAAAAAAAAAAAAGTTCAAGACAGTTGTTTGAAGGAAGCTCAGTGAGCTACAAGAAAACACAGAAGGACAGCTCAGCGAAATAAGGAAAACAATATGTGAAAGAAATGAGAGGTTTAACAGAGAGATAGGAATCCTAACCATACAAATTCTGGAGCTGAAGATTACAATGAATGAAATGGAACATGCAACTGGGACATCAACATCAGGCTTGGCAAAGCAGAAGAAAGATTCTGTGAACTCAATGATAGGTCATTTGAAATTACGCAGTCAGAGGAGAACAAAGGAAAAAGAGTGAAGAAAGCCTATGTGAGCTATGGGACACCATTAAAAGAAACAATCTACACATTACTGGCATCCCAGAAGAAGAGAGGGAGAAGCAGGCAGAAAGCTTATTTAAAATGGAGAACTTCCCAAATCTGAGGAGAGATTTGGATATCCAAGATGACAAAGCTCATCGGTTCCCCCCCGTTTTAACCCCAAACTATCTTCTCCAAGACACATTATAATAAAACTGTCTGAAATCAAAGACAGAGACGAAATTTTAAAAGCAGGAAAAGAAAAAAAATTCCTCACATACAAGGGAACCCCCATAAGGCTATCAGTGGATTTCTCAGCAGAAGGCTTGCAGGACAGGAGACAGTGAGATGATGTATTCAAAGTGATAAAATAAAAAGACTGCCAACCAAGAATACTTCATCTGGCAGAGTTGGTCTTCAGAAATGAAAGAGAAAAAAAGACTTTCTCAGGCAAACCAAAGCTGGGGAAGTTCATCACCACTAGAGCTGCCTTATAAGAAATGTTGGAAGGAGTCTTCAAGCTGAAATGAAAGGATGCTAATTAGTAACATGAAAACATAGTAAGTAGATAGTCAAAATGAGACTACTCAAATACAGTAAGATGGTGGTACATTAACCACTTAACTCTAAAGGTTAAAGGACAAAAAAGTATTTTTTAAAAACCATAGCTACAATTATTTGTTAACAGATACATAATATAAAAAGAGGTAAATTGTGATATCAAAAACATTAAATGTCAGGCGGGAAGTAAAAGGGTAGAGTTTTCATATGCATTCAAAGTTATCACCTTGAAATAGACTGTTATATCTATGGAAGCCTCCCGGTAACCACAAAGCAAAAAGCTATGCTAGATACACAAAAGAGAAAGGAGAGAACCAAAGCTTACTACTATGGAAAATCATTAATTCACAAAGGAAGGTAGTAAGAGGGGAAGAAAGTAACAGGGAAACTACAAAACAGAAAACAACTACCAAGATGTCATTAGTAAGTCCTTACCTAGCAATAATTACTTTACATGTAAATGAATACTCCAATCAAAAGGCACAGAGTGGATGAATGGATTAAAACTTAGCATGGTGGGACTTCCCTGGTGGTCCACTGGTTAACACTTTGCCTTCCAATGCAGGGAGTAAAGGTTCGATCCCTGGTCGGGGAGCTAAGATCCCACATGCCTCATGGCCTGAAAACCAAAACATGAAACAGAAGCAATATTGTAACAAATTCAGTAAAATGGTCCACATCAAAAGAGTCTTTAAAACAAGAATTAGCATGGTGACTATCATTAACAATACTGTATTATACACTTAACAGTTGCTAAGAGAGTAAATCTTAAATGTTCTCACCACAAAAAAGTGGCAGTTATGTGGGGTGATGGAGATAGTAACTTAAACTTACTGTGCTAATCATTTTGCAATATATACATGTATCAGATCACATCACATACCTTAAACTTGTATGATGTATGTCATAGCTCAATAAATCTGGAAAAAAGTAAATAAAGTGTATGTAGAAGAGCAAAAGCATAAGAATAGCAAAGATATTCCTATCAAAGAAAAATAAGAACTTATCTGACCAAATAGCATGACTTACTATAAAGCTGTAGTAATTAAGACAGTTTGGTATTGGCACAAGGATAAACACATTGACACAAGAGAGAGTGAAAAAGCCCAGAAACACTCATATGTATGAACACCTGATTTATGACATAGACGGCATTGCAGATGACTGAGGAAAGGAGGATCAATTGGTTATCATACGAAAAAAATAAAATTAGATCCCTATTCTACACAAAAATAATTTTGGATTGATTAAAGGCTTAAATAGGAAAGGCAAAAATTCATCTAACTTTTATAAGAAAGTAAAAAATATCTTTATATCCTTGAAGTATGGAAGGATTTTAAAATAATATACAAAAATCCCAAATCTCTGGCTAACCACTAAAGTACACAGGCATAGCTGAGAGCCCAGGGAGCCCAGCCAAAAAAAGATCTGTCTTGCAAAGACAGGACTGTTCCTGGAGAGATTTGTGAGTTTGCTGTGCCAGTGACTGAGCACATTCCCCAGCCCGCACAGGGCAGGCAGTGGAAGACAGAAGTCTTGCTGGTTGGAGGTATCAAGGACATAATTGAGGGCTGGCAAAGCAACCCGAAACTTAGGAGGGGAGCTCCAAAAACGAGGGAGCCAAAGAGAGGGTTAGTCCCCAAATCTCAGTATAAATTCTGCCCAAACCCTTGACTGACTGCCAGGCTACTCAAGTGCAAAGAAAACCTTCAGAGGACCAGGCTAAGTCAGCAGCAGCTGGAAGCTGGAAAACCAAGTGGAGACCTCAGCTTCTGCACTGCAGGGTGGGGGTCAGGGTGGCATGGAAGATATGGTAGTCTGAGTCCAGACACATTCAGTCCCTCCTCAAACAAGAGCACTAATCCTCGGAAGAACAAAACGGATTCTAGAGTGCTACATCATATTATCTATGATGGCCAGTCTTCAACCAAGAATTATTAGATATGCAAAGAAATGGGAAAATAAATATGACCCACACTCAGGGAGAAAAAAAGCAATAAGTAGAAGCTGACTCTGAGCAGGCCCAGATGTAGATTTAACAAAACAAAGACTTCAACTTGCTATTATAAATGTATTCCAAAATGTAAAGGAAAATGTGATATTAATGAGTGAACAAATAGGGCCTCTCAACAGAGAAACTGAAAATGTAGAAAAGAACCAAGTCGGGACTTCCCTGGTAGCGCAGTGGTTAAGAATATGCCTGCCAGTGCAGGGGACATGGGTTCGATCCCTGGTCCAGGAAGATCCCACATACCGTAGAGCAACTAAGCCTGTGTGCCAGAACTACTGAGCCTGCACCACGACTACTGAAACCTGTGCGCCTAGAGCCCATGCTCCGCAACAAGAGAAGCCACCGCTATGAGAAGCCTGCCCACCACAGTGAAGAATACCCCCTGCTCATGGCAACTAGAGAAAGTCCGCACACAGCAATGAAGACCCAATGCAGCCAAAAATTAAAAAAAAATTTTAAATAAAAGTAAAAACCAAAAAAAACAAGTCAAAATTCTCAAGTTGAAAAGCATAGTAGCTGAAATGAAGACTTCACACGAGGGGTTCAACAGCACAATTAAGATGGCAAAAGAGAGAATCAGTGAACTTGAAGATAAGAATTACTCAGGATAAAGGACAGAGGAGAAAAAACTGAAGAAAAAGGAACAAAACCTCAGAGACCTGCAGTACAATATCAATCAATCAGACATGTAATTGGAGTCCCAGAAAGAGAAGAGAAAGAGGCAGAAAAAAATTTTTGAAGAAATAATAACTGAAAATATATCCTTTGGTGGAAAATGTTAATTTACAGATTCAAAATGCTTGACAAACACTAAATAGAATAAACACAAAGAAAACTACACATAGGTTTACATCACAGTCAAACTGCTAAAAGCAAAGATAAAGAGAAGATTTTGAAATTGGTAAAAGAAAAGCAACACATTACATGCAGGGAAACAATGATACAGTTAATAGACGACTTCTCATCAGATACAGTGGAGACCAGAAAACATCAGAATGACATAGTTGGATGCTGAATGGAAGAAAAAGCTGTCAACTGATAGTTCTATACCCAGCAAAAGTATTCTTTAAAAATGAAGATGAGGGGCTTCCCTGGTGGTGCAGTGGTTGAGAGTCCGCCTGCCAATGCAGGGGACACGGGTTCGTGCCCCAGTCCGGGAAGATCCCACATGCCGCGGAGCAGCTAGACCCGTGAGCCATGGCCGCTGAGCCTGTGCATACGGAACCTGTGTTCTGCAACGGGAGAGGCCACAACAGGGAGAGGCCCGCGTAGCGCAAAAAAAAAAAAAAAAAAAAAAAAAGATGAAATATATATAAATAGGGCTTCCCTGGTGGCGCAGTGGTTAAGAATCTGCCTGCCAATGCAGGGGACATGGGTTCAAGTCCTGGTCCAGGAAGATCCCACATGCTGCAGAGCAACTAAGCCTGTGCACCACGACTACTGAAGCCCGTGCGCCTAGAGCCCTGTGCTCCACAACGGGAAAGGCCGCCACAATGAGGGGCCTGCACACCGCAACAAAGAGTGGCCCCCGCTCGCTGCAACTAGAGAGAGCCCATGCACAGTAACAAAGACCCAACACAGCCAAAAATAAATTAAATAAATAAATTTAAAAAGAAAAGAAATACATATAGATATTGAATCATTATGTTGTACACCTGAAACCAATGTAAGGTGATAAGTCACTTATACTTCAATTAAAAAAAGAACTTATTGCAAAAAAAATTTTTTTGAAGGTTATTGGGTAGGTAAAAATTTCTTAGGACACAAAAACCACAAACCATAAAGGAAGAAATAGATATATTGGACTTCAAAGTAAAATTTTAAACTTTAACTCTTAGAAGTATATTTTTAAGAAAGTGAAAAGTCAAGCTAGAGACTGGGAAGGAGTATTTGTAGAACATACTGACAGTAAAAGACTTATATCCTGAATATACATATTTTTTAAAACTCTTAAAGCTTAACAGCAAGAAGACATTTCACCAAAGAAAATATACAGATGGCAAATAATCACATGAAAAGATGTTCACTATCACTGACCGTTAGGAAAATGCTACTTAAAATCAGATCCCGTGCACACCCACTAGAATGGCTGAGATTAAAAGGACTGATGCTACCAAGAGCTGGAGAGGTTGTGGAGCCCCTGGGGCCCGTACCTTTCTGGAGGGAACGTTGGAAAACAGGTTGGCAGTTTCTTACCCAGTTACACCTTAGGATCTAGCCGTTCTGTTCCTGGGTGTGGCACTTCACCCCATCCCAGAGAAATGAAGACGCACGTCCACACACAGACTGATACAGGAAGTTTTAGTCCTAACAGACGAACCTAGAAATAATCTGAATTGGGACAGACAGCACGTGCCATGGTACTAGGTGGCACCGAGGAGCCGTCGAGTGACAGCCCGGGTGAGAAGCAGGATGTGGTACCAGGTGAAAGTAGCAGGACATAGAAGTGCACACACTCTTCTTTTTGGGGGGGGGGGTTGCATTTATTCTTTATTGATTATGGATACTTTCCTTACTAGCCATATGCATTAAAAGAAAATTGTGAACCAGTAAAATAAACCAGACAGAGAAACAAATATTGCATGATATTAATTATATGTGGAATCTTAAAAAAAAAATGTCAAACTCATAGAAACACACAACAGAATGGTGGTTGCCAGGGTTGGGTTGTGGAGGAAATAGGAAGGTCTGCTGGTCGCAAAGGGAAATTCATGAGTGATTTGTGAGCAGGGACTCTGGTGGTTCTGTGACCATTCACACTGGTTTCCCCGGAGCTGTGTGACTCCATGGGTTTGAGCTCCAAGGAAGGCGAGTCTGGCGACAGCTGGTTTTCCAAGACTGGGGTGGTGAGGGTCTTGGCCGCACACCCTTGGGGGCTTAGCAGGGTGTTAGAAATGCCTTATATTTTGAATGTGGTGGTGATCACACAACTGTATACATTTTCCCAAACTCATCAAACTTTACATTTAAAATGGGATAATTTTACTGTGTGTAAACCATGGCTCACAAAACTTAAAAACATACACTTGTGGAGAGGGCATTAAAATTGTGGAAGGCTTTGTCTGCCGTGCAGTCTAAAGCTTGCAGTTGTGAAGCCATAATCCCAGGAAAATCACCTCAGATTGTGACGGATTTTGAGATAAAGTCTTTGAAGAAGTAATTAAGTTAAAATGAGGTCGTTAGGGTGGGTCCTAATCCAGCATGACTTTATGAGATGAGTATATTGGACACAGACACGTACAGAGGGAAGGATGAGCAGATGCAGCGGGGAGATGGTCTCAGCCAGCCGAGGAGACAGGCCTGGCATGCATCCTTCCTCACGGCCCCGCGAGAACCAGCCCCGGACACTGCGAGCTGCCAGCCCCCAGAGCTACAGGGCAATGCGTTTCTGTTGTGTGAGCCACTCTGTCGTACTTTGTGACGGCAACCTTGGCAAACTACTATGAGTAGTGAGTGTGAAACAGCTTAGAGCCTGACTGAGAAGTCAGCCGTGTGTGGTAGCATATGATTAAGAACCAAATGAAGAGGAAATGAATGAAAGCTCCAGGTGTTTAGGAGGGGGCGTGTGGTCCCTGCCAAGCCCCCAGCTAAAGCTGCAGAAAGCAGATGGGATTTGCATGTGTGAGGTGGGGGAACAAGAGCACAGGAGCATATTCGGGACTGGAGGTAGGATGGTATTCAGTTACCGCTGGTTTATTCACTGCCATGAGCCAGGCACTGTGCTAGGAGCCAGGCATCTGATGAGCGAAGAGCGCGCTCCCTGCCACCGAGCACACACAGCGTGAGATGGTGGAGGTAGAAATGAGCAGGGCGGTCTGGGGCACCAGCTCACACACGAGCGGCATTGGCACAGAGGACCAGGTGTGAGAGCTGTGGAGTCAAGTTGTGTCTCCCTTGAGCCCTTGGTATATTTGTAATATGTGATAAAAACATTTGATTTTGCTCTATGATTATTTCATGAAAGTGATTTGTCATCATTTGACATATTCAATTAGCTGCATTTACTTCTGCTTTCCAAAGGTTGAACAGGAAGCTAAATTCCAAGCTTCTTGAAGACAGCGGTTTTGCCTCTTCTTTCCTAGTTCTCCCATCTTAACAGGGGTCCGTGTAATGCAAAGCGAGAGTTGGTGACCCTGCACCTGGTACTCCTGGGCCGCTCCCACCATCAGCCGCATCTCTGTGACAGCCAGCACCTTGTGAGCGCTCTGCCTGATGGTGGCTTCTCTTGTTGCTCCTACAGGTAGTAACATTGCCCAAATATTTGAGGAAGAGGTTTGGTGGCCACTGGAACCAGTTCCTCCTCACTATTCTGTACTTATTCCTTTATATCTTCAGTAAGATCTCGGTGAGTTGTGTAAAAGCCAGCCCAAGGAAGAAAAACACAAAAAAATCGATAGGCAGGACTATGCTAGGTTTGTCGCAGCAGTTCACTCTGGGGCCTCATAAGTTACTTGTCAGCCTCTGCTGTCTAAGCTAAAGTGGAGAAAAAATAGCTTAATGATACACAAAATGAAAGGCAGAGGCATCTTCTTTGCTTCCCAAGCCTGGGTTACAGGCCCCTCCTGTGTGTTCCCAGAGAATGCTGGGCGTCATGTCATCAGGTGATGCCACTCCCCTGCTGGAAACAATCCAGGCACCCCACCACCCTTACAAGAGAACTGAACCTTGTGTTATGACCTGTGAAGCCTTCCTACCCTGGCCCTGCCTCTGGCCTCGTCTCCTCCCCTGTACTCGCCATATCGTTTCCCAAATCCAGCAAGCTTATTCCCACTTGAAGCCCTTGACACCTGCTCTGTACTGTGTCTGGAATGTTCTTCCCCCAGAGTTTTGAAATGTCACTTCCTGGGAGAGGCCTTCCTCGGATGTGCCCAGTCAGTCTCTATTCCATTACTGTTTCTGTTTCCTTTGTAATACACGCCACCATGTGAGAGAATTTATCTGTTTCCTTGCTTGTTATCTGTCTTCTCCACTCTGGTACGAGCTTCTTGAGCCCCGGGCCCTTTCCTGGCTTGCTCCCTGCAATCCCCCTCTGCTGAGAACATGGTTAGCACATAAGGCACTTGACAGGTGTTTTTTTTGAATGACTGAATGAGTGTCACTTATCACACTGCATGGAAATTGCCTATTTGGTGGCCTATCTCCTTCATTAAACATAAGGTACTTGAAGACAGTGACTGAGTTTTGGTAACCCTTGGATCTCCTGAACCCTGACGAGTATCTACCGCATGGCTGGTGCTCAGTAAACATTCGGTGTGTAAATGTTGGGTGTTGGGATAACCTCTGCCCATTGTATCCCTGGCTGTGGAGACCAGAATACCAAAGCACGAGGTTAGCCAGTAAATGACATGCAGGTGCTTCAGAGTCATTGTCAACGAAGCCTGGGGTTAACAAACCCAGCCCGCAGGCCAGTCGGACTAGTGATCTGCTTTGTACAGTCCTTGAGCTAAGAATGGTTTTTACAGTTTTAAAGAGTCGTAAAAAAACAGAAATGGTCTGTGTGTCACAAAGCCTACAGCATTTACCATCTTCCCTTTACAGAAAAAGCTTGCCAGTCCCTGATAAGCAGCCCCCTCTGCCTTTCCCACTGGCGGGACTGCAGGAACAGCTCGCTCCCTGGGCACACTCCCCACTCTGAGGCTCCAAGGAGGAAGAGGCTAAGTTGCATTAACTTAGCCTAATGCTTAAAGTTCCTGACCTTGGCTGAACTCATGGGGCACCAGCTGTGTTGCCCAACAGAACTTGGGTAGACCTCACCCAGTGTCCACTAGGAATGGAGTGGACGTGCTGACTTCAGATGGCCTCTGAGGTCAGCGTCTTTATGGGACAGCTGTTGATAGAGCTGGAAATGAAAGTGCAGCCTGCTACGTTTGTACCCATTTCAGGTGGAGATCTGCACTGGCGCCATGTTCATGAGGCTGGTTTGGGGGTTGGATGTTTACCTGGCCACCGTAGTCTTGCTGTCAGTTACCGGCATTTATGCCATCACAGGTGAGGTTACTCTAACCCCACAGGTATTTGTGTTGACACAAAAGCTCTACTTCTTAGTGAAGTCCTAAAGACATTGAGACAGGGATCTCCAGCTTTTGCATTTTCCCTGAGTCTGTAAGTCACATTGCTGAGGCCTGAAAGGGCCAAACACTGAAAATAATTGAGGCAGGGGTGCCCGAGTTGTGCCCTGCTCCTGGAAATCGTATCAGACCGGCAGAGGCTTTCCAAGAGGATTGACAGGGCCAGCAGTGTTTGGGGTGGGGCAGGCCGCACACTGAAGTCTGCCTGGTGAAGGGGTGAAGGAGCCGGAGCACAGAAAGGGACTGAGAGGAGGAGCTGCTTCAGGGCATCCTGGTTACCTGGTAACCTGGTCAGGCCATCAGATGGGATCACTTAGGCAGACAATTCAAATTTGGAATGTTGATCCCATCTTGGGCTAACGCTATGTAGCATGATACGTGGCATCATAACCTTGGGTAGTGGCAGCTCCCCATCAGCCACGCATCCACGAGGTGAACAGCCGTTCTCTACCCAGACAGCCATTCTGTTTTTCTCTTTCAGTA
This sequence comes from Phocoena sinus, assembly GCF_008692025.1. NCBI lineage: Eukaryota > Metazoa > Chordata > Mammalia > Artiodactyla > Phocoenidae > Phocoena > Phocoena sinus. The sequence goes on along the minus strand of NC_045776.1, from coordinate 64,817,229 downwards.
CAGTATTCAATAAATTACATGAGATGGTCGACATTGTATTATAAAATAGGCTTTGTGTTAATGAATTTGCCCGACTCTAAGCTAATGTAAGTGTTCTGAGCACATTTAAGGCAGACCAGGCTAAGCTGTGATGTTCAGTAGGTGAGATGTAGTAAATGCATTTTCGACTTAATAATATTTTCAGCTTACAATGGGCCTATCAGGATGTAACCCCATCATAAGTCAAGGAAGACCTGTATACTTTTTTGCTTAGGAAAACTACCAGATTTTCATTTATCCAAAATGGGAAGTAAAAGGAAATTGGGATATAAAAGAGCAAGATAAGAATCCAACAACAGACCATGAAGGCTGTTCAAGAGAGAAAACAGGGTGTATCTAGTCTAAGCATAAGCAGTTGTAAGGCCCAGTGAGCTCAGGATGGAGGTGTGGGTGTGGAGATGGGCAGACCCGAGTGTGTGGACCAGGCATGCAGAGTAACTTCCCACAGAGTCAGGCGTGGCTCTCCTTTCCCTTTCTCTTGCCTATTCAGGTGGTTTTGCGGCTGCAGTTTATACTGATATCTTACATGCTGGCGTTGTGGTCTGGGCTCAGTCTTGTTAATGGGCTATGGTAAGTAAATCTGGAGAGCAGTGGGCACTGTGGGTGGACTCTTTGAATCTGACAGCTGTCTGGGGCCATTTCAGCACCTTCCTCTCACAGATGAGGAGACCGAGGCCCTCAGAACCCACGAGCGTTGTCTAAGGTCATGTCCGCGTCAGGAGAAGGAGGAGTTGAGGAGTAGGAGGGGTGATGACAAACTCATGCACTTTGAACAGCAGTCAAGAGTGGCCCACCACACTCATCCCCACTCTGTGCCTCTGTCCATGCTCTTCCTCTCCAGTCAGAAGCCCCTCTCCCTTTTGTCCACTCAGTTAAATCCATCTCTCAGGGTCAATGGAAGATCCACCCCTGAGTGTGTGATTCCATGATTGTTCTACCTCTATGTCTTTGTTCTCTGGACTTGTATCACCACCACACAACGTGACTTTTTTTTTTGATGGTACATACCTTGATTGTTCATTGTGTCACATAAATAAGTCATACCCCCCAGGTCCAAACCTTCTTAAGAACCAGAGCCATTGTATCCTTCACACAATGAGTCTCATGCACATGGCAGGTGCTTAGTGAGTAAGACGAATGAAAATAATAGCTGATATAAATTGAGAACCAGGTACCATGCAGGCATTTATCTGTATTGCCTCATTAAATGATCACAGTCATCATGAGGCATAACTACTTTTATTATCCTCATTTTACTGATGAGGAAGCTGAGTTACTCAGTTAAGTAACTTGTTCATGAAACACACCAAAAGTAGAGCTCAGAGCTGGGTCCCTCTAACACCGAAGCCCCCGATATTTGAATAGCATATTACCGTACCTGTAGTGACAATTACACTCACCTTCAAGTGGAAGTTTCCTCCCACTAGCTAGGAGTAGCCTTAGTGAGGTTGGCGGTAACCCACTGTTTCATAAGTCAGAGATTGGTCTTGCAGAAACCTAGAAGGAAAAGCTCTTGGCTCAGGTATGGAAAAATTATTGAAATGATATGCTAGTTCAGTTGAAGGGTTATGGTTCCATAGAGCATGTTGTTGAGCCTCATGGAAGGAGAACAGATAGACTCACACAGAATCACAAACCTCAGTCTTACCATTCAGTAAGCATTAGTGCTCCATGAAGTATACTCAATGCTGTGTTGCTGGGACACAAAATACCTGTCAGGCATGCTCCAAGGAATTTTGTAATGAGCTGGAAAACAATCACTGATTTGAGTGACACAACTATAAACTATAAAACATTCTAAGCCATTGTGTTTGCTCAATGTTAATGGTAAATATCAACTTTATTAAAACTTGCCAAGACCATCCCAATACTTGAGAATGATATCCAATTAAACTTTAGGGGCAGGTGGAATATTCCATTTAATTTTAGCAATTATATCTCTAAATAATTATATATCATTTACTGTTATAGACTGAATGTTTGTATCCCCCCAAAATTCATAAGTTGAAATCCTAACCTCCAATGTGATGGTATTGGGAGTTGGGGCCTTTGGGAGGCAGTTAGGTCATGAGGGAAGAACCTTCACGAATGACATTAGTGCCCTTATAAAAGAGACCCCAGAGAGCTCCCTCGACCCTTCTGCCACATGAGGACACAGTGAGAAGATGGCCAACACCCTGTCAGCCAGCACCTTGATCTTGGACTTCCCAGCCTCCAGAACTGTGGGAAGTAAGCCATTCACTATATGGTATTTTGTTAATAGCAGCCCGAACAGACTAAGACATTTTCTGAGAAATTTAATGGGATTTTTTTTTTACCAGATTATTCATGCTAGTTCTTTTGATAAGTAAACTATTTGGGAGAGGCGTTGTTTTCCTTTAAAAATATACAAGAACTTGTACATCCAAGGGAATGTTGCCTTCAAACAAGTCACCGTGGGAACCTGTGCACATACAATTTTATTTTTTTATTTCTAATTTTTAGGTAAATTTTAGGTAAGGTAAACAAAACAGAAGGGTACACAGTGAAATATTTACCACCCTCAATTTCTCAGTTTGACTCCCCAGAGCCAACCAGTATCATAAGTTTTGTGTACATCCTTCCAGAGATGGTCTTCATATGTACAAGCAAACCTTGGAGATATTGTGGGTTTGGTTCCAGACTACAGCAATGAAGCAAATACCACAATAAAGCAAGTCACATGAATTTTTTGGTTTCCCAGTGCATATAAACTTATATTTACACTATACTGTAGTCTGTTAAGTGTACGATAGCATTATGTCTAAAAACAAGGCACATACCTTAATTTTAAAATAATGCTGTTGGAAAAATGGCACTTATAGACTTGCTCGTTTCAGGGTTGCCACAGACCTTCAATTTGTAAAAAAAAAAAAAAAACAACCAAAAAAACCACATGGTATCTGCAAAGTGCAGTAAAGCAAAACACAATAAGATGAGATATGCCTGTACAAATATTTTTTTTCTCTGTGAGATATATATCTTAATAGAATCAGAACATTTTAAAGCCTGTTTTTCCACCACTGGAACTATATCTTAGGCAAATTTCTATATCAGCAAATAGAGATCTACTGCATCTTTTCTGCTTTTGTATTTGTAATAAACTTTTTATTGAAAAGTGCACAAATCAAAGTGGATAGCTAGATGAAGTGTCACAAAGTGAACACACTCTGGTAGCCAGCACCCAAGTCAAGAAGTTGTCTTTTTGTTTCCTTTTCCAAACTTTATACTTTCGTTTCTTTTTCTTGCCTTATTACACTGGCCAGGACCTTTAGTACAGTACTGAAGACAAGAAGAGGCATCAGTCCTCCTTGTCTCATTCCCAATTTAGAGGGAAAGCTTTGAATATTTCACCATTAAATAAAATGTTTGCTGTCAATTTTTTGTAGATATTTTTTGTCATACTAACAAAGTTCCCTTCTATTCCCAGTTTACTAAGATTGTTTATCATGAGCAGGTTTTGAATTGTATCAAATGTTTTTCCACATTACTGAGGTGATTATATTATTTTTCTCCTTTTTCTTTTAACACAGTTAATTACATTGACTTGGTTTTGAGTGTTAACCTTGCATTCCTGGATTTGTCAAGAGATACCTCAGTTTCCTCTCCAAAGTGGCAATTTTAACTTATATTCTCAGAAATGTATGAGAATATGTGTTTCTTAACCTCCCAGCCAACACTTGATGTTTTTGTGTTTTTTTTAATTTTTAAAAAAGTTTTATTTATTTATTTTTGGCTGCATTGGGTCTTCGTTGCCGTGTACAGGCTTTCTCTCTAGTTGGCAGTGAGCAGGGGCTACTCTTCATTGTGGCACATGGGCTTCTCATTGCAGTGGCTTCTCTTGTTGCAGAGCACAGGCTCTAGGTGTGCAGGTTTCAGTAGTTGTGGCACGCGGGCTCAGTAGTTGTGACTCGCAGGCTCCAGAGAACAGGCTCAGTAGTTGTGGCTCACGGGCTTAGTTGCTCCGCAGCATGTGGGATCTTCCCAGACCAGGGCTTGAACCCGTGTCCCCTGCATTGGCAGGCGGATTCTTAACCACTGTGCCACCAGGGAAGCCCAACACTTGATGTTTTAAGACTTTAAAAAAATATGCCCAGTAGGTGAAACGGGAAAAACAAGTATCTCATTTTTGTTTTAATTAGAAGTTTCCAGACGCTGGTGAGGTTGAGCATCTTTTCATATACTTAGTGGACATTTGTATTTCCTCCTTTGTGGATTACATGTTCATATTCTCTACCACATTTCTTTCCAATAGTTTCCCTCGGCTATTGATGTGTGAGTCCTTCATACGTGATGCAAATCTCTTCTTTTATTCTAACAAATTTTTAACTTGATTTCAGTCATATAAATTTAAAATTTTGAAGTCAAATTTGTCAACCTTCCTTTTCCTTTCTGTGTCTTGTTGAAGAATGTACTACTCCCTAACCCAAGTTCATAAAGATACTCTCCTGTTTTCTTCTAATAACTTTGTGGTTTTGTAGTTCACCTTTTTAAAATCCACATGGAATTCGTTTTTAGAAGTGCCATGAGGTGTCTTATTCACTTCATAGTCACTTGGTATCTTTTCATTGGCTAGTCTTGACTCCATATGATTCTGAACCCATTTCAAAAATCAAGTCTATATCAAAGGAACATGGTTTAATATGCCAAAATAAAAGATTTTTAGTTAAGTAGGTGGAATTATGTGTTTTAGTGCCTTTTAAAAATATTTTTCGGGCTTCCCTGGTGGCACAGTGGTTAAGAATCCGCCTGCCAATGCAGGGGACATGGGTTCGAGCCCTGGGCTGGGAAGATCCTACATGCCGCCGAGGAGCTAAGCACGTGCACCAGAACTACTTAGCCTGCGCTCTAGAGCCCGTGAGCCACAACTACTGAAGCCCGCGTACCTAGAGCCCGTGCTTTGCAATAAGAGAAGCCACCGCAATGAGAAGCCCGCGTGCAGCAACAAAGACCCAACTCAGCCAAAAATAAATAAAATTTTCTTTAATGTTGAGATTTTACACCACTTAGGATATTGAGGGAGAAATGCTATAGGCTCTGTAGAAAATTCCAGATATGAAGTTTCATAAATGTTCTGCTGGAATTGCAGGAAAATGAATATTAATTTCTGATTTAGTCGAGATTCTTCAAATAACTTGAAATAGAACTTTAGTTCCAAACTAGTATAAGCAAATAAGTACTTCCTTGGCTCACCTAAGTGAAAATTCCAGGGCCGTCTTACTTTTGAGCATGGCTCGATCCAGCCTTCTGCATGAGCCAGGTAGACAAAAGAGCTTTAAACTGCCATCCTAGCTTAGAACCCCAAAGCAAAGAAGCAGGCTTTTTTGGTGCCTAAGCAGAAGACTCCTGGGACAAGCTCTGATTAGCCGGGCTTGGGTCCCAAGTCCATTCCTGTTACATCAGCTGCCCAGGTGATGGGGAATATTGGCCAGGCCTGGGTCACATGCCAGATCGGAATGAGTGGTAGGTAGTTTGACGAGGCCCACCTAACTCATATAGGGCGGGATGCAGCTGGAAGAGGGATTCTGTCCCCAGAAGCAGGAGGATGGGGTGCCAGGCATATGACCACCAGTGTCCACTGTACTCTTCTTTTTCTTTGGAGGAGATGGTGTCTTTTCTTAGGTACATACAGTCTTGGCTATTTGCCAGTCCATTGTGTCTCACTCTGCAATCTCGGTTCTTCAGACGTGTGTTATTGTGCAGTTTAAGGTACTGACCAACTGTACGGTGTTTTCAAGCCTTTAAGGAGGTGGGAGGATACCAGGAACTACAGCATAAGTACATCTAAGCCCACCCTCATCTGTGAAGGAAACTGGACCGCCCAGCCGGAATGCTTCATTCCTCGTCTGGATTCTTTCCATATCTTCCGAGACCCCACCACTGGAGACATCCCCTGGCCTGGAGTCATCTTTGGCATCTCCACCCTCTCTTTGTACTACTGGTGCACTGACCAGGTAATCAAATGCGCTGCGCTGACAGGCCTGCGCTGGGGCCTGGGGGTTGGGGGTCTCTGCAGTCTCTGCAGCCACAGGCAGACTTCCCTCCCAGCCTTGTGTGATACCCAAATGTAGTGCAGGACCATGTTCTGTCTGAAAGGGGTCTCTCGGGACTTCCCTGGTGGTCCAGTGATTAAGACTTCACCTTCCAATGCAGGGGGTGCGGCTTCGATCCCTGGTCAGGGTGCTAAGATCCCACATGCCTCACGGCCAAAAAACCAAAACAGAACAGAAGCAATATTGTAACAAGTTCAATAAAGACTTTAAAAATGGTGCACATCAAAAAAAATCTTTAAAAAAATAAAAGGGGTTCCCCCTCCAGTCCTGTCTATAACAGCACTTGTTTTCATTTTTTGCTCCCTCTCATTATCTACAAAGCACAATGTTTGCACATGAAAAATATGTCAGTTCTCCCAAATTGAGTCTAGAAATTAAATACCACTAATCGGTATTTCAGTTGGATTTTTTAAGGACTCAAGCTTATTCTAAAAATTATATGGCTCTCTATCAATGGTTGTTAATGAAATAAACTGTGAAATATTCATACAGTGGAAGGCCAATATAGAAATAAAAAGGAAGTACAGCTACACACCATAGCATGGATGAATCTTTAAAGCATTATACCAAATAAAAGAATCTAAACACAGAAGAGTAGGTGCTGTGTGATTACATTTATATAAAGCTTAACACAGGCAATGCTAAGTTATGTTGTTTAGGTATACACAATTACGTAGCAAAAAATTGTAAAGAAAAAGCAAGGAGGAAATAAAATAGTCATTAAAGCGATCATTTCTGAAGCAAGGGAGAGGGTTGAGGTTGAAAAGAGGCACATATAACGGTGTTGTTCACAATCATTAAAAAGTGGAAACAACCCAAATATCCACCAACGAATGAATGAATAAACAAAATGTGTATCCATGTGTTGGAATATTAGTCAGCCCTAAAAAAGGATGAAGTACAGATACATGCTACACCTTGGATGAACCTCGAAAACATTATGCTAGGTGAAAGAAGCCAGACACAGAAGGTCACCTATTGTATGATTCCTTTTATATGAAATCTCCAGAACAAGCAAATCCATGGAGACAGAAATCCGATTAGTGCTTCCCGGGGGAGGAGGGATGGAGAGTGGCTGCTTCATGGGCCTGGGTGTTCTTCTGGGTGATGAAGAAGCTGTGATGCTGGAGAGAGGTGGATGTGATGCAACACTGGGGATGTACTAAATGATACAGAATTGTTCACTTTAAAACGGTTAATTACATGTTATGTGAATTTCACCTCAATTGTTTAAAAGAGCCATAGAGAGAGGCTTCTGGGGTACCTCAATGTTGCTCCTCTTTTTTTAATTTTGTTCCACCACCATCAGTGAGTTTTTTCATACATTTCTAAATCAGTTAGATTCTTTGTTGCATTCTGTATGCCAGCCTTTGAGTGTTGCACCTCTTGACTTGGTGTTTCCATGGTGCGCTCTGTAATGTGCTACACCATGTTCGTGTGTTATAGCACAATAAAAAGTGTTCAAACCTTTTGTGGAAGGAGAAGATGCCACAAATAGCTAACCCAAGTTTGAAAATGAAGAACAAAGGGGGAGAACTTGCCCGACCAGATATTTAAACTTGGACAAAGTCGCGGTAATACAAGCAGTTTGAAATTCCCAGGAATAGACATATAGACTAACAGAACAGAATAAAGAACTCAGAGACAGACTCATGTACTTATAGGAATTTAATATGTGTTCAAGGAGGCTCCACAAAGCAACAGCAGAGATACATACTCTTCGATGTTGTTAAAAAAAAAAAAAGAAACCAAAACCCAGCTTACTCTTTGGAATAACAAAGCTTCATCCCCACCTAACACTTACACAGAAGTGGACTTCAGATGAATTAAAGACTTAAACGTGGAAAGTAAAGCTGTACTACAATAAAGCGAGGTAATGCTAGTGAATACTTTTGAGTTGGGGGGAGTGTAAATCATATCGGTTTGATCACGTTACACATAAGGCCTTTTTAACAAAGATGCTCTAGACAAAGTTGATGGATGACGGGCTAGAGAAGAATATCAGAATGTTTATAATGAACAGGAGACTAATAGCAAATCCACAAGAAAAAGGAGCTCCAATAGCCATGCAGGCAAAAGATAATGAGAGACAATTTGTAGAAAAGGAAATGCAAACAAACATAAATGCTAACAAGCATATAACCCAGCGTTATCAGGGAAGTGCAATTTAAAACCACAATGAGACTGGCAAAAATTAGAAAGCTTGATGATGTCAACTGTTGAGGAGGACACGGATGTTCAGGAATCCTCTTGCGTTTCTGGTGAGAGTGCAAACGGGGCATGTTTTCTGGAGGGTGATCTGGCAATGCTGAATAAGGTCAAATATATTGTACTCTGTGACCAGTTGGTGATGTTCCTCAGAAACTACCCAGAACTCCTCATCCAAGTTCATAAGGGACCATATATGAGGCCTTGATCACAGTGTTGATTGTGCTAGGTACTGAGGTGGGTGGATGAGATGGGGGTGGGGTGGGAGTGGGGGATACAACTGAGGGCTGCTGTGCATCTGTGAGAAGCCGTGGAGCCACCATACAAGGAGTGGCACTGATGGAGCTTTACCATGTGCTGAGCGGAGGACCAGGAAACAAGATGAGGCCCAGAGCCCAGCACACAGGCGTGATCTGTAATGCAGCCACAGTGTTGTTATTTGTATTCTTCCCTTCTGCTTATTATGTGTCTAATTATGCTGCTTTATATCAATGACAAGAGAAGTCTTTCTGTAAAAATTAGAAAACAGGGTGGAATCAAACCACCACAACCAAGAAACCCTTCCATCAGAAATGATCAGTTAGATTTCAAACTCAAACTTCTGGAAATGAAAAATATTCTTATTGAAATGTAAAACTGAGTAACTGTTAGAATAACAGATTAAACATAGCTGAAGGAAAAAAGTGGTAACCTAGAAGAGAGAACTGGAGAACTTGCCCAGAAAGCACAAAAATGGAAAGTGTGAAAGAGAGACAAAGTGACATGGAAGACAGCATTAAAATACATCCTGTTGGAGTTCCAGGAGAAAAGGGGAGAAGCAATATTTGAAGAGAAAGTGGCTGAGAATTTTTACAGCTGTTGAAAGAACAGGACTCATCAGATTCAGGAATCACAGTGAATCCCAAGCAAATCTACACAAAGTCACCTCCTGATGAAGTTTCAGAACATGAAAGACGAAGAGGAGACTGAAAGCCACCTGAGAGAAAAGATCCCTTGTAGAAGAAGACAGGTACACCCCCAACAGACTGCTCAGCAGCAGCACTGGAACCCAAGGGAGAGGAGTAAACTTTTCAAAGTACTGAGGAAAATGTCCAATTTCAATTACGTGCCCAGCTAAGTATTACTCAATAGCAAGGGCAAAATAAAGGCATAGCCTTCCCTAGAGACTGAATGACGTGCATAAAGAAAAAGGAGGTCCTGGTGAGCAGGAGGGACAGTTAGAGAAGCCGGCCGGCACATGTGCAGATCTGAAGCATTGGCTGAAAATCACCATAATTCTGCACACAGGAAGTAACACAGGACAGAGCTAAAATATCGGACCATAATTAGAGTTAAATCTGTTTGTGGACCTTAAATTGTTCAGAAAGGCACAGATACTGATTTACTTTAGACCTGAAGTTGTATCCATGTCAAAATTTTAAGGGTAATTATTAAAAGCATAGAAGTAGAATCTCTAACTTCCTAACTAGTAAAGAAAATGATTTAAGAAAAAATTTTAATTGAAAAAGAGACAAACTGACCAAAGGAAAATTGTTTTCCTTTGGCCCACTACCATTTTTAAAAAAGAATTCGTCCCTTGCTCCGCTTTGTAATATATGACAACCTATTAAAGTGCTTAGGGCTTTCTGCGTGGAATGATTTCATGCCCCTACGACTATCCTGTCCTCAGAATAAGAGTTGGCTTCTGGGGCTTCCCTGGTGGCGCAGTGGTTGAGAGTCTGCCTGCCGATGCAGGGGACACGGGTTCTTGCCCCGGTACGGGAGGATCCCACATGCCGCGGAGTGGCTGGGCCCGTGAGCCATGGCCGCTGAGCCTGCGCGTCCAGAGCCTGTGCTCCACAACGGGAGAGGCCATAACAGTGAGAGGCCCGCGTACCGCAAAAAAAACCAAAGAGTTGGCTTTTGCTCTGGCCCTGTTCCTTCATCCCCTCCCTTAGAGACCATCTCTTCTGTGTGCAGAGCTAAGCAAAGACCAGGAAGTGCAGCCTGGCTGCCCACCTGCTCAGCAGAGACTCCCAGGCACCGAGAGGCTGTCAGCAGGATGCCCACAGGCCCACTGAGAAGCAATGCCTGCTTACATGAGGCAGGACCACCTTGGGGTTCTTCCTCCTATTAATAAATAATGCATTTGGGAAAGAAAGAAAGCATTAAAGAAGAACATGAAAATCCTACCTGTCAATCCTACCATCCCAGGATTAACCTCTATTGTCATGTTGGTTTATTCCTGTGGACTTTGTATAGAGTCGAGGTGTGTGTGCTATTGTATCCCGTGCCTTTTTGTTACTGTCATGCTATGAGCATTTTTCACATTATTTAAATATTCTTTGAGAACGTAATTTTAATGCATAGAGTACTGCATTGTCTTGATGCACTGGACCATGTCTTTATGTTCTTTCTTAAGTGCTTCTCCATCTGCCCGCTACACCATTCTGCTCGGGCTGAGTGCACACCGCCTCTTACAGCAGGAGCACCGTGAAAGGAGGCGTGAAGCATCTCCCAGGAGACTTTGCATGTTAAGGTCTACACTGGTTCATTTCCACTTGGACAAGTGAAGCTGGTCCCAGTTCTAAACACTCATTTATTACCGGGGACCAAGCTGTGCTTGGATTGTTGTCACAAGGGCAGAGACGGTCTGTGGCCTCTAGAAGGGAGTCTCATCCTTGCCAGGGGACAGCTTGTAAGCACTGTGCTGCTGTGATTGGTGTGCAGTGCTAGCAATGAGGCCAAGGTCAGGCCACCCTCCTCCCCTCTGGTAGCTGTGCACTGAGCAAAACGTGTGCATCGGTCACACATGCCTCCTCTGGCCCTGCATGCCCGGAGACACCTGGGTGATTGGGGTGAGCAGTGGGCACCCCCTCCGAGGGCACACCCTACTGCTACTGCAGGTCACAGTTGTCCTATCTGTGCCGAGGCAGCCTGGGCTTGATACCCTCTGAGAAAGCCCGCCCCCGCCCCCCCCCACCTGTGTTTCCTCGGCAGATTTTTGTCCAGGGCTGCCTGGCAGGGAAGAACATGTCTCGTGAAAGGCGGCTGTGTCTTGTGTGGGTACCTGAAGCTGCTGCCATGTTCAGCATAGTGATGCCAGGGATGATCAGCCGCGTCCTGTACACAGGTAATTCTCGCTCTGCTGTGTCCACACTGATCTTCTCCTCTCTCAGGCATCTACATCTAGGGAGCATGGGGTTATCAGGTCTTCTGCTGGGGAGACTGCTGGGGTTGAGGTGCCCTGCATTGCTTTCTTGGGAGCTCATGGATTTAGATTAGGGATGTGGCTGAGCAGAAGTCTGGCAGGGACCGTGGATGTAGGTGGCAAGAGAGGAATTGGAGAGAGACGAGTTCAGGCGGAGATGAGCCAGCAGACGCTTCCTGCAGTGGCTGGTCTCTGAGTGGCGTTGAGGCGTGGTCCATGGGGAGGTCAGCTGTTCCCCCTGCACTGCAGGCACCGTCCTGCGGGCACTCCTGAGTGCCAGGCATCGTGCTCGGATGTGACCAGTGCTGTCACTGTTCTCACAGCCCCAGGTGTGGCACGTCGATGGAACCCCCAAAGTGGGTCTAGCCCTGAGGCCCACGTTCTTTCTGTTAAGTGCTGTGAGAACGTCCCTGCTGCACTTAATTGAGCTGTCATAATTTCGTGGATGTCCCTCATCCCCATTTCAGCCTCGTTTTACTGCCTTTAGGTGTACTGCCTCTCCTTACCAGATTTGTTTATTCATTAAACCTTTATGGAGCACATACTCAGGTGGTGCGGCCACATGGCCAAAGCAGGTGGCTTCCACGGAGTCTTCTGCCTCAGTGCTTGACAAGGCCAAGCAGAGAGTGAAGACTTTTTATTATGAAGCCACATGTGCAGTAGACGTCTCTAACCCTAATCCATCCTCAGTCTGCCTCTTTTTTAATCCTGATCCCTTTCCAGTTTCAACAGAGAGGAGTGCTCCGTTCCAACATCCCAGGCTTGGTCTTTGGCTGTCAGGCAGCCCTTTCTGGGGTCTCTTAGGTGGTGCCTCCTCGTAGGCTAGAAAATAGGCCTCTGTGCTCGCTAGGACCCCAGAGTCGCCTGTGCTTGGCGGCCCTGCCTCCCCAGCCCCACTTCACCTCACAGCCCACCCCCACGCACTGAGGAGGAAGGCTGGGCGAAACCGCCTGTCTCTTGGCCTCTAGAAGTGGCTGAGGGAGGAGCGAGAAGAGCAGGCCTCAGGAAGCCACACGCCCCCAGCTTCTGACCACCAGGTGAATAGAGTTGGTGGGCTACCCTTGGGAGAGCCGTCAGGGTGGGGAGGGGCCCAGGACCACTTGTCCCTCATCCTCAGAAATGGCCAGACTCACAGACTGTTTATACACACTCATAGAGAGCGGTTTAGCACAAAAGCTCCGCACCTGCCCACATTCCTGGGAGAACACACCTTTCCAGTAACCCAGACGCTCCTGGTCCTAGATTCTGGGTCTCTCCCATGGCCAGAACTGGGGACCAGACACCCGCACGGTGTGATTCTGCCAGTCAGGATTTCCTTGGGGGCCACTGTATTAGTTGAGGCTCTTGAGTGAAAATGACGTGCACTTTTAGCTCCTCTTTCCTCCGAGCTGGTGTCCTCTCAGTCTGTCTGATGGCAGATGACCACCAGCAGCACCAGCCTTCCACCCTCCAGCCCACAACCCCCAGAAAGAGTGTTTCCTTTTCGCCCTCCCAGCAGAAATCCCAGGGGAGTCCCGTGAGCTCACTTGGGTGACAGGGACCAGTCATTGTGGCCAAGGGGAAGGTGTTTCCAGAATGGCCAGGTGGCCCCTGGGCTCCTCCCAGATCATGCCGAAGGAGACTGAGGGCCTGCTCACAGGGCAGGGGGAGGGAGAGCAGGCAGAGGAAAAGCTGCCCCCCTTAGTTTTCCTGACGTCCCCAGTGAAACCCCTTGCTCTCCATGTAAACCCAGGCCCTTCCTGCCTCTTCCTAGTCTACATTGATTCATTGTTTTGGTTTTTTTTCTCAGATGGTAAATTTTTATCTGTTATTTAAGCTCTTGAAGGCCTATCACATTCCCTCCTTTACTTCCCTTTGTCCAAATTTCTCCCCAAATACTCTGAAATAACACCCCTACGGGGCTAAGGGAGTAAGGTCATGAGTGGGCCACTCATCAGTGTATGGATGAATCATCGTTTGCTTTCCTGACACCTGGCTGGGATCATTGAAAGGCTTGTCGAGGTCACAGGGCTTGCTGTGGGTCAAGCAGTGAACTGGCAGAAGCACCGACCCGCTGACTCCTGAGGCCTGACCCCCAGCTCCTGACGCACATGTGGGGTCACGAATTGGAGACGAAGAATCTGCCATCCACACACCGTTCCTAATTTGCTTCCCGTTCCCTGAGCTCAGATTTTAGTGCTCAGGGACCACATGCTGGTGTGACCCTTGTCTCTCTTTGCAGATAAAAGTGGCGTGTGTTGTGCCTTCAGAGTGTGAAAAGTACTGTGGCGCCAGAACTGGCTGCAGCCCTCTCGCCTACCCCGTGCTGGTGGTGGAGCTGCTGCCCAGTGGTAAGAAGTGGAGCTGCCTCCAGGGCTGTGAGTGGACGGTCAGGAGTGAGGGCCCCGGTGGAAGCGTAGGCTGTGGGAGGGGCCCTCGGCATCCCGGGAGCCTTGCGGCCTCCTCTTCCTTTCTCTCTCTCTCTCTCTATCTCTCTCTCTCTCTCTTTTTCTCTCTCTGTCTCTTTCTCTCTCTTTCTCTCTCGGGCACGCGCTCAGGCCCAGCCTCTGCTCGCCCTTTGCACGGTCCCCTCCCTGCAGAACCCACGCCTCTGCTCCTCACTGCCGCAGATGGGCGCTCGACGTTGTTCTAGTCTGTGGGGACGAAGAGGGGAGCAAGACCTCATCCTGCTCTCAAGGAGTTCAGTACAGTGGGACAGGCAGGGGCATGGCTTTCGTCTCACCCACTTAGCCACATCCCAGGGAAACGGGCAAACAAACAGTACAGTCTTTTTAAATTCCGTATTAGCTCTGAGGATAAATAGGCTAGCAATGTTGAGACATTCCCATAAAATACAATGTAGATAGACCTCAGCTGAGGGAAGCACCAACCATCCCACTGTTCAGGAAGGGGGTTGCCCAGCACCCGGGGCTGCAGCCCAGGGCAGTGGGGCACTTGAAGCCAGGCCAATCCAAGAACTCTAGTCTTGGCCTGGCCTGAGTACCTGCTGAATACAGCGGGGCCTTCTGTGCCAGCCCTGTTACCCTCGGGCTTTCCCAGCTATGCATGGGAATCTCTCAGCAAAGCCGCTACCGCCCAGTGGCCTTGCAGGTCAGAAGCCTAGACTGTTACGTTTATAGGTAACACTTGTTGAGAGCTTGCTCTGTGTTGGACATTGTGTTAACCCATCTTCTTACTGTATCGTAATCTTAACAACAGTCTGTGCAGTAGTTACTTTAATACCCACCTTACAGATGGGGACACTGAGGCACAAGGAGCCACATCATCTGTAAAAGGGGTCAGCACTGGTGTCCTTCTCACAGGGCTGTAGGGAGATCATCAGGCTGATGCCTGAAGAGGTGCTCCAGCTCACAGTGAGCACTCACATTATTACGTGAAGACACAGCGGCCAGCTAGCAAGGCTCGTCACAGAGCAAGGGCAGCTATAACGCACTTGATCTATCTTAGATGGACTCCCACTCTGAACAAAATTTACTATGTGGGAACGTTCCTCAGGAGGCCTGAGGCGTCTCCTGGCACGGCCAGAGAGCTGGAGGCCCAGGAAGTGTTCTTTTTCTTCCAGGTGTTCGAGGCTTGATGGTGTCCGCACTCTGGGCCTCTCTCATGTCCTCCCTGACTTCTCTTTTCAGCGGTGCCAGTGCCGTGTTCACAATGGACATCTACACCCAGATACAGCTGATGGCCACTGAAAATGAGCTCATGCTAACAGGAAGGTGAAGGATTCCTCTAATCACATGAGTTACTGCCATCCATGAATCGATGCCCACAAATGTCATTATGTGAAAATGTAGGCTCTAATGCTGCATATAGAGTTATCTTGTTTATATACAGCATGGTGGTGTTTTGTTTGTTGCAGTTTTGCAGTGAAGATGTATTGCTTTTATTTTATTTTATTTTTTTATAAATTTATTTATTTTTGGCTGCGTTGGGTCTTCGTTGCTGCGCATGGGCTTTCTCTAGTTGTGGCGAGCAGGGGCTACTCTTCATTGCGGTGCACAGGCTTCTCATTGTGGTGGCTTCTCTTGTTGTGGAGCACAGACTCTAGGTGCGCAGGCTCAGTAGTTGTGGCTCACGGGTTCTAGAGCACAGGCTCAGTAGTTGTGGCACGTGAGCTTAGTTGCTCCATGGCATGTGGGATCTTCCTGGACCAGGGTTTGAACCCATGTCCCCTTCACTGGCAGGCAGATTCTTAACCACTGTGCCACCAGGGAAGTCCTGTATTGCTTTTATAATCACAAAGAAAATTGTTCCCATTTGGGAAAAAATTAAGTAATAATCACAATGATAACGGGTACATATTAATGTACCCCCCAAACTAGTCCTTGTGAGGAAGTGTATCTACATTATCTCGTTTTCTCTTTCAGTCCTCATGACAACCTTTAAAGGTAAGTTTTAGTTCTTATTCTCACTGTACAAATGGGGGGAGTGGCTCAGAGAAGGTAGTTGGTCTCCCTGAGTCACATGGAAAGCGGATCTCATCCATCTCAGGGCCATGCCATTAACCAGGAGGCCTCACATGCTAGGCATAAGGCAGGGGGTATGAATGTGTAAACACGTGGGCCTCATTCTCATTCTGTAGGGTTTCACACTGGCTGTCCGTGGACCACTTCCAGCCCACACACTTTAAACTTGGCCTACGTTACGCCTCAGATGCCTCCTTCATCCGGTAGCAAGGTACATACTGCTCACTGTCTTATCTGTCTAACCCCTGCAAATTGAGTTTGCTGTTACATTTTGATTAGCATTCCATTGTTTAAAAAGCACTTTTCTGAGAAACTTTAAGAAATAGGTACCGGTTTTATTTAAATTTTTGTAGAACATAGGGGAAAAAGAGGAAGACTTAAATTCATTTCATAAAGCTCAGGATATTGATGCCAAAACTGAACAAATACAGCACAGGAAAAAATTAAAACTAAAGACTCATCTCACTTTTAAATACCAATGCAAAACTTGTAAATAAAATATTAGACACAGATCCAACAATATACTAAAAAAATGTTAAAAGAATGACATCTCATTACCAACTGTGATTGTTTCCCAGAAATACAAGGATGGTTCAATATTAGGAAATGTAGTAACATTACTCACCATATTAATAGATCAAAGAGAAAAATCATATATATCTATTCAGACGATGAAAAGGTATTTGGTAAAATGGGTACCTTTCAACATGACAAAACATATCTGTATCACCCTAAAAGCCAAGTCATGCCTAATGGAACTAGAAAGGAACAAGGCAAGAATGTCCCCCCTTACCAATATATTTATACTTATATATGTGTAAAATAAAGTGTATATATAAGTAGACCTAAATAGATATTTCTCCAAAGAAGATATACAGATTGCCAACAAACACATGGAAGGATGCTCAACATCACTAATCATTAGAGAAATGCAAATCAAAACTACAATGAGGTATCACCTCACACCGGTCAGAATGGCCATCATCAAAAAATCTACAAACAAAAATGATGGAGAGGGTGTGGAGAAAAGGGAGCCCTCTTGCACTGTTGGTGGGAATGTAAATTGATACAGCCACTATGGAAAACAATATGGAGGTTCCTTAAAAAACTAAAAATAGAACTACCATATGACCCAGCAATCCCACTGCTGGGCATATACCCTGAGAGAACCATAATTCAAAAACGGATGTGTACCACAATGTTCATTGCAGCACTATTTAAATAGCCAGGGTATGGAAGCAACCTAAGTGTCCATGAACAGATGAATGGATGAAGAATATGTGGCACATATATATACAATGGAATATTATTCAGCCATAAAAAGAAACAAAACTGAGTTATTTGTAGTGAGGTGGATGGACCTAGAATCTGTCATACAGAGTGAAGTAAGTCAGACAGAAAGAAAAAAACAAATACCATATGCTAACACATATGGAATCTTTTCAAAAAATGGTTCTGATTAACCTAGCGGCAGGACAGGAATAAAGACGCAGACGTAGAGAATGAACTTGAGGACACGGGGTGAGGGAAGGGTGAGCTGGGATGAAGTGAGAGAGTAGCACTGACATATATACACTACCAAACGTAAATAGATAGCTAGTGGGAAGCAGCCGCATAGCACAGGGAGATCAGCCCGGTGCTTTGTGACCACCTAGAGGGGTGGGATAGGGAGTGTAGTAGGGAAGTGCAAGAGGGAGGGGATATGGGGACATATGTATACATATAGCTGATTCGCTTTGTTATACAGCAGAAACTAACACAACATTGTAAAGCAATTATACTCCAATAAAGATGTTAAAAAAAAAAAAGTAGACCCACAGGTGAAGTTAGCAGACAAGGACTTTGAAATAACCTTGATTAATAGGTACAAGAAAATAGAGGGAAAGGTTTATAAAATAGATGAAAAAAATTGGGAAATTTTCCAGAGAATTAGAATTTATAAAAATAAGAAGGTCTAGAATTGAAAAATAAATATCTGAAATTAAGAACTCAATGGATTTGTTAGCAACTGATTGGCTGTAGCAGAAGACACTGTTAGTGGCTTGGAAATGAATTAGTCAACAATATCCAAACTAAAGCACACAGGAGAAAAGGAAGATACACGTGGAACACAGAAGAATAATATATATATAATTGGAAATTATATATATATGTAACTGTAGAAGCAATTTGGAGAAGGTAATGGCCAAGAATATTCCAAATATCTGGACAACTATCCAGAGATCAAGAAATTCCACAAATCGCAGGCAGGATAAATACAAAGGAGACCATACCCAGGCCACATGATAGTGAAACTGCTGGAGACTGGAGATAGAGAAGATCTTTAGAGCAGCCAGAAGAAAGTAAATCACATCACCTTCAAAAGAGCAGCAGAGAGACTGATAGTAGAAGTTTCTACAGAAACTGTAAAAGCCAGGAGGCAGTGGAGTGACATCTTCAAGTGCTAGAAAAACTGCCTACCTGGAATTCAATACCCATCGAAATAGCCTCCAGAGTGGAGGTGAAACAAACAGGTTTTCAGATAAATGCAGGTTGAGAGAATTTATTACAAAAGAATTTCACAATAAGAAATACTAAAGCATGTTCTTTAGGCTGCAGGAAAATTATCCAGACGGAAGAATTGACCTTCAGAGAAGGATGAAGAGCACCAGAAAGGGTAAGTATGTGGGAAATAGAAGTGAGTGAGTGTTGACATAAATAAGAAAGACTGTCTATGGGATTAACAACATATGGAGGCAAAACATATGCCAGTAAAATCCCAGAGAGAATGAGAAGGGGCTAAATGGAGCTTAAGTATTCTCACGTTCTCTTGCTATTCGGGACGTGGTAAAAGTCAAAACTTGTACCAGACTGTGATATGTCAAGGATGCATGTAGTCTCTAGACTAAACAATATAAGAACAGTTCAAGAACGTTTAACAAGTTAATAAAAGTAAAATATGGGATAACTAATAAGTCAAAAGAATAAAAAGAACGTGAAAGGTAGGTTAACTGGAAAACAATAGGATAGCTCCTAAATATATCAGTAATTTCATGAAACAGAGATAGGTAGACTAAGTAGCTGAGTTAAAAGGTGAAGATTATCAGAGCTTTTTTTTTTTAACCAACTGTAATCTACGTAGAAGAGACACCTTCTTTCTTTTCCAGTTTTGTTGGGATAACATTGACATATAACATTGTCTAAGTTTCAGGTGTACAATAATGATTCAGTATATGTATATATTGTGAAATGATCACCACAAGTTTAGTTGATATCTGTCACCTCACATAATTATTTTTTTTTCTTGTGAAAAGAACTTTTAAGATTTACTCTCTTAAAAAAAAAAAGATTTACTCTCTAAGCAACTTTCAAATATACAACATACAAATACACAATCCTGTGTTGTTAACTACAGTCACCATGCTGTACCTTATGTCCCCAGAACCTATTTATCTTATGACTGGAAGTTTGTACCTTTTGGCCACCTTCACCCATTCCCCCCACACCCATCCCCAGTCTGCTCTCTGTTTCTATGAATTCAGGGGTTTTTTAGATTCTACATATAAATGAGACCATACAATACTTGTCTTTCTCTGTCAGACTTATTTCACTTAGTATAATGCCCTAAAGGTTGTCACAAAAGGGAGGATTTTTCTTTTTTGTGGCCGAACGATATTCCATTGTGTATATGTACCACATCTTCTTTATCCATTCATCTGTTAATGAACACTTTGGTTGTTTCTATGTCTTGGCTATTATAAATAGTGTAAAGGGTGTAGAGGTCTCTTCAAGATAGTGATCCTTGTTTCCTTTGGATATGTACCCAGAAGTGGAATTGCTGGATCATGTGGTAGTTCTGTTTTCAGTTTCTTGAGGGACCGTAACACCGTTTTCCACAGTGGCCACACCAGTGTACACTCCCACCAACAGTGCACAAGGGTTCCCTTTTCTCCACATCCTCACCAGCATTTGTTATCTTTTGTCTTTTTGATAATAGCCATTCTAACAGGTATGAAATGGTATCTCATTGTGATTTTGATTTGCATTTCCCTGATCAGTGATGTTGAGCACCTTTTCATGTACCTATTGGCCATTTGAATATCTTCTTTGGAAAAATGTCTATCAGGTCCTTTGTCCATTTTTTAAATTCTATTATTATTATTATGTTGTTGTTGTTATTAAAGTTGTCTGAGTTCCTTAGACAACTAAGGAACTATCAACCCTTTATCAGATGTGTGGTTTGCAAATATTTTCTCCCATTCTGTAGGTTGCCTTTTCATTTTGTTGATTGTTTCTTTGACTGTGTAGAAGCTTTCCAGTTTGATGTAGTCTCACTTGTTTATTTTTTTTTTTATAAATTTATTTATTAATTTTATTTAACTTTTTTTTGGTTGCATTTTGTCTTCGCTTGCATGCGGGTTTTCTCTAGTTGCTGAGAGTGGGGGCTACTCTTTGTTGCGGTGTGTGGGCTTCTCACTGTGGTGGCTTCTCTTGTTTCAGAGCACAGGCTCTAGGCATGCGGGCTTTAGTAGTTGGGACTCATGGGCTCTAGAGCTCAGGCTCAGTAGTTGTGGTGCACGGGTTTAGTTGCTCCGCAGCATGTGGGATCTTCCCGGACCAGGGCTCAAACCCACGTGCCCTGCATTGGCACGTGGATTCTTAACCACTGAGCCACCAGGGAAGCCCTCACTTGCTTATTTTTGTTTCTGTTGCTTGGGATTTTGGTGTCATATCCAAAAAAAAAATCATTACCAAGACCAATATCAAGGATCTTATCCCCTATATTTTATTCTAGGAGTTTTATGGTTTCAGGTCTTATATTTAAATCTTTAAATCATTTTGAGTGGCGTTAAGATAGGGGTCTGGTTTCATCCTTTTGCATATGAACGTTCTATTTTCCCAGCACTATTTATTGAAAAGACTGTCTTTTCTTCATTGAGGTTTCTTGGCTCCCTTGTCAAATATTAGGTGACCATATATGTACGGCTTTATTTCTGGGCTTTAGATTCTGTTCCATTGGTTTATGTGTCTGTTTTTATGCCAGTACCATACTGTTTTGATTACTATAGCTTTGTAATATAGTTCAAAATCAGTATGTGTGATGCTTCCAGATTTGTTCTTCTTTCTCAGGATTACTTTGGCTACTTAGGATCTTTTGTGGTTCCAGATGAATTTTAGGATTATTTTTTTTGAATTCTGTAAAAGATTCCTTTGGGAATTTGATAAGGGTTACATTGAATCTATAGATGGCTTTGGGTAGTGT
Source organism: Phocoena sinus (assembly GCF_008692025.1). Lineage (NCBI taxonomy): Eukaryota > Metazoa > Chordata > Mammalia > Artiodactyla > Phocoenidae > Phocoena > Phocoena sinus. Next base: position 64,796,016 of record NC_045776.1, on the reverse strand, counting down.
GGACATTTTAACAATATTAATTCGTCTGATCCATAAACACAAGACATCTTTCTATTTATTTGTGTTTTCTTCAATTTATTTTATCAATGTTTTATAGTTTTCAATGTAGAGACCTTTTATCTCCTTGGTTAAATTTATCCTAAGTATTTTATTGTTTTTGATGCTATCATAAATGGGGTTGTTTTCTTTATTTTTTTCAGATAATTCATTGTTAGTATAAAGAAACAGTACTGATTTTTGTATGTTAGTTTTGTATCCTGAAACTTTATTGAAGAGCGACATCTTCTTTAAGATTGAGGAAAGCTTAAAGAAAACATGAGAAAATACATACCATGCAAATATGAACATAGATGCAGAAAATTTTAACAAAATATTAGCAAATCAGGTCCAGCAACATAGAATAATACACCATGACCATCTGGAGTTTATTCCAGGAATGCAAGTGTAGTTTTTTATTCAAAAATCAATGTACTTGACCACATTAACTGAAAACAGGAGAAAATTATATAGTCATCTTAATAGATAAAAATCATTCAAAATTTTAATACCTATTTTTTAATCTTAGCAAATTAGAGAATTTAAAAGATCTTCTTTATTCAGACTTTTAAACATACATATTCTTTAAAACCTATAGCATTTATCATACTTACTGTTTATATTTGAAAATCTTTTCCCCTGAGATTGGGAACTAGACACATGCATCCACTATAGCCACTTTTCTTCAGCATTGTACTGGAGGTGCTACTCTGCAAAAAGGTGAAAAAGGAAACAAATGTCATAAGGATAGAAAGGGAAGAAATTAAATTGTCATGAAAGACTTCGTAGACAAACCTAAAATTTTAAAGTGAATTTAACAAGACTGATAAAAGATCAAATACAAGAATTAATCATATTTTACACATTACACATTATACATATTACCATTTGTAGTGTCATTAAACCATATCAGATACCTAGGAATAAATCTCACAAAAGATATGAGAAAATTGCTGAAAATTACAAAGCATTGTCGAGAGAAATTAATGAGACCTAAGTATAGCAGGAATATACCATATCTGTGAATTAGAAGATTCAATAATGATATGTTTGTTCTCCCCATATTATTCTACATACTCAGAGTAATCCCAATCAAAATGCAGTAACTTTTTTGTATGCATGTAAAAATTGACAAACGAGTTCTAAAAGTAATATAGAAATGCGAAGAGCAGAGAATATCCAAGGCTATTCTTGAAGATGAACAAAGCTGGAGGATTTATGCTAACAGATACCAATATCTATTGTGAAGTGATACTAATTAGTGTGGTTTTATTGCAGGGGTAGACAAATTAATGGAACAGAATATCAAAAACAGCGCACAGGTATACAGTCATCTAATTCATGACAAAGATTACAGTACAGTGAAGTGGGGAAGGTGGTAAGGGGAGAAGGAACGGTACTGGGTAATTTGGCTATTCCTGATAAAAAGAATATTGACTAACTCCCTTTACACAAAAATCCATTTCAGATGGACTGTGTATCTGAATGCAAAAGGTGAAACAATAAAGCTTTTATTTTTTAAAAGTGGTCAGCATGACACCAGATTGCCAATCACATATCATGTGCATCAACAGTAGCTTTCTTAGCATGTCATTAATAAATTTTTGCATCATGTAGAATTGTGTTACGTATCAGAATGCAAATACCAACGTCTGATTTATAACTTTTGGCTCATATTCTGTAATCCCCACATCTGTCAGGATTTGTGCCATCATCTGTGCATCTTTTGGCATGCTCTTAGGAGAAGCCATATTGCCAGGCTCCATGATAACTGGTGATCAGACTCCTCGAGCTAAATCACCCAATTAAAGTATTCCACCTAGTGCGGTGTACCAGTGAGCACCAATTCCTGGTGTAACAGTGAGCAGAATATTCAGGAGCATCCTCACTGCCATGGCTCCAAGCACCTCCCCAAATTTTACCTTATCCTTTCAGTATCTGTAGGATCTCTAGTAATGGTAATATGTGGGCGTGGAGGGGGTTCTTTTTCTCTTGAGTGAACTTGCCTAGGCGTTTATCAATTTTAATAATTTTTCCAAAGAACTAACTTTGGGGCTTGTTGATTCCTCTGGTTTTTTTCCCCCATTGAATTCTATTTGTTTCCTTTTTTCTATTTACTTTGGATTTACTCTTCTTTTCTTTTTTTTTTTTAGCTTCTTAAATTGGAAATTCATATCACTTGTTTAAAACCTGTCTTATTTTTTACAATTACCACTTAAAACTATAAATTTCCCTTTAAGCTCTGCTTTAGCTGCATCCCACAAATTTTGATATGTTGTGTCTTCATTTTTAATCAGTTCAAAATATTTCCTAATTTCCTTGTGATTTATTTCTGTGTTCATAGATTATTTAGAAGTGTGCTGTTGGATTTTCAAGTATTTAGTACTTTCCTATTTTATTGTTATTGATTTCTAATTTACTTCCACTGTGATCCAAAAACATACTCTATGAGATTTTAATCTTTTGAAATTTATTGATACTTTTGTATTCTTAATTTTTGTCTAGTTCCTCTGTTATATATATTATATATACTGTGTATATTATATACACAGAGGAGGTATTAAAAGCTTCATTTATGATTATGTAGTTGTCTGTTTCTGTCTTATAGTTCTTTCAGGTTTTTTTTTTTACCTCTTATATATTCAAGTTCTGGGATTAGGTGCCCTTATGCTTGTTATGGTTTCCTGAGGAATTAACTTTTTCATCATTATGAAATGTCCCTTTTTATCTCTGATAATACTTCTCGTCTTGAGATTTACTTCATTACTGTTATAGATCACACCAGCTTTCTTATGCTTAGGGTTTATAACATCTTCTACTTTCAACCTGTAAATATATTTAAAATGAGTCCCTTGTAGAGCATATATAGTTGTATCTTGATTCTTTTAATCTAATCTGACAACCTCTGTCTTTATAATTTGAGTTCACTTGCATTTAGTGTAATCATTAATATGGCTGGAAATAGTTTTTATATTTTAATTTCTTTTTGTTGTTCTAGGCATTATAATAGGCATTATTAACCTACCTTAGTGTACTTAAAATTAATATTGTATCATTTTATGTAAAATGTAAGTACCTTGCAACGCTATATGTCATTTTCCCCTTTCATCATTCATGTTATAGTTGTCATATATTTTACATCTACATCCATTATTAACCCCAGAATACAGTGATAGTGATATAATTTTTTGCCTTAAGCAGTCAACTGCCTTTCAAAGAAAATAAAATAAGAAAAAATATATATGTAGCATCTTATATTTTACTCTTTTGGTGCTCATCATTCCTTCTTTTAGGTGCAAGTTTACATCTGTGTTATTTCCCTTCACCCTGAAGAATTTCAGTATGTCTTGTAATGCAGGTCTGTTAGTAACAGACTCTCTCGGTTTTTGTTTATTGGAAAATGTTTTTCTTTCATCTTTATTTATTTTTAAAATTTTTATTTATTTAATTTATTTATTTTGGGATGTGTTGGGTCTTCGTTGCTGCACGCAGGCTTTCTCTAGTTGCGGCGAGGTACACAGGCTTCTCACTGCGGTGGCTTCTCTTGTTGTGGAGCATGGGCCCTAGGTGCGCAGTCTTCAGTAGTTGTGGCACGCGAGCTCAGTAATTGTGGCTTGCAGGCTCTAGAGCACAGGCTCAGTAGTTGTGGCACGTGGGTTTAGTTGCTCCGCGGCATGTGAGATCTTCCTAGACCAGGGCTCGAACCCGTGTCACCTGCGTTGGCAGGCAGATTCTTAACCCCTACGCCACCAGGGAAGCCCTCATCTTTATTTTTGAAGGATACTTTTGCTGGATGTAGAATTCTGAGTTGACAGTATTTTTCTTTTACCACTTTAAAGTATGCTCTTCCATTCTCTTCTGTCCTCTTGTTTCTGATGAGAAGTCATCTATAATTCATAGTACTGCTCTCTGTATGTAATGTGTCTTTTTTCCTGGGCTTTCAAGATTTTCTCTTCATTTTTGGTTTTCAGCAGTTTTGTTATGGTGTGCTGACTGGGCTTTTCTGCACTTCTGAATCTGTAAATTAATGGTTTTCACCAAATATGGGAAATTGTTGACCATCTTTCTCTGCATATTTGTCTTCTGCATCCCTCATCTCTTTTTTTTGTGACTCTACTTACACACATATTTGCTCTTTTGATATTGTTCCACAGATCATTGAGGCTCTCTTTATTTAAAAAATTTTTCTCTGTGTTCTTCAGTTTAGAGTTCTATCAATCTCCCTTTAGGTTTATTGCCCCTTTCTCCTGCCATTTCCAATCTACTGTTAAAGCCAACCTGTGAATTTTTTGTTTCATATTTTGAACCAGAATTTCAGTTCTGGAATTTTTATTTGGTTCCTTTTTAAATTTTTTCTAGTATCCAGTTTCCTGTCATGATTTTGCATCTGTTCACTTATAACTATAATTTCCTTTGAGTCCTTTAACATAACTACAGTAGTTGCTTTGAAGTCCTTGTCTGCTAATTTTAATACCTGAGCCATCTTGGTGTCAGTTTCCATTGATTGCTTTTTTCTTGACTATGGGTTACATTTTCTTCTCCACATGCCTAGAAAATTTTATTATATATTGAACATTGTAGATAACACATTATAGAAATTCTGGATCATGTTCCTCTGAAGAATATTGGTTTTTGTTCAAGCATGCAGGTAAATTACTAGTTGATCCCCTTAAAGTTGTGGAGGCCTGGTTTTTATACTTTGTTAGGGTGACTCTTTCAGTTTTGCTCTAGTCTTATAGCAAGTTCTTAGTCCTGGGAAATAGTCTCTGCTTCTAAGGCATGGACATTCAGGGGTTTTCAGTGAAAAGCCTGAGGTGGTTACCTGGCCCCTCTAACTTGATGAGATTCAAACTCCAATTTCTGTCTCCCCTGCTATAAGCAGGCAATGAAATCTTTGCTTAGCTTTTTCTGCCTTCCAGAAGTTGCTTGTTGGTGGACTATCTGGCAATTCTTCCCCACATGCACAACCGAGGGTTTAAAGGGAGTTTACACAAATCTTTAAAATCAGGTGCCATACTAATCCATCTGAAATCTTTAGAAATGTGTTACCCCTGAAGAAATTAATATTTTCCAGGTATTTTTTTTTTTTTCTTTTTTTTTTTTTTGTGGTGTGCGGGCCTCTCACTGTCATGGCCTCTCCCGTTGCGGAGCATAGGCTCCAGACGCGCAGGCTCAGTAGTTGTGGCTCACAGGCCTAGCCACTCTGTGGCATGTGGGATGTTCCCAGACCGGGGCACGAACCCGTGTCCCCTGCATTGGCAGGTGGATTCTTAACCACTGCGCCACCAAGGAAGCCCCAGGTATTATATATTTTAAGCACCACCATCCCAACACAGTCTCCAAATGTGATGAAAATCTACCCATGATCCAGTAACAGGCAAATGGACCCTCAGTTTTATTTGTCCAGAAGTTGAAGGGTTTTTGCCTGCAGCCCTATGGTCCTATTAATGTTTAGGGGTATGGCTATCTCCTCTGCCACACTTTTGAATGGGCACTTGAATTTAACCTAAGGAATAATTAAAACTAGCTAATAGTTTACAGTTTGTAGATATTTTATTGGCAGGTAAAAAACTCATAAAACTGCCGTTGACTTTTGGTTTAACTTACAGGTTTTTTGTTATAATCTTACTTGCTGTCTCCATTGCATGGGTCCCTGCTATACAAATGGCACACAGGGAACAACTATTTGAATACATGCAAGCAGTTTTAAGTTACCTGATGCCGCCCATTGCTGCCATCTTCCTGCTTGCCATATTTTGCAAGAGAATCACTGAGCAGGTAGGTGGGAGTTGGCATGGCCACGGCATGGCACAGTGTGAGGGCTTGCCTTCACATCATACCTATCTTTGCAAAAGTTGCTCTGAGAGGGTCTCTTGTGCTTCAGGGGTTGACACCGTTGCATCATTTGCTTTCTGAGAGTTGATTTACTCCTGGGCAGCTTTGGTCCGAGCTCCCTCATGCTTGCAGGGGAAAGGCAAGCTCTGATTTGTTTTCTACCCTTTGCAATGTAATCCACTTTCGACGGTGCCACAGATGGTGCAAAACGTGTGGGATCCTCCTGCATGCTCATCTAGCCACAGGAAGATATTCTTCTGTTCCCTCTGTTCATGGATGTTTCCTGCTCAGAGGTTTCAAACTCACAGGGGGATGTTCAGTCATGAGCTCCTACCGCCTTCCCTGCATGAAGACCATCTCCTCCAGCCACACTTAAAACTAAATAAAGATCCCAATTAATGGTTTGATCATTTCATCAGTAAGACTGAAAGCACAGTTTGCCAGAATATTTTCATTCATTATTTGAGTCACATCTTGACCTGTTTCTCCTAACAGCACTGAGCAGCTGGGCCTTGCATGAGTTCCCGAGCATGGTGCCTCTGTGACCTGGCTCCTGCCTGCCTCTCAGCCCTGGCCCTCTCCATACACAGTCCCTAGGCCCCAGCTACTGCTAACCACTTGCAGTGCTGATTGCCTGTCTCATGCCTTTTCTGGCCCCTCTTCATTCCTGTGGACTCTTTGCTTTGCCATGAATATCTTTGTCCACCTCCATCTGGCTGGTGCTTTCTGCAGGCCCATGTCAGGTGTTCAATCCTCCAGACAAATCTGCGAGTGCTTCTTGCTCTGCCTAGCTCACCAGGACTCAATTGAGCACCGAGAATGGGGTGGGGGGCTGCTGGGCTCTGGAGATGCTCTTCTCTGTGCTCTCTTGGGAAGGGCAGGGGCAGAGGAGCAGGCAGTCAGGAGAACCTGCCTCCTACCGGCGATGGTCACCACCCTTGCCGTACTGGGGCCTATCACCAAGTGAAACTGGGGATCTTGTCAGTGGCTCTCCAGCTACCCCTGGTCCAAGGTTACAGCATATTGTGGCTACCTTCCTTGACCTAGAGAACTTCTCCAGGCCTTCTCTCCCACCCTCATCTGGCTTCTGCTGCCCATCTGTTTCTAGATCTTCCCTTTTCTGCACGCCTCCTTCAATAAATGGGTCCTGTGGAACACACCTGGCCTTTGGTTTCAGCTCTTTCTCCAAAATGCTTCCCACATACTGTATCCTCTACCTCCTCCAACATTCAGCCACACCTGAGACAGGCTCCAGATGCAGCTCTAGGACCAAGATGAAGTCCTCACTCTTAAAGAGTGGACTGTCCAGTTGGAGGAGACGGATGATACCCAATGAGCAGATAAGATTTCTGAGAGTGGTGTAGTGCTGTTTAAAAGTCAAAAAGGATCATGGAGGTTAGCAGGGTAGGTGCTGGGGGCAGGGGCAGCACAAGGACATTAGCCAAGGTAGTGGGAGAAGATTTCTCCTAAGAAAGTGACCTCGAACCTGAATCCTGGAGGATGAGCCAGAAACACCAAGATCTAGATAGAGAACCAAGCAGAAAGAAGGGCAAGTACAAAGGCCTGGCTGAGAGCACAGTGGGCAGGCCTGACATGCAGGAAGAGGTCATGCTTAGTGGCTAGAGTAGACTGACCAGGGGAGAGGGCGGGGCCAGGTGAGGTCAGCTCGAGCAGATGAGACTTGCTTCTGAGGGCAGCCATGAGAAGCCACGGTGGTCTTCAGCAGAGTCAGGGCACTCCCTAATCCATGCTTTGAAGAGATCACTCTGGCTTCTTGGACAGCGGGTGAGCAGGAGACCAGGTATGGATTCCACTTGTGTGAGAGAAGGTGGTAGATCGGGATTGAGGTGGTCGCTGTGGAGACGATGGGACGATTTGCTGATTGATTGGTGGTAGGGCAGAATGGAAGGAAAGGGGCCAGGGATGTCTCCTGTGGTTTCTGCCTGAGCTGCCAGGGCGATGGAGGTGCCCCTACAGCAACAGGCAAGACTGAGGTCTCTTTGGACACATTATGTTTGAGATGTGTCTTCACCGTCTAACTTAAAACTGTCTCCAGTATTTCCTAAGTTCTCTGATTGACCTAAGAGAGTGTCCATGCGTCTTCGGTCTGTGTTCAGCCCAAGAAGGTGTCATCTCCTCGCAGTGCTAAGACTGTGCTTCTGCAAGGCATGTGAAGCCCTTGTTATGCTGAGTTTAGCTGACCAGTTTAGACTGGTCAGGAGGCGAGGCTGAGGATGGCTTGTCTCATTCCCCGTCTTCCTCCCAGGCGACTCTCGGGGCTCCTTCTTTGGCAGGGTGCCTTCTGGAGGCTGACTGGTGGACTTCTGATTGGCTTCTGCCGCATGGTGTCCAAGTTTGCCTACGGGGCCTGGAGCTGCTCGACAAACAGCAGGTGCCCTCGGATCATCTGCGGCGTGCACTACCTCTACTTTGCCGTCATCCTCTTCACCATCAGTCTTTTCACCGTCCTGGGGATCTCCTTGTTCACAGACCCGATTCCAGATAAACATGTGAGTGCTGCCATGAGGATGCTCAGGGGTCCACCGCAGTCCCAGTGTCCCTGTGAACCACAAGTTGGCTCTGCCAGCTTTGGAGAAAAGTGGCTGAATTCCTGCATTCTTTTTGAAAGCGGGGTCGGGGGGTGGGGGGGCAGGGGCTGGGGGTTGGGGGGTGACGGTTGGGTCAGAAATAGGCAAATAACCTCCTTGCCTTAAAAACTAAACTAAAAAGCTTTCCAACAGTCCTCTAATTACATATTCACTGAGAATGAGAAGTTTGGTTTTTAAAATACAAAATTTCCTTGAAGTGCTAAGGTTGCTAACCTCAGCGTGAATTAATGTAATCAGGGCAGTCCCAGCTGCCACCCACCCAGAAGGGATTAAGCCAGCAGGAGGGGGGACAGTAATGCTGGCAGTGCTGTGGCTGGTGGCTGGCACACCTCATTCTCCTTTCCCGGCCACTTCCCCCCTCCCAGGAGGCAGGTGTCAGTCACCCCAGTTGGAATATAAAAAGCCTGGGCTCAGAGAAGTCAAGTCACTTGTCCGTGACACCAAAACTAGCCAGCAGCAGGACTGGGCCTGACCAGACTCCATCATGTCACCCACATGGGCATGGCCAGGAGGCTTAGCAGGACAGGGGCTTGGCTGAGCCGAAGAGCAGCAGGGAGGGTCCTAGGTGTCAGAGGTGAGGGCAGGAGGAGCTCAGAAGGGAGGCGGGTCTGTGAGACCCGTGTGCCCTGGGGTCTGGGTGAGAGCTGAGAACTTGGAAGGCCGCCTCCCCTCTGGCCACCTTTCTGCTCAGTAGTTCCTTTTGACCCATTCCTCTCTCGCACACAGCCCCGTGGGATTGGGACGGAGCAAGTGGGGAGGACGGCCAGGAGTGCCCAGGACAGCTCGCCCACCACACGTCCCTGCCCTGCTCCCGGCACGTGGAGAAGCCGTGGGTGCTGGACCCAAGCTCCTGTCTCTCAGGGTCTTAATGGTTGACTTGTCTGACTTCTTTTCTGCTGCTCTTGTATTCTCAACTTTTTGGTCTTGCCCGCTTCTCAGGCAGCCACGTGCTTGAGTGCTTTTCCTGCCCAGCAGCACAGGTGCTCTGGAGAGGAGGGGAGGGAAGCAAAGGGGGAACCGTGCTTTCGGGTCAGTGTCTGCTGCACACTGGGCGCTACCAGGGGAAGCGGGACCACACTCAATCCCATGTTCTTCCTGCCCAGCGGCCTGGTCCACAGGGCTCGTCATGTAATTGGGAAGGCAAATGCAGACGTACAGCATCACCAGGAAGCAACTCAAGGCTAAACCCAGTCTCTGTCACTGACACGGCAGCAGGTTCATTACTGATGTCTTAGTCCGAGAGGCGGGGCTTGGAGGGGCTGCTCAGTCACATTCCCGCTATGTTTGGGGGAGTGGGAGAGGTGGTGGTGCTGAGATTCAAATATACCGAAGCTGGTATAATAGATTAAAACCTGCTCCGGGAGAGACTTGGTGGAAATGTTCGCTTACTTGTGCTTCTGCTGACCCCAACCCTCAAAAAAAGCAAAAAAAAGCAACAGCAATTGGCTGGATTTTACTTCCCAAAGTCTCCATATGTGTTTTCAGGAAGAGAACAAAATAACAGACTAGAAGGGAAGGGATGCTCCCCTTCTGCATCTGCAAATGCCTTGCTGAGCTTGAGCGACTAAGCCTGGCTAGGGACCAGGTCATCCGGGTACCCCAGGTGAACCAGGTCAGGCCTCCTCTGGGCTGCGTGAGTGCTCATCTCTGACAGCCAGGAGGGGCTCCTGGAAGGAAAGCAGAGTTCCCAGGTCTACCCTGCGGGCCCATCCACCAGAAGCAGCAGACCGGAGTGCTGAGCAGCTTCTCCCACCCTGAAGGGCACAGCTTCCTAGACCCTCAGTTACTGGAAGAAGCCCTGAGCGTGTTGCCTCCTACCCTACCATCCAGCCCAAGACACTGAGGTCACCTTTGGGCAGCCACACAACCACACAGGACCAGAGCCAGCACTGAAATCCAGGGTTCCCAGGCGCCTTGCTTTCCCCACCCCATGTTCCTTCTGTCCCTTGTTGGAGTCTAACGACCCTTTTCAGTCCCTCGAGACCCTGGTGCCCAGCTGTGATCCGTGGCACCATAAGGCCTGCGTGACATGGCCCTGGGTGGTGACATGCGCCTGCTCTCCCGCCAGCTACGCCGCCTCTGTTGGAGTTTATGGAACAGCCAAGAGGAAAGGGTCGATCTGGACAAAGACACACAAGGGAAGAGCCCCGCACCGCAGGCACGTCCAGGTGAGAAGGGAGACCCAAAGCCAGAGGAGAGGCCTGTGCTGCTCCTTGCCCCCACCCCCGCTGTCTCCACTCCCAGAAGTGCTTCCAGGCAGAGGCTCCGTCTTTCATTTTCCCAAAGATGCCTTGTGGGTGTTTGTCGAGGGTGAGATGCCTCTCGGCCATCCGTGTGGCTGTCCGGGCCAGAGAGATCCAGATGGGAGAGATCAGCAGGTGCCGGGGGAGGAGAGAAGGGTCCGTGAGGGGCAGAGAAACACAAGTGTCTGGTGATCTAGGAGCGTTGAAGCTGGGGTGGGAGGGATCCACCGAGCCACACAGATCACATTGTGCCTCAGCAGGAGGGGAGGAGGCACTGGGGACAGGGGAGGGACAGCAGGTCACAGAGTCTCACACAGGGATTCAAACCCAGAGGGATTCTGGGAAGTGGGTGGGAGCCTCTGCAAGGAGGAGGGAGCAGCCCCACCCAAGAGGGCGCCGGGGGACACCGCCAAGGACAGCCGATTTCACTGGGGCAAGAAGAGAGAGTTCCGGAAGAGGCTCGGGCCTGGGGGCCCCAGAAGGCCCAGAGGAAAGCTCTCAGCAGATGGGGTCAGAGGCGGAGTGCGGGGGCCCCAGGGAGGGTGACCTGCACCTCCTGAGGCCCTGACGCAAACAGGGATAAAGGCCTAACAAGATTAGCGCTGAGTCTGGGGCAGAGAGTCTGGGGGGACTGTGAGTTTGGAGGAGGGAGGGAGGGAGGGAAGGCCTGCCTGAGGAGAGGCAGTGTTCTGGGGCCCCCTCTCCACTCCTGCCAGGAACGTTCAGAGCCTAGAGGGGCCTGGGACCCTCTCCCGACACCTGCAGGGCAGGGGAGTGGCCTCTCCTGAGCCAGGCTGCCCCGCGCCCCTGGAGGGTACAGGGCTCCCAGGATTGCTCTCCCTCAGGGACAGAGGAACTGCCCGTTGGGGGCCACGTGTGCCGGGGGCTTGTTCTGGGGGCACCTCCGAGCTCCTCTTCTCCCTCGTCCACAATCGTGGGTGGATGCCATGATGATAGTGGCTCACACTTTTTGCCCATTTGGGATGTGCCAAGCACTGTGGAAAGTATGCCTATGTGTGACAGGTACAATTACCATCCCCATTTCAGAGGTGGGGGGACTGAAGCACCAAACATTTAAGTAGTCGGCCCTGGACTCCAAAGATAACCAGGCAGTGGTGCAGCTGGGATTTGAACACAGGCAGTCTGACTCCAAAGCGTGTGCTCTTGGCCACTGGTCTGTCCCATCTCCCGTCATACAGCTCTTGGGCTGTGTTTACATGATCAGTCGCCATTGATATACAGCAACCTTTTTGGGCCTGGCCGCTGCATGATGGTGTGCTGACCCAGACATCTGAGAGACCGAGAGACAGGACCAGCATGTGCTGCTCAGGACCTTTCAGCACCGCAGCAGGTATCTGCGTCTCTGGGGTGCTCTGGCGGCAGCACCTCCCCTGTAACACGGGCCCCTCCGTCACTGGCTGACGGGTTCCGCCATCCCTGGTGCTGCCCCAGCCTCAGGACACACAGCTGGCGTGGTGGCTGCCCAAGGGGATGAGACATGGAACAGGTCACAGCGCACACTTCTCGGACTGAGGTGTGCTTGTCTTATCATCAAAGAGGGATCCGTTCCCAGACTGGCTGGGCTCACGTGTGTGCGGAGCTGGCCGTGGTGCTGACCCGCGCCTGAGCAGGCCTGGGAGCGGCCAGCGTGGGCTGCACTACCAGACACCGGAGGGATATTTAAGCCCCAGAGTGAGACATTTCACTGATTTGGTCCAGAGCTGTGAATAGAAACTTGCCCATAATTCCTAGACTTACCCCGTTCCTGGAGAAAACACCAGTGATTCCCCTTTCAAGGGCCCAGAGGGCCTTACTTTGGGCCAGGTTGTGAGACTGGTACCTACCTGGAGAAGACACGCCCCAAGGTTGCTGAGGAGAGCAGAGCAATTGGGGCTTTTTCCATCCTCAGAGGAGCAGCCACTTGCCCTAGACCTACAGAGCTGTGCTGGGTGTGTGCCAGAGACGGGAGGGGTGGGCCCTCCAGCGCCCAGCGGGGAGGGCCTGCCCCGTGACGGCCGGGGTTCTGGGCCGGCTGAAGGCTCTGCCAGTGCAAGCAAGCATGGCCCAGGCCACACCCCAAGTCCCCGCTCCGTGTCTCTGCGGGCGGTGGGCGGTGGGCGGTGCTCTGAAGCAGCGGCTGAGGGTTGCTCTCCACATCAGAGCCAGTCTGTTGGGCTTCCTGCCGGCCTCACCGCTGAGATGTGAGCCCTAGAAAGACCCCCTCCTGTGTGTGGCCTCTTAGCCTCCTGACCTATGCCTATTCCCTCTGTTCCAGACATATTTGAGGAGGCCAGGAGCTGCCTCTGGAAGGCCTGGGATGTGTTCTGCGGACTGGAGCCACTGCCAGGCCCCAGACTCGCCCCAGAAGAGGCAGTCATGCAGAAGATGGAGTGTGGTGACACGGAAGGGACACAGCACAGTGCCACTTCTGAAAGGACAGAGAAGCGCGACATGCTGGAAGGAACAAAGCTCCGAGACATGCCAGAGATATCCCACTGGAGAAAAGTGCCCAACGTCTGCGGGTTCCTCTTGGTATCGCTCACAGTGCTCTGCCACTTCTACTCCTCCTAGGCAGCCTGCGGGGACGTCTGGGGAACGGGCGAACCACCGCCTCTTGCAAATGCCCTCATCGTCGAGGGGAGGAAACATTTCCTACGGGGAGGCCCACGGACGTGGACCAAGGATCACACTGATGAAAACGCGCCCGCAGCGTCAACGCTGCCGGCTGACGGGCGGCGAAGCCCACTGGTGAGGGCAGAGACCGAAGATGAGCACATCTGTCCTCTGTGCGATGAGTCATTCTCCCCAGATGGCTCCACTGCACAAACACTGGCTTTCACTTTAAATTTAATTTTGGCTTTTTATCTCTAGATATATTTGAGGGTTTTGCTTGTGTTTACTGTCACCATTTCCTTCCTATACCCACCTCTGTTTGCTGTGTTCTCTCCTCCTTTGTAAAGGTATGGCTGCTGGCAAAGATGCTCCTCCTCGCGCCAAGGGTCCCACCCACAAGGGGCTGTGCCTACTGCCAATGACCACACAGGCCAGCTGGCGCCAAGGCTGCCGCGGATGGAAACGTTGGCTCCTGCCTGGACCCGTGGTGGGGCTGAGGCGGTCTCTGCCTGAGGACCAGGCCTCCCTGTGGCTCAGCTCTGGCTGCTCCCCTAAAGGGCAAGTGGAAAGGAAACTTCCCTCCTTGTTGAGCTCCTCCCAGTTCCTCCCAGTCTGCCTGCTACTGGGAGTTGGGCCCAGGGGCTGGATCCCCTTTAGCTGTCAAGTATAGACCAGTCCTGGGCTGTGTCTCTGGGAGAGGCTCCCTAAGCCACCCCTTCCTCTTCCTTCTTCTTAGACCAAAATAAATGATTTGGGTCTTTAGAAAAAGTTTCAGATGCCTTGAAGTGATTTGGGGGAGGCCCACCCAACATTGCAAAAGTCACACTCTGAAGGTGCAGTCGGGACCAGGCCCCCATCCCTCGTTTAGTCTTTCAGCTGACATTTTTGAGTGCCTGCTATGTGCCAGCACTGCTGGGAAGCAGTCATGGACAGAGCTCATGGTCCAGGGAAGTAGACAATGAAACACGAGCGGTGATGGCCAGCACCTCATGTGGCCCGCTATTTCCCTGCCCAGGTTATCATCACGTTCAAGCCATGGAGCCACCTTATGTGGAAGGACCAGAATCAACCACATTTCACAGAGGAGGAGACTGAGCTCAGCCAGGGGACCGAGTAAATGGGCCCTCTGTGCATGTGCACGTGGCAGGAGCGCCCACAAGGAGGAGGCCTCCCATGACTGAAGTGGGAGGTCAGCTAGCTGGATAACAGAGGGACAACATGTGGGAAGACAGGGTGAGGCAAGGGTGTGAGGAGGCCAGAGTGCAGAACTGTGGGAGGTGGGGAGGCGGGGAGGGCAGCGTGGGCAGGGGCTGGACCTGCAGGCCTCAGGCGCTTTGGGATCCTGAGTCTCTGGGAACTTCAGCCAGGAAGGGATGGGATCAGATTTGCTGGCCGCTGCTGGAAGATGAAAGGGCGGCAGGAACACCCGCCAGGAGGCTATTAGAGGAATCCAGGCAAGTTAGCAGCAAAAAAGAAAAGACAAGGGAACAGCATCAAGAGAAGCCAGCAATTAGAAGTAACAGGACTCAAGTACTAGACTTCTGGAGGGAGGGCCCAGGGGTGACTCTCTGGCTTGAACATGTGGGCAGGGGGTGTACCAATTCCAAAGACAGGCCACACTGGAAGAGAGCAGGTGCAGGAGAAAAGTGGAGCACCGTTTGGGACATGTGGAGTTTGAGTTGCATGAAGATACTTATTGCCGTCTTGACAATGTTAAGTCCTCTGCTTCACGAACATGGGATGTCCTTCCATTTATTTAGGTCTTCTAATTTCTTTCAACAGTGTTTTGTTCTCAGCACTCAAGTTTTGCACTTCTTTTGTTAAATTGATTCCTGGGCATTTTATTCTTTTTGATGCTACTGTAAATGAGGTGGGTTTTTTTCTAATTGAGTTATAGTTGATGTACAATATTATGTAAGTTACAGGTGTACAACATAGTGATTCACAATTTTTAAAGGTCATACTCCATTTATAGTTATTTTAAAATATTGGTTATATTTCCTGTTGTACAATATATCCTCGTAGCTTATTTATTTTATACATAAGAGTTTCTACCTCTTAGTCCCTTTTCTTAATTGCATTTTCAGATTGTTCATTGCTTATGTACAGAAAATCCTGCAACTTTGCTGAGCTCGTTTATTAGTTCTAATATTTTTTAAGTGTCTTCCTTGGGATTTTTCATATATAAAATCATGTACTGTGCAAGTAGAAATAGTGTACTTCTTTCTTTCCAACCTGGATGCCTTTTATTTCATTATCTTGCCTAAACTGCCCTGGCTAGAACCTCCAGTACAATGTCAAGTAGAAGTAGTGAGTGCAGACATCCTTGTCTTATTCCTGATCTTAGAGGGAAAGCATCCAGTCTCCTCATCGTTGAGTATGATGTTAGCGGTGAGTTTTTGCAGATGTTATCATGTTGAGGAAATGCCGCTCTTTCTTATTTTGCTGAGAGTTTTTGATTTTGTTTTAGTTTGGGTTTTTTTTATGAATGGGTGTTGGATTTTGTCAGGTGCTTTTTTTGCATCTATTAAGATGATCATGTGGTTTCTGTTCTTTCCTTACACGTTACATTGATTCATTTTCACGTGTTAAGCCAACCTTGCATTCCTGGGATAACTTACAGTCGGTCATGGTGTATAATGATTTTCTCATGTGGCTGGATTTGGTTTGCTAATATTTGGTTGAGTTCTTGTGTCTATATTCATAGAGGTCAATAGTTTTCTTTCTTTATGAGGTCTTTGTCTGGTTTGGGTATCAGGGTAATACTGTCTTCATGGAATGAATTGGGAATTGTCCCCTCTTCTATTTTTTTAAATTAGTTTTTGAAGGACTGGTGTTAATTTTTGCCTGGAGACATTTAAGGGTAAGTATTAAGTTGGATGGAAGGTCCAAACACAGCAGAGAGGCTGGCGCTAGAGACTCAGACTGAGGGGAGAGAAGACAGTGGACCAGCCTAGCTAAGAAGTGAACCTGGTAGAGGAAGCCCAAGTCAGGCAGATGAGATTGTGCAGGAGAGCAAACAGAGATGTCAGGCTAAGAAAGAGGGTTCTTTCTGCAGAGGAGACTAAGAGGGCACAACCAGGGCCCTGGGAGGAGCACCAAGACAGACGCCACAGGAAGGGAGCACTGGCACCTGGGTTACTGCTCGGGCCAAGCACAAAGAGCACAGGAACTTGGCAGCAAGAAGTCCAGAGCCCTTCAAGGAGGTGGTAAGGGTGGAGCCAGCGTGTTATGGTTGAGGAAGGATGAGGAAGTGGAGACCCTCAAGCCCCTGTTTTCCTGAAGGAGGAAAGGTTTCCTCTTACAGGGCCTTTTTTGAGAATGAGATTTAACCTGAAACCCCACCTGGGCCTGGCAGCAGGTCCCTCCCAGTACAAGAGGGGCTGCTTGGGCTAATCCTGGAATCCCAGGATGCAAGCGTCTCTGTGTTTCTGCCAGGAAAGTGAAGGCCCCAGGCACTGGAAGGACTACAAGAAGGCACTCAGCTGGGGATTCTAGCTCTGCAGGTAGCATCTATTCTGGGAGGTTCTGCCCCTCAGGAAGTGTGGCTGCTGGTTGGTGATGTAACAAGGGAAACCTGGTGTGAGGCAGGGAGGCTCGGAAAGCTCACGGGGGAGATTAAGGCTTCGGCTCAGCCCAAACGAGGCCAGCCCTGAAGCTGAGCCGCTCCTACAGCTTCTCCAAGAGAGGTCAGAACCCTGCCAGACCACCTGACAGGTTGGGTCGGGGAGATCAGGGAGTCCCCATGCCTCCTCCCCCTGCAACCTGGCTTCTCCACCCCCTCCAACCCCCTGCAGCCCACCCCCAGGGCTCTCCAGCCTCTTAGCCAGTTTCACGGCGGGAGAAGCAAGGCAGGTGGAGGCACAGGTGGGAGCTCTCTGGAGGGAGGCCTGGCAGACAACAGGGGGAGGGCTGCCGGGGGAGGTCGGCCTCAGGCCAGCCCGAGCTTACGAAGGTGACTTGGCTTTGGAGAACACAGCTGTTTGGGGGGAAGACCTTAAGGAGCTGCCCTGTTCTGAGCTCTCATCCCTGGGGTGGGGGTGGCGGCCTCTTACAACTCACCCTCCTCCAGCAAGAGCCCACTTGGGGTTGCACCTGTGACCTTCCTTCCCACGTGGGGAGGGGCAGACCTGGTGAGCAGGGCCACTCCCAGCCACACCCCATGGGCCTATTCACTGAGCGTCCGGCTCAGGCAGTGCTGTCTGGACCAGCTGTTCCTTCCCCCACACAGCTCCCTGCCCCCACCTTGTCCCTAGATGCTTGGCCCTGCTCTGTGCTTTCCCAGGGGACTCGACCACAGCAGACAGCAGGGATGCCTCGCACCCGGCCCCGGACCCGGGGTTCAGCCTGTGACCCTGTCTTTCTGGTCCAGGCATTTCCCCTTTGGCAGGAGAGAGAAGAGCCGTGACCTGCCCCAGAAACATCAGGTGCCATTTAGACCAAGATAAAGAGATTCAGCGCATTTATTCAGTCATGGGGTCAGCAGGTGGGGCCGGTAAGAGGCTCAGGGTTTCCACTCAATGACTTTGACGGCGATCTGGGCTGCCCGCCGCACAGCCGCGCTGGTGTCCTCCTCGAGGGCCCGGAAGGTGGGCACGTGGGACTGCAGGATCTTGCGGCCCTCGGGGGCCTCGGCCAGCATGGTGAGGACCTTGATGGCATTGAGGCGCGCCTTGCTCAAGGATGAGTGCAGTAGCTCCAGCAGCGGACGGATGGCCTCTGTGTCCAGGGCCGCGTACTTCCCTGCAGGGCACCAATGCCAGGTGTTCCTGGGGTTCCCTGCCCACCTCCCTCACCCCCCAGCCCTCCCAACGCAGGCTCCACACCCTGCCTGCCCCCAGCCTGGGCCCCACAAGCTCCCCAGCCGGCATCTCCCCAACCACCAGGTACCTGTCCCGCAACCCAGTCCTCTCAAGGCAGCATGAGGGGTATTTTGAAAATTAAAATCCAATCGAATGAGAAGGGGAGACGCCCCTCCTTAATCCTTACTTGCTGCCCACCCCCTCACCCGCTGAAATGCCACGCTGCCGCCCCCTGCCCCCTGCCCCCAACCCTCCTACACCGAGCACTCTGCTCTTTGCTGCCAGACCGTCCAGCCCCTTTTGCCCTGCTAGCTCCCCTCTCAGAGGATGCTCTGCCCCCATACTGTGCCCACCGTCTCCCCCAGGTTACTCTTCACTCTGCCGCCCCTGCCAACCTCAGACAGCAGAGGCTGAGACGTCTGGGTCCCCATCACCCAGCACAGAGCCTGGCCTGTGGCAGGGGCTCAGGGCTCCTCGGCTAGAGTGCTAGCTCAGGGAAGTGACCACATCTCCCCCAAATTCCCATGTTGTCCGGGCCCCATGAGAGCCCCCCAGCCCTCCAAGCATTCCTACAGGAAGCCCAGGTAAGACACTGACTGCACTGAGGACGCCCGCGAGATCCACGCTCATGGGGAGCCCCACACTGGGGGTCGGCACCCTGACTGCACGATCAGTCAGAAGGGGGCTGTGGACTCTGGGAAGGCCCCAACCTCTCCCCCTGATGCATCTCAGATTTCACCATCAGGACGAACCGGGGAGTGGCAAGGAGTCCCAGCTCTGGGGGGATCTGCAGACTGCTGATTGAGAATCAGAGGCCCAGGTAGTTAGTTCTCCGTGGATCAGCAAGGAAGCTCAGGGCGTGGGGCTGGCACAGGCAAGGGAAGGTCAGAGGTCCTGCGGGGACCCTAGCCTCCAGGTGGGGAAGCCAGCCCAGGCCCTTCCTACCGCCCAGGTCAGGTGACTGAGCATGGAAGCCTGGCTGCTGGGAGTCCGCATGGGGGAGGTAGCCTTACGCTCCTATGCGCCCCCTCCACACTGAGAAAAGTAACATTGATCAAGAAACACGGCAGAAGCAAGGGCTCCAGTTTCTGCTTAGACCTCAGCATAATGGACTCATGGGTGGCAAACGAATCAATCCCAGAATTTCGGCTCACAAGAGGCCTGGGTCAGATGCAAGAATTCCAAAACCAGGGAACAGAGGGAATAACAGGGAGGGGCCCCAGGTGGTGGGCCCTCTGTGGCCTGGAAGGAGAGGGCGGAGCCTGGGACCAGGGAGGGGCAGTACTCAGCTTGCTAGGGGGCTGCGGTGACCCCACACCCCAAAGGCGCCGACGCCCAGCCAGCAGGCAGCCTCACCTTTGGTGGTCACTGTGACGTACATGAGGGCCCCAGCTGCACTGGCCTGCACCTCCTCTTCCTTGTCCTTCAGCAGGTGCACCAGGATGGGGATGACGTCATGCTGCCACACCTGGTTCTTGCCCTCCAGGGGAATGCTGGGCCAGAGAGGGGGCAGCTGGGTGGCTGCACTTGGAGGAAGAGGGGGACAGGACCACCCCAGGGGGACACCAGGGGAAAGGACTTGTGTTGAGACCATCCCTGGTGGCCACGCCAGGGTGCAGAGGAGCACTGGTGTGAGGTGTGGGTCCCACCCCGACACTCAGATGACCTGGGAGCACGGCCTGGGGCCACAGAAGGCCAGACCCAGGAGCCAGCGGTGGTGAAATGAAGGGAGGTGGCCGCAGCTAAAGCAGCTCTGAGGCTCTGTGATCCTCAGGCTCCAGGCCGGGATTTAGACTGTGATCACAGTGACACTGGGTCACTAGTGACTAGACGCCCGCGGCTCCACGTCCTGACCTGTGAAGGGAGCCACCACCTTCCTCGGAGCAAGTCCAAGTGTGCAGATGGCACCTCCTGTGCTTGCCTTCCTCATGGGAGGGGGACAGCCCTCTCGTTTTTGCCGGGAGTGGGGGCTTCCTGGGACACAGGACTGTCAGGGCTAAACCCAGGCCTGGGCAGGCAGGTGCCCCAGTGGCGGGCTCCTCTTCCCCCAGGGCACAAGCAGGTGAGGGGAAGCAGGGGCCTGGGGCGCCACTCCTGCGCCCCCGCTCCGTCCCTTGTCCCTGCCCAGGCCTCACCTGATTGCGGTTAGTGCTTGGGCTGCTTTGCTCCGGATGTTGCTGTTGGCGCTCAGGAGCTTCTCCTTCAGGAAGGGCACCGCCCCGCTGGCCAGTGCCTCGGTGGCGTCCTCCATCAGGCAGGCGGCCAGCGTGTCCAGGAGGAGCTCCTGGATCCGTTCCTCCTCCCTCTGCAGCTTCCACACCAGCGAGGGGATCAGGCTGCTGTTGACAATGCCCTTGGCCCCTGCAGGACAGGAACGGGCGCTGAGGGTGGGCCAGTGGGCCACCCCCCACCTGTCACCTGTGCTGGGAGCCGGAGGGCTGGCGAGGGGGTGGTATTTGACAAGATAAATTGCAAATCCCCCCTCCCGCTGCCAGGCAGGGGGCCCAAGCAGCCAGCATGTGGCCGTGGGTGACAAGCTGGGGTGAGAACCACGAGGACCCCAAAGGTCCAGCTTTTGGTCGCCTGTTACTGGGGGCACCAGCCTGAAACAGCGGCCTGAGAAGCAGCAGCCACCTCTGCAGGGCCCAGGCACACGGGGAGCCTCCCTCCCCCGCCAGCCATGGTGCAGCAGAGAGAAGGATGGGGTACCCGTCAATCCCCTCCTTCCCATCTGCAACATCTCTGTGATGCTGGAGCCGCAGATCAGCCTGGCCAGCCGTGGGGACAGGAAGAAAGCTTGCAGTGGGGTCTGAGGTAGAAGATTTAGAGTGAACAGGCCAGCATCTTATGTAAAAAGATCTGTGCCCCCAACCACAGCTGGTGGGCAATCCACAGAGTCTGGACAAGGGGTCTAAAGGCGCCTGGTGGCGCTCAGGGAGGGGGCTCCACATGGCACAGGTGGGAGAAAATGCAGCGAGCCACCCCCCTTCCACTGTCAACGGTTCTGCCTCACTCCTTCCAGCCTCTACTCCCACCTGGGGAGTCAGTACATGGCTGGCTGCCTAGAGGAGACCCCAGAGATGGCCCAGGCGGCAGCCCAAGGGTGCTCACAAGTGCCCAGAACTGCTGGCAGAGCGGCCGCTACAGAAAGAGAGTGGGCACCGGGGAGGGTGGCCCTTCCCTGCCGTTCTAGGTGCCACTACCGCCCAACAGCCCACCCTCTCCCCAGCCTCCCCAGCAGCCCAGGCTGCCCACCGTGAAGCCGTCCACAGCCCCCACGGAGGTGCCACCAGTGGACACCTCTGTCTTCTGCCTCCCCAGCTCAACTGTCTAATTTACTCTAGAGAGACAAGTAAACAGGTTCATTAGCCTAAAGGTCTCTGAGTGCCAATTAGCACCAGGGATTTCCTCTTTGAAGACACCACCCAGCCTTCCACCCTCACTCCCCGAGGACATCAAATGGCAGGTGCCTGGGGTTAGAGGGTGGAGAGGCAGGGCAGCATGTCCAGAGGCTCCAGTGCCCCTGGCCAGCTTCTCACTGGGGTGTCGGGTGGAGCCACTAGCTCTGTCCATTTGTTCCCAGCATGCTCACAACACAGGAAAAGCAGTTTCCTGCTGCTTCAAGAGTACTGGGCTTTTTAAGATTTAATATGCACAGATTTAAAAAAAAAAAAAAAAGGCTAGGTTGGACTCCTAAATGCATCCAGCTATGTGACCTTAGACAAGTTACTTACCCTCTCTGAACCTGGTTTCCTCATTATTAATACAAGCCCACCTGGTAGGGGGTTGTGCATATCAGTGGAGTAGGGGGTGGGAAAGTGCTCTGTGTAAGGGACTGTCACCATGTGCCCAGACACCCAGGCCTGGCACAGCGAGAGTCTCCCAAATGCCACCAACATTGAGTTCCAGCTGCAGGCAAGCCTGTGGTTGGGGGTGAGGGCTGAGGAGCAGGATACAGAGATAAAAGCTGCACAGTCCCTGCCCTGCAGGAACACCTGTCAGTGGTCCCAAAGCCACCCCTCCTGGGGGCCTGAGGCCTCTCTCCCCTTCAGCCCTGCCCTCCGTCCGGGCCACCACCAGACAACACATCTGGGCCTCCTGCTCTGGCTCCAGTTCTGGCTCAGGCACCGGCCCCCAGGCTACCTGCCTGCCCCAGCCACAGTCTCGCTCGGCCACGACCTGGACGGCCACTGTCCAGCTCACAGGGCAGAGGTGACAATTTGACCTTCCAAGAAGGACTGTGCTGACCGATGGAGGGATAATGTTCCTGACAGAGGGCCACCTGAGCAAAGGCAGGGGGTGAGGGATTTGTGCATTGTCGATCAGGGCTCGATGGTGGCCTCACTTGCACCCGGGTCTGGGCTTCCCGGGAAAGCCCAGGGAAAGGTGCTGCTGTGGGAGCAACAGGATGGGCACAGGCTTGGGGGGAGGGCAGAGGAAGGGAGTCAAGGCCGGAAGCTGGAGGTGATCACCTCCACTGCTCCCCCGATTGGTGAGGAAACCAAAGCCCAGAGGGACAACTCTAGTGCCCAAGGTCACACAGCAGATGGGGAGAGGCCAGGCCTTCAGCCGCCCGGGTTTTTCTTTCCCAGGCATTCGTCCTGGGCCTCTGCTCCTAGAAATGCTGAGCACCGGGACCCAGTTCATTTTGAGACAGAGGGAGATTAAAAATAAAACGCGTGCCGGGTGTGCCTCTCTGCTCGTTCACTTTGCTTCTTTTCAGCTAAAAGGAGAGCCGCAGGCCTGGCTATTTATAATTAACCCAGATCTGCAAAGCCTTGTTCTAGTTGGGGTGGGGTGGTGCACAGACCCCCAAAAGGAAACAAATCAGAGAAACCCACCAGGCCCCCAACAGCCTAAGACCCGGCTGGCAGGGTTGGGGTGAGCAGGACAGGTGGGGCATGGAGAAGAGCCGGCCAGGAGGGGGCACCCTCGGGCAGTGGGGAGACCCGTGGGAGAGTCTCCGGGACCGGTCATTACTGCCTGGGCTGACAAACGTAGATGAGGAATTCCAGGTCCTAGGGGCTCTGGATGTGCAGCAAGGGAGGCCTGGGGGAGCCGGGCCTTGTGGGGCAGAGGGGCAACGGTAGGAGGCTCGAGTGTGCTCGGGGAGGGCCCAGACTGGCATGGCTACTGGGCCAGGATGGGCTGGTTGATGGACCACAAAGCTCAGCCGGGATTGAGGGTCACTATGCCCCTGGAGTGGAATCGCTGGGGTTGAGGTTTGGCCACTTCCTGGGGGCCACCTCAAAGGGCCCCTTGTCGGCCAGCTCTCCCTACTGGTTGGTGAGGTGCTGGGTGGGCTCAATCACCAGAGGCCCCTTCCCCTTTCTTCCTTGGAGCTGAGCTGTGGTCTCCCGGTCCTGTTCTCCTGGCAAGTGAGGACTCAGCCCCGGGAGCACACATCCGCGCCTGGCGCCCGGGCCCCACCGTGCCTTATCTCAACCCGCCCGCCCAGCTTTAGCCTCGTGTGTCCCCCACTGACCCCACCCACCCCTGTGCCTGCCTTTGCTCGTGGGGAACCCTCGCTGTCCTCAGCTTACTCGGCCCCTCAATAGCACGTGACATGCTGACCATGTTTTCCTCCCGAGATACTCCCCCCGTGGCCCTGGGACCTCAGCTCCCCGCTTCCACCTCTCCAGCTGCTCCTCCATGTACTTAGCAAGCACCCCCCCTCCCTCCAGCATCCCGCACAACGTGGTCCTCGGCCCCCACCATCCCCCCTTTCCCCTCCACCAGGGGCAGCTCCTCTCAGGCTGCAGACACCACACGGCCATCCACTGACGCCAGGTTGCCCGGCCAGCCCCCGGCCTAGGCTGAACTCAGCCTCATGGACTGACTTCTCCGCTTTCTTATTTTCTCTGGGCTGTCTAGCTGACATTTTTACTTGATTCTGCATTTAGATCGACGCACCCTGTGGGACCAGGCCTACCGTAAATAAACATGAAACAAAAACTTTCCATCCTCCTTCTCGAATTTAAAAAGCTGAACTTCAAACTCTCCAGTGGTTCTTAGACCGACGCCCCAATCCTACACAAGGGCCACCAGCCCGCTGCAACTGTTCCCTGCCTCACCCCAGCCTGGCCTTGTGGCATCCTCACGGCTCTGGCCGCACTGGTCCTCTGGGTTCGTCCAGGCCTCACGCTCCTTCACGCGCAGCGTCTTCCCCACCGTGGAACGTGCTTCCTCCCGCCCCAGGTCATGGGCCACCTCCATCCTGCTCCCCCTGCCACAGAGCCCTGATGGGTCTCCCTCTCCAGGCTTCGCACAACCATCACAGGGGTACTATCGTGCAGAGGTTCTAGCAGGCAGGCTTGGGTCTGTCTAAATGCTAGGACTGTGCCGAGCACAGAGGAGGTCGTCAGTAAATGCTTGCTGGTTGAAGGCTTACAATCCCTGCTTGACCCTGGGGGAGCTCTCACTTCCAGGGTCAGGGGAGGGGGCAGCAGCCAGCCCCGTTGGGCCCCTCCGTGGGCTAGCCCCTCATCTCACACCCGGACTGCTGTGCGGGGTCTTCTCATGCTTGCAGCTAGGTTTGCCCCTGCAAACAGCTCACTTCTGACCCCTGGTCCCCCAGTTGCCCTCACCATCTCTGAACATGTGTCAACATGTATCTCCTGTCGGAATCACCCTCTAGGGACCATCTATTGTTATATTTGTCTCCTTTTGATAGAAGAGGGAACTGAGGCTCATCCAGGTGAAATAACTCACCCAAGGGTATACTCTCATCTAGTTGAAACAACTCACCCCCAGGGCAGGGCCTGTGCCTGTTTCCTTCCTGCTACCACGGCCATTGGCCTCTGAATGGACCTCTGGGCAGAGGCCCAGCCTGACCCAGCCTGGCGGTGTGGAGGACACGCACACAAAGCAGCCCCCGATAGTCGGCCACTTTCCACTGGTCCTCAGGGGCCACCCCGAGCCAGCATGTGCCAGGCCTAGTCTAGGTCCGCCTCAAGATGCCCATCACCAACATCTGTCCTGTCTCTGACCATTTAGGCAACACCTTCACAGGTGGGCAACCTTGCTGGGGGATGTAGTGCAATGGTCTCCATTTCACAGCAGAGGAAACACTCTCAGAGAGGTTAGCAGATGACATTGAGATCCACAGTGTCCAGCTGGCAGAGGTGGTCCCTGCCTTCTGACCACAGGCCTGGCCCTATCTCCCTCTGCCAACGGTCCGTCCCAGTGCTTCTGCCCACCAGTGGGGTGATCCTAGTAATAGGACCATGGAGGTGTAGGGTGATAGGGAAGTGTTAGCGGGGAGCATCTGCATTTACCTGGATGCTCTGGGGTGCCCAGAGCATCAGCTTACAGTGATGGAAAGGACAGAGTGGCACTAATGTCTTGGTTCTGGCCTGAGTCTTTAACGCACAGGAGTGAGGGGCTCCTGGTTCTGAGGCCCACAGATTGGCTCCCCCTGAAATTGAAAGCAGAAGTTGGCAGGCGCCCTTTGGTGCATTTTGCTGAGTACCAATGCCTTCTGTGAGCTTCCCAAAGGCGCCCATGGGACCCTGGCCTCAACCGAGCTGGCTCCCTCCCGCCTCTCTGGTCTGGGGGACCGCCCCTGGGCCCCGCTCCTGTCCTCCCTTCTAAGGCAACCTTCCGGGGCCAGGATTGCCAGGGACCCTGAAGAGTCCTTACCCGCTGCAGGCACAGCAGCAAAGATGACTAATGCCCCCTCCCATCGCTGCAAAACGCCACCGGCGTAAACCTTTAGGATTTGTACAGCCCTTTCACACGTCCTAGCCTACTGTCGCGACAACTCAGGGAAGCAGGTGCCACTAGCCCCACTTTGCAAACAGGCTCATTAGAGGTCAGTCCGTTGTCCAAGGTCGCGGAGCTCAGAAAGGGCAGACAGGGTTCGAATTTGGGCCGGGAAGACGGGCGGGGCCGGGGCCATTCACTGCTCTCCGGCTCGGCGTCCCGCGGGGTGGGCGCCCGGCCTCGGCTCAGCGGGATCGCAGAGACCCCGTGGCCGACGGCGGTGGCAGCTGCTGCCGGACCGCGGCTCGCGCGGAGCCGCGGCCCCGCCCCTTCCCGTCGTCATTGGTCCGCGAGCGCGTCCGTCAGCCTCTCGCACCCAATGGGCGGCGGGCCGGCGCTCTTGGCGGGGCTGTGGCGCCCTGAGCGTGGACTCTGGCGGACGCGCGGCTCCCCGCCCGCGGTTGGCCCGGCAACGCGCTGCGCTCGCGGCTCCGCCCCCTGCCGGCGGCGCGGCGCGGGGCGGGCGGACCCGCGGGCGGCGGCGCGGGCGGCGCGGGAGAGCGGGCGGAGGGAGCCAGGCCGGCGGAGCGTGTGCGCCGCCCGCGGCCTGGTCACGTCCCCGCGCGGGCGCCGCCGCCCGCGTCGTGCGGAACGAGGGCGACCCGGCCCGCGCTCGCCGCCCCGCCCGCGCCGCCGGAGCAGCTCGGCCACGCACCGCGCCGCGGCCCGGAGGTGAGTGAGCGCGCGGCGGACCTGGGGACGGGGGGCGCGGCCGGGAGCCCACCCGCCCGCACCGAACCCCGCCCGGGCCTTTGTGCCGGGGCCCGCACGGGTGGGGGGCGCCGGGCGCGACGGCCGGGATGCGGGCCAGGTGGGGGCGGCGCGGCGGGTGTGCCCGCGCGATGGGCAGGGGCGCCGCGGGCAGGCAGGTGTTGGGAGGGGCGCCCGGGCCCAGGAGGGCTGACAGGGGCCCAGGGCAGCTGCTGGTGCAGAGCCGGGCCGGCGACCTTTGGGAGAGGCGCCCGGCGGGGTCTCCCGGGGGACGGCGGGAGCGCCGGCGCGTGGCCTGGGCTGAAACGGAGGCGAGGGCCCCGGAGGCCTGGGCCCCGGGGACGCACGGCTCGCCGTTTTCGGTCACCGCTCTTGCAGCGAGCAGGTTCCTCGGAGGCATTTAGAGCGAGAGGCGAGTATCGACCCGCTGCGATTGTGATAGGTTCCCGGCTCGATATTTTTTCCCTTAAAAGGCGGTGGGGGCTTGGGGTTGGGGGGGGAGGGCCTCGGGCCGGGGCTCAGCGTCCTGCCGGGGACCCGAGGGGCTCTGGCTTCAGGGCGGCGCTGAGTCTCTCTGGGCGTTGGTGGCAGGATTCTGCTGAGGTCGAGAATTGGGGTTCTCTGTGACCAGAGAAGAGGATGGGAAGGCGGCGCCCAGGCCAGGGAGTCCGTGTCTGGGGATGGAGGGACCCGCCTGGGGGGAAATTTGCTGGTCTGGGGAGGCAGCTGTCCCCTGACCGCCCCTTTCTGCCCAAGTGATCTCCCTGCCCTGGGGATCGAGTCCTTCTGCCTTCTGCTCAGTCTGGAGAAGGCTCCTTGGCCAAATTCAATTAAGCAAATGTTTACTGAGCAGTTGCTCCCCCCGGGGCCTGGTGCTGGGGTGGGAGTGAACTGGCCCTGCCCTCCTGGGACTGACTCACTGCCCCCAGGGGGAGAAGCATCTCTGCTCAGAGAACCCAGCCCTGAAGGTGGGTGTTGGGGCCCCAAGTGGGGCCGGGGTCAGACGGGCCTGTGGGCAAAGTGACATTTGAACTGGAGCTTGAAGGACACGGTCACAGTTGGGGTGGGCATTGCGGGCAGAGGGGAGAACGGGGAAGGAGGCCCAGAGAGGGCGCTCAGGCAGTCCAGTCTGGCAGGAGCACAGGAGGTCAGGCGGGAAACGGTGGGTGGAGGCTGCCCAGGGCTGGGGCCGCTGGGGGAAATGGATGACCCTGGCGCCTGCTTCAGTGGTGGCCGCAGTCTCCTCACCTGTGCAAAGAGCAGCTCCGTGACCCAGAACCGAGTGGGCCTGGAGAAGAGCTGGGAAGACCCCGAGGGCTGCTCGCAGCCTAGGACCGCCCTTCCAGGCAGGGCCAGGGTCCTGGGTAACCAACCCCTGGCCTCCTTCCTGGCCAGCATGGAGGATGATGTTGAGCTGGTGGCTCTGTCCCTTTGGGGCGTGGACGTTCGTGAGCAGTAACCGTGGAGACGTGGGAGTCTCCGTGCAGCGGCTGATGGCGAGGGAGGGCCTAGCCATGCCCGGATGCAGTGGTGCACCTTCAGCATTCCCCGTGCTTCAGGGTCGATGGACAAGACGCTGGCATTTGGCTTAAAGCTCTTGTGTGTTGTACCAGACGCTGATTTTCTGAGATGGGAGGTGAATAAAACAGTCCCTCCCCCTCGGAAGGCTGGTGTTACCTTCTGCTGTAGATCTGCTCGCTTGCCCGCTGCCGCTGCCGGGGAGGTTTTTCCCACTGAAGGGGCTGTTTGTCACTCATCTGTGTAGCGTGCCCCCTCCCTGACCCACCCCCAGCCACACACTGGCTTCTGGCCGAGGCCCAGCTTGCTGCAAGGAGAGCAGGGCCCCTGCCTGCCCTCGTGAGGGTGCGTGCTCAGCACGATGAAGCTGCCTTGCTCCGTGCTGTCGCCCGGCCCCTTTCTGGGGCCTGCCATAAGACTCCAGATTTGGGACACGGGGAATGAATTCCCCGTTCTGTCCCCAGCTCCTCAGCTCTTCTGTTTCCTGGAGTCCCAGGAGGAGAAGCACCCTGACTGGCTCTCAGGAGCTTCTAGGGCAATTCCAGGAACTTCTGGGTAGGCAGGAGAACTTGACAAGGCTGCCCAGGGCCCCTGCAGGGAGGCCGGTGGATGCAGGGGCGAACGGCAGGGAAGGCTGGCCTCAGACTCAGGGTGTGGCCCCAGTGGCCTCAGCCCAGCCGCGTGGCTGTCTCGTGTGCACATGCGATGACCAAGTGCCACACTTTCCCCGCCGGTCGTGAGGACAAGGCAGCCCTAACTGCCCCATGCTGGCCCTCTGAAGACCCAAAATTCTGTGCAGCTGTAGGGTATTCTCCCTACTGCCGACCACGGCTGGGCTCGCAGGAACCCTGGAGGAGGTAGATTAGCACACTGCACCCTCAGGAAGGAAACCCGGGCTAACTGAGCCCCAGGGGCAGTCCTGTGGGCTGGCAGGGCAGAGGGCACAGGGCAAACGCTGAGAGTCAGCCCGGGTAGGAGCCCAGAGCGGTGGCCTGACAGCTGTGCAGACTCCGGGGCGGTGGAGGCGGGGAGCCCCAGTGGAGGCGGCGGAAGACCTGGGTCAGGCCTGTCCCTGCTCCCCCCACCCGGCCCCCCGCCCAGCCCCATCCTCTGTGAGCCTCCTCATCCTCACCACAACAGAGCCAAGAGTGCCCTGCCCATCCCCGCACGGTCCTCCCCACATCCACGCTGGCAGGGGAGGCGCCTCCCAGGAGCGAACTGACAGGGACTAACTCACAGGGACCATCTGGATCCCTGGGCTCTCGGGAGAGCCAAGAGAACGGAACCTCACCCGTTTGCTCGGCTCAGCCATTCATTCCTTCGGCTGGTCTTTACCAGCACCTGCAAGGGCTAGGGCCGTTCCCGGCGCAGGGACACGACAGGGGGCAGGGCACACAGCACCCACTCCCGTGGAGCTCCATGAGACCCGGAAGGCTGCCGAACACCCGAGTAGCTGAATGCCAGGCAGGACAAAGGCCGTGAAGAGCCTAAAGCAGAAGGGGGTGGGGGTCCTGTGTGGAGGGGCCGTTGGCGCGGCACCGTGGAGAGGCCATGGGTGAGTTGTGAGACCAACGGAAGAGCACCAGGAGGGAGGACGACAGGTGCAAAGGCCCTGAGGCCAACGCACCTCTGCAGCTGGAGGTCACCCTGCCCCACAAGGTCAGGTGGCTGGAGCCCGGGATGGGGGGGGGGGCGGGGTTGTGGAGCAGGTAAGGTAGGATTATGCTTTTAAAAGACCCATCTGGCAGATGGCATGGGGGCCGCTATAGCATTCAGGGTGAGGGGCTGCTGGCCCAGTGGGGTGGGAGCAGGAGTGGTACTGAGAAGTGGTCGGATGCACGATTTAGCTTAACAAGGACCTGCTGATGGAGAAGAGGAAAGGACCGCTCTGGAAGGACAGAGTTGGCCTTGGCGAGGAGGAAGACTCAGACGCATCGCGAGAGGTGGGGAATTGGGAGTTGGGTTAGACCCAGGTGGACATAGGCATACATGGCAGTCAGAGGGGAGAATCAGGCTGGAACTGGAGACCTGGAGTCCCCCCACCAAGAGTTGGGGGGCAGGGGCCAGCAAGGTCACTCAGGGATCGAGGGCAGGTGGGACCAGAAGGGGCAGAGCCAGGCCTCGGTCCCCACGGCTCAGAGCTGAGCTGAGATTCCAGGGGCCGCACAGGAGGGTGTTCCTGGGAGGGTGGGTCCCCTGCAGTAGGCCTGGGGTGCATGGGGGCTAAGCAACATGGGCAGGACTGGCTACACAATTTGGGGGTCCCTTGTTTAAAATGATTAAGCATTTCAGGACAGTGACAGCAGAGTGTCAGGCTGGGCATGGCGCTCATGTGCACGCCCGGGAAGGCCAGTTGTGGTCGTGGTGGCTGCCAGGACGGTGCCCCGGGCTGGCGTCCACTTTGCCCTTCACCTGCCTCCCATGGGCAGGTGGGCTGTGTCAGGCACTTGGGGCCACGGGGGCTGCACCCTGGCCTCTGTGAGCGGCGCTTCTCCCCCTCTGTCCGTGGAACCCCGGCCTCCATCCCTCAGGCAGGAGACACAGCCAGCTGGTAGAGGACTGGGCAGCCTGTTGGCAGGAGCGGGTGCATGTGGCGGGTGGCCTCACACACAATGGCTTCCTTGAGTTCGTCTCTTTTCCGAAGGAACCTGCTACATCACAGAGTTTTGAGTTATTTGCTTCTAAATTAAGGTATAACTCTCTTTTAGAGATGTCCCCGGAGAATCCATCAGAAAGTGCTAAGGAGTGAGGCTGTTAAAATCCGCGGTGCCGTGCTGGGGGTGGGGTAGGGGGAAGTGGTTGCAGACTCTCGAGACCAGCGCACCCTCCAGCAGCTACTGACCAGCACGCACCCTCCCCAGGCTCCCCCCGCCCCCGCCTCTACTGGCCATGCGGCAGCAGTCAGAGCCCAGCTGCAGAAGGAGCCCCTGCCTCGCCGAGCCCTCTGCCCTGGGAGTGGTGGCGATCAGGTCGTGGCGTTGGGTGGAGGGGAGCGGCCACATGTGTCGTGTCCCCCAGAACCCCCGGGCAGGCGCTTGGGGAGGGCAGCAACGCTCACTTTCTCCTCTCACAGCCAGTTCCGCCAAGAAGGGGCCTATTTTTACTTCGGTTTTCTCCTCTCGGTGGAGGAGGCTCGGACCCGGGGAGGTGGGGTGGCTCCTGCGTGGGCACCAGCCGCCCGGGCCCCGGGTGTGGGTGTCCAGGGACCCTGAGGGCTTCTCAGCAACCCAAGCGGCCCCCACTTCCTGCAGGCAGCCTGCCTCCGTCCACCCCGGGGTCCCCAGGGGTCCAGGAGGGCTGACTGGTGGGGCTGCTGTGCTGGAGGCCGGTGTGGCGCTGGGGCCAGTGCTAAGGTTCTGGCCGTGGCCTGGTCCTTTCCACTGGGAGGACTGGATCATCACAGCTGCTCTTTCTTCTCACCTGCGGCTCTCAGGAACGGTCCACACACAACTTGGGGTGTCCAGGAGGAGGCTCTCAGGCCTCGTAATTCTGTTTTCCCGTTGGGGTCCTCTGTCCAGAACAGCACCTGTGTCCACACCCGCACAGATCCTGTGCCCCTTCCTGCACGTACCCCAGTGTAACCGCTGCCTATTTTCTTTGTCTGTGCTTATTCTCCGTCTCTCTCCTGGACCTGAACATAAGCTCTGTGAGGTCAAGACCTTCGTCTGCTGTTCATCACTGAGAATCTGGCCCCCAGAGCCCGGCCTAGCACTCAGCAGGGAGCCAGGAAACGGCTGTCAAAGGAGGCCGGGAACGTGGCAGGTGAGCAGGCCTTCTGGTGGCTGCAGCCTTCACGTTGGAGAACTGTGGCTCCAGCCCAGTCCTCTGCCCCCGCGAGGTGTGCCTGCCGGTTGACAAACACAAACCACGCGCAGGTGGACAACCACTGGCCGGGTGCCCATCGGGCCCGACTGGTTCACTCACGAGCCAGAGGCAGGCAGGCTGCCCAGCTTCTCACACTGCCCAGGTCCCCCCACCGGGGGTCAGACGCCTCCGGCTGACACTGGTCCCTCAGTGACGCCGTGTGACTCGGTGAGGCCCTAGTCAGTCTGGGAGATTTGCGGTCATGACATTTAGAGTCGCGTCCATGGGAAAGTGTCCTCGGAAGGCGAGGGGGAGATCCTGGTGGTGGGAAAGGACCATGGCGCCCACAGTGACCACATGATGACCAAGTGGCCTTTCCAGACAGCCCTTGTGCTCCAGGATGAGCTCAGCAGGGAGCTTGGTGAAGGGCAAAGAACACTGAATGGGAAGCTGGGAGACCTGGGCCTAGTCCCAGCTCCGCCTGCAGTGTAGACACGGTGAATGCTCTTCACTCTGGGCCTCTGTATCATCACCTTCAGATTAGGCTGGGTCGAGGGTGCAGGTAGTCTTCATTTCTTACTCCAGCTCTGGAGGGGCTGCCCAAAGCAGTGTTGAGAAGGATTCTGAGGCTGTGTGGTGGCTCAGAGGAAAGTGGGCGTGGTTGATTAGTGGTGTCTGCAGTGGTACAGGAAGCGGGATTTAGCCGTTCTTGCCAGGGGCTGCTTGAGCCCACCCACCGCGCCCTCCCTCCTGCCCAGCAGCTCCAGCTCATCCTCCGACCTGTGGCAGCCTCCCCGTACCCTGATCGAGTGAATGAGCAGGTGATTGAGCCTTGTGCTCAGCTCTGCTTGGCGTCGAGCCCCAAGAAGCCTGCCTGGAGCTGGGAGACCAGGTAACCCCTGGTCGTGCTAAGCGGTGTGGTTACAGCTCCAGGTGTTGTAGGCGTGGGGACAGTGCAGGAGGAGGGGGTGGGTGACGGGCAGGGCCGTGGTGTGAGCCCCCGGCTCCCAAGGCTGGGTCACCAGGCTTCACCAGGGATGAAGATGAGAAAAGGCTCCAAGCCGCCAGGAGGGGCCCCTGAAGACCCTGTCAAGGATTTGCCACCTAGCTCCAGCAGGCCCCCGTGACCCCAGCTAGTGTTGCGCACGCCCCCCACCCCGGCCCCGTCCCATCCCTGCCCCACCACTGTGCCCGCGAGGCTATGGGCGGGGCAGGGCGGTGTGGAAGGGGCCAGACCAGGGAAGGAGCAGTCCCCACCTGAGGACCTTTCTCAGGTCGTCTACCTCTGTGCTGACCGAGGGCCTGGCCCTCGCGCCTCCTCCCTGCCCCTGCATGGCACATCCTCTGTGACCCCAGCTGTCCCACTGTGTGTGGCCTCTGGCCTACCCACCTGTCCCCTCTTGCTTCCTGTGGCCCCACAGAGAGACCACCACCGCCAGCCAGCCTACTATCTGGCCCTCTTCAGTGCTTCTGGGTGCAGTGGCTCTGTCCCTGAGTTGGGCTTTCCTCCAGCGTGGTCGCCCCTCTCACCCGCTCTGTTACCTCTGATATGCTGTGCAAACATATTTCTCGATAAAATGCTGGGAAGAAAAATAATTAGAGTGTTGCCTCCATTATCCAATTTCTGATTAATCAAACTCTCTTTGTCCTCGGCCAAAATCTGTTCATTTCCCTTAAACAGTGGGCCAGTGCCAGACATCGATTTCCTGTGTGTTAACACCACGCACGCATGCACATCCCCGGCCCTGCCCCTGCCCCTGCCCCTGCCCCGCGGCGGGGAAGAGGGAGGCACAGACGGGGCCGCCCTGAGTCCCCAGCACCACCCTCTGCCTCCAGGAAGCTCCACGACCTCGACGCACCCACTATCCCAGCTCCAGCTCCTTGGCTGGGCTCCGCCCCACGCGACCTCGGTCTCCAGGTGCATTAGTCTTGTTGCTGGTGGTTCTGGGCTCTCCTGGAGCAGGAGATGGAGGGATGGAGGGCTGGTGCCGAGTGGTGGAGGGTGTGGCTGCTGGGGACCGGGCAGAAGGGTGAGCTGCATCCCCAGCTCTGGAGGGACCAGGACTTTGGGACGCGTACCCCTCACTGGCGCAGGATGGCTGGGGCTGGGCCAGGAGGCCAGGGATGGGGGGCAGGGCCTGTGAGGGGGCCTCAGGGTGCGGATGGGGGCGTGCTTTCAGTGGCAGCCGCAGAAACGCAGTGCTCATAGGCTCACCAGATGGAACGCAGTGCTCATAGGCTCACCAGATGGGGGGACACCCTGGGTGGGGGGGCCCAGAAGCAGGGCAGAGTCAGGGTCGGTCCGGGCCACGCACCACCGTGTCCGTGTCTATGGGGGGGGGAGGGGGGGGAGGCCAAAAGGCCTTGCTAGAAGACTTCCCAGAAGTCCCTGCTGGCCCCTCCCTGCCCTGAGTTGGCCCCTCCCTCACACAGTACAAAGGGCTGGGGTGGATTTATCAGCACCTGCTTCCTGCCAGTTACTTCTGGGCCGTGGGACGCATTAGTGACAAACAGACCAGAGCCCCTGCCCCGTAAAGCCCCTGCCCCATGGAGCCAGCGTCTGTAAGCATGATGGGGTGGGAAACGTGATAAACAAGTCACACAGCAGGTTAGAAAGCAACAGTGCTGTGTGTGTTTGGGGCGTCATAAATAGGATGGGCGGGGGGGTCTCTGACGAGGGGACCCCTGAGCCGCTGGAGTGGATGCCGTGGCTCTTTGGACAGAGGATGTTCCCAGTGGAGGGAAGAGCCAGTGCAGAGGCCCTGAGCTGTCGGGACAGCACAGCAGGAGGGCTGGGGGGTCAGGAGTGGGGAGTGGAGGGAGCATGAGGGCAGGTCACGGGGTCAGGGCTGGTCGCAGAGCCTCGGGGCCACAGAAGGACTTGGACTCCAGCTCCGAACTGAGATAGATGTCTGGCCTGCTGCAGGAAGGTTTTGAGCATAGGAGAGACTCTGCCTTGTGTTTTTACAGGGATCCCCCGTCCACCCCATCGGAAGGAGCAGAGTGTGGGGGTGGGATGGGTCGCTGGGGCAGTCCAGAGGAGGGGCTGAGGGTCGGGCTCCAGGCAGAGGCCCCCTGAGGTCAGGCCCAGCCCTGAGCTGAGGCCTTGGGCCTGTTAGGAAGGGGCGGGGGAACAGAGGGAGGTGTGCTGGGCACACGCTGGCCAGTGTCCCCAGCTCCCCTTCCCACTGCCTGCTTACAAGAACTGCCCTTCCCTCCGAGTGGGGCAGCACTGATTTCATTCACGCTCCAGAGCTCCCCGTCAGTCAGGCTGAGGCGAGGCGAAGCAGTGGCAGAATCCACACCTTCGCCCGGTTCCCGACGGGCCCGTCCTGCGACCCGACCCCCTCAGCTCTCGTCCTCGACCAGTCACGTGCCTGAGCATCCCTGTCTCAGCCTCTGCTTCTCGAGAACCCCATCCAGACAGGGTCAAGGCCACTGTGGGCTTGGACACTCCCGGGGGTGGCCTGTCTCAGAGGGGAGGACCGGGGCCAGCCGCTGAGAGTGACCTGGGGCAGCCGCTGGCCTCGAGAGGACCTACGGGACTGGACGGTGTGCATGCTCTGGGCCCTTCCTTGGCCCTGGGAGTGGGCTAGGCATCTGACTTTTTTGAGCCACGCTGGCCTGGAGACTGAGATCCCGCAGCCTACAGGTCTGCGTGTGATTAGGAGGCTGGGGTAGGAGGCGGTGAGAAGGGCTTGGAAGGAAAAGGGCTGGACGGAGGCAGCGCTCACCTTCCAGGTGAGAAAGAACAGGAAAGGAGCTGTGAGGGAAGGAGGCCTATAGAGCCCTCGCCAGAGAGGGTCCCACCTGGGGGTGACCAGGGCGGGGGCTGGGATCATGGGGGGCCACGCACAGAGGCAGGGCACAGGAAAATCAGTGCCCACCCAGCCCAGGGGCCTGAGTGACGGTCAGCAGTTCCCTTGGCTGCGGAAACCTAGAGCCAGGCTCTTGGTGAGTGCACCTCCTTCCCCTTGAGTGTGGAACCTTCCGGTGTTGTTTATTTATTTACCCCTGGCCTGGAGAAATCTCTGGCCTGGTTTCCTCCTGAGTCAGTGTTCCTCAGGCGATGCTATCACATCTCATCTGGTCGGCCATGGCGGCTGTGGGCCGGAAGGCTGCACACATGGCTGGGGCGTCCAGAGCCACGGGACAGTGCGGGGCCAAGGGAAGGGCCTCTCCCGTCACCTGTAGTGGTCCTGAGGCCAAGGGGCTGCCTGGCCAGGGCAGAGCCAGTTGTTGGAGCCTGTCTGCTGCTGGCGGCGCTGCCCGCCAGCCCCTGTCCTCCTCCCATCTGCTCGGGCTCTGGCTCCAAAATAAGCAGGGAGCAAGGAGGAGGCGAAGGAAGGGGGCTGCTTTCAAGGGGAGACCCGCTGTGGGCCTGGCAGGCAGGCTGGGGTGTGTGGATAAGCTCACCCGGGGCCTGGTCCAGTGGGCTGGGGGGTATCTGTCAGGGGTCCCCAAGTCAGCAGTGTCTGTTCTGTGTATCTTCCCAAGCACCTGCTCAGAGGGAGGTGGAGCTGGGGCCCTGGGGAGGGGGCATGGGGGTCGGGTGTGGCTGGGCAGGAGGAGCCAGCGCCTGAGGAAGGGCCGTCCTGGGTGAGGTCCGGTTCCACTGCCCAGCAGGGGCGCCAGACACTGGGCTCAAGGTCACTCTGGGCGGGTGATAAGTCCAGCCGGTGCTGCAGTGGCCAGGGTCGCTCAAGAGGGAGGCTCTCGCTGGCCTCCGGGGGCACGTTCTCAGCTGGGTGGCGGGGTGGGCAGGGCGCTGTGGGTGTGGGGGTAGGAGACGCAACCAGGGAGGCCGGCTTTGCCCAGAGGGCAGCATCCGGGAGGGCGGCCTGTCCCTGTCCCCTTCCAGTGTTACTGGCATCAAGGTAAGCAGGGGTCATCTCCTCGGAGGAAAAGGTGTGGCTTTTTAGTCCAAAAGTACATGTTGTTGTATCAGAAACCATCAGAGCGTTTGGATTCTGCCATGTGTGATGTCTGCCATGCCCACGAGCTATAAGGTATGAGGGAGGCGTGGCCTGCGCTTGCTTTGCAGACCTTTCCGGGGAAGCCTCGTGCCAGTATCCTCCCTGATGCCTGGATCCAGGCTGGTGATGCAACCCGTGCCCGCCTCCCGCCACCAGTGGCAGCTCCCTGGGAGAACAGGGGTCTCCGGGGGGACAGTTTCTGCCCTCTGGCCCCTGGGGGGGTGGGGGGTCCCTGCCAGGGCAGCCATCTCTGAGCCGCTCCCTAGGGAACTGTGAGAGGGACGCTCCTGGGATGGACCTGCCCTGAGCTGGGCCCAGGCCAGGCAGGCTCCCCCACTGCCCAGCCGAGCCCTTGGTCAGTGTCACCCCAGCTGTCCCCACCCTAGCCCCTCCCCTCCCCCGCATGACTGGTGGCTTCTTGTCGTCTGTCTCCTCCAGCGTCACCTCCTCGGACCTCCCCCAATCCCGCTAGTTGGCCGCCCGCCACACGCACCTTCTCCCCTTCTCCACGGCACTGCTCTTCACCAGTCCCCCCACCAGAACACAAGCCCCTCGGTGCCCAGACTCACCCCATGTCCCCGAGCGCAGAGCAGAGCCTGACACACAGGCTCGGTCCCTCGAGGGTACCGTGATGATCACACAGGGCCCAGGGTCGACTGATGGCCTACTGGGAGGGCCGGGGGGGCCCTGATGGGATGGAACTAGCAGATCAGGGATGGAGCACTTTTCGGAGACGAGGGACAGTGTCTGTCCTGAGTGAGGCCGTGGGGTGCAGCGCTGATGCCACCGCCCAGGGGTCCCAGTGGGGAGGGGGTCAGGCCCGGGTATACTCTTCTGCATCCCAGGAGCCAGGCGGCCACCAAACCATGGAGGTGGCCTGAGGCCACAGCTGTGAGCAGCAGCCCCACCACCCTCCCCCAGCAGGCAGCCTTTATTCTTTCTGTCCTTTTCCTTCAAGGGGAAAATACCAGTTTGGACCCTCCCCCCACCCACCTTGTTCAGGAGGAGCGGGGCCACAGCCTCCCTGGCAACACCCTGGCTGGCAGCTGCGACCCCACTTCCGTTCTGGGTTCCTAATGTCTGAGCTGTGACTTGGGCTTTCCGTTCAAAGCAGAAACACGAGGCCAGTTTTAAAGCACAGGTGCCTAAGTGAAAACGCAAGTCAGTTTAAAGAAAACCACGGGGTAAATAACAGAGCAGGTGACCAGTGGTGCTGTGGGTGCCGGGGGGTCCTGGGTGTTGGAGGACCCACGGGCCCGAGCCCTGCAGGACCCCGAAGGCAGCCCTGAGGAAGTCGCCCCCCTCCCCAAACCTCAGTTTCCACAACTGGGGTGCCGTGCCCAGCTCTGGACACCCCGCAAAGCTGAGGCAGGGAGCCGTACTCTCGGGACAGAGGTGCAGGACGCCCCCCCCGGGGGGCCCCAGTGGCCAAGGGTGCAGCCAGGCCCTCTCCCTGGCCCCCCCCGGTGCCCAGCTCTCCCGAGAAGGCCCCTCCCTGAGGCCCAGCCCTCATCTGCCCTGAGTCTGAGGGCACGTGCAAACGGCCCCATGGGGTCTGCGGGCCCGGGCTGGCTGGGCAGGGGCTGTTGCGCCCAGAGGTAAAAGGCCTGTCGTGGGGCCGCAGCTTGAGTTCACGCGGGTGGAGGCAGGGAGCAGAGGGGCGGGGAGTGGTCAGAAGCGCGCAAGCAAAGGACACGGGCCTGTTGGGTGCCACGGGCGGGTCTAGGCCAGGCTCGAGAAGACCCAACGAGAGGCGCACAGGGACCCGGCACTTGGGCTCAAATGTCCACCCAAAGCGGAACTCTGGGCTCCAGATCACCGGGTGCGCACCGGCAGTGGGAAACGGGTCCTTCTTAAGAGGGGAGGACATGGGTCAGCGGTGACGGCCACAGGGAGGGAGCTGACGCGGGGATGGCAGTTCTGGAGGGCGGGGAGAGGGACCCACTCTTCAGAAGATGGAAACGACTTGGGTGGTTCAGGCCCAGGAGGCCAGTGACAGAGGCGTGTGGACAGGACATGGGCGTTGGGACTCAGGCAGGCCTCCCCGAGGCCTCTACAGAAGGCTGCGGGGGCCCAGGAGCAGCTGCAGGTGGAGGGGGGACAGCGGTGCTGAGTCACAGTCCCACCTAGCTCCGCGGGGGCAAGGGGGGAGGTGAAAAGGCCCAGGACCTCAGACAGCCCTGGTCCCCGCTCTGGCGCTGGGGACTCGCTGGCCAGGGTGTCAGGTGGGTGGTCTCACTCGGCCTTGCTGGCCCTGTGACCTGGACTGCCCTCTGCCCTGGGGTCCCGTGCCCCGCACGGCTGGCCACCTGAGTGACCTCTGCTTGGGCCTCAAACGCCCCCTCTCAAGCACACCCTGATCTAGTGGCCCAGGGCTCAGTGTGGAGCAGGCTTTCCTTGGGGCGGAGAGGGGGTCTGGAGAGGGAGGGGCTGGGCCCGTCTCTCTCAGAGGAAGCAGGACCTGTGAGGAGGGTGCCCCACCCGCCGGGTCCAGGCCTTCTCAGGCCAGTAAGCCGATAAGCAATCTTCTGTCCTTGGAGACCCTCTGGCTTAGCCTGGCTTGGGTGCAACACCTTAGGTGACCTTGACCCTGGGCTCCCTTCCTGCGTCGGGAGTGGGGGCAGGAGGAGCTGCTGGGAGCGAGGTCAGGGGCTGGCGTTGCACAGCCTTGCTCCACCCCAGCTCCTGACACAGCTGCGAAGAGGGTGACAGCGGACCCGGGTGTCACGTGGTTGGAGCTCTGGGCCAGGCCATGGGGGGGCGTCCAGGGTACAGGGCGCCAGATATGCAAAGGCCCCAGAGAGGTGGCAGCAGCGTGTCCCCACCCCTGGCTCCAGGCCGTCACCAGATTCCGTGACATGAGACTTGAGAGGACCGTGTCTGGGGAAGTGTGACAGGAGGGCAAGTGGGCCTGCCAGGCGGTGAGCCAGGGTCCAGGGTTGGGGGTCGGGGGCAGGGCAGGGAGGTTTTGAAGGGAATTATCTGCCTGAGACCACAGGAAGGAGAGCAAGTTTCAGCCACAGGGCTGCTGAGTGGGCTCTGGGTTTGGGGTCCTGCCCTTGCAGCCTTGGGGTCCACAGGTAGGCGGGTCAGTGAGTCCGGGAAGCCTATGAGGGGCTGTGATGGAGCTTGTCAAGACCCTCAAAGGACCCAGTTTCTCCCCACAGCTGCTGGGGGGCCCCCGTGGGTCCACATGTGTAGACCGAGCCTGCCAGGGGTGCACCTGCCGCTTCTCCCCAGCGTCCCCTCTCGAAGAACAGCCCCCCTCCCGCCCTGGGGCCAGACCCTGGGGTGCCCTGAACCCAACCACAGCCCCGTCCCCTGGACTGCTGCGT
The DNA here is from genome assembly GCF_008692025.1 of Phocoena sinus. NCBI lineage: Eukaryota > Metazoa > Chordata > Mammalia > Artiodactyla > Phocoenidae > Phocoena > Phocoena sinus. Next base: position 64,755,770 of record NC_045776.1, on the reverse strand, counting down.
GCAGAGCCTTCCCTGTCCAGGGATGCTGTTCACGCCTGACTCAGGGAAGAGGCCGGCCCCTCACTCTCGGCGCCAGCCCCCAGCATCCGTGCTGTCCCTCTGATGCCAGGCACGTCCCCATCTCAGGGCCTTTGCACCCGCAGTCCCACTTTCCTCACCACCTCCTTCCCAGACGCCGGCCCCACAACCTGTGCAGCCTGCATCGCCCCCTCCCCCACCCCCACCCCACTCTGGAACTGGGCCCCTCCCTCACCACTGCGCACTTGCTACATTGGTCTGATGCCCACCCTTCTCCGTCAGGGGTCTTCAGCAGTGGCCCCCCTCCATCACCGACAGCTGGCCCAGTAAGTAACTGAATGACAGAGCCCTGACTCGTCCACATGCACGCCTGCTCCCCCCATGCCATGTGCAACGGCACAGATGTGCATGTGCACCTCCCTACGCACACGTACGTGGACCTGCACGCAGGCACTGTGTACACCAGTGTGTGCACACGTGTGCCGTCCTGCACACGGACACAGGCACGGATCTACAGGCATGCGACCACAACACGGATGTGCACCCGCGCTGGGGGCTCCTCCCGCCCCCTCCTCTCTCCCTGTGCCTCTGTCGTCTGTCTCGGTCCAGCCACCCTGCCTTCCTTCGGTTCCCTGGTCACGCCATGGCACCCCTGCCCGCCCCCCCACCGAGTGCCCCTCCCTCCCCCACTCCTCAGTGATTTCCAGCCAGACCCAACAGCGCTGTGGTGGGGCATCCTGGGTGTCGGGACCTGGGGACTCGTGAACAGTTACTGGCCAGGGAATGACGTGGTCGTCCTGCCCTTGGTCCTGTGCCTCTGGGCTGACTGGGGACGTCCTCAGGGGTCCAGGAAAGCCCAGTCAGACCCAAAGAGATCGAAGTGGCGGAGCCTCCGAAGGGGTGGGGCTGTCCCAAGGTCCCCCTGCTCACAGACCTCCCTCCCTGTGTCCGCGCAGAACCCCAGGCTCCACCACCCCATAGGTGGCAGTTGGCTCCCAAACTTGGCCCGACACGCACAGTTGCCCCCAGCCACGATTCCCATATACTCCTCCGTTGCCCTGTGGCTGCACTGGTCAAGGACCACGTGGCCAGCCCCACTTTTCTCATGGGTGTGTTAAAATACAAATAACAAAATTTACCATTTTAACCATTTTTAAATGGTACAGTTTAGTGGCATTAAGTACATTCACGTCGTTGTGCAACCATGACCACCATCATCTCCAGAACCTTTTCATCTTCCCAAACTGAGACTCTGACCCTATTAAGCAACAGCTCCCCAGCCCCTGGCACCATCTACTTTCTGTCCCTACGAACCTGACTGCTCTAAGGACCTTACGTAATTAGAATCCTACGGTATTTGTCCTTTTGTGCCGGGCTTGTTTCACTGAGCATAATGTCCCCAAGGCTCATCCATGTTGTGGCAGGTGTCAGAATTTCCTTCCTTTTTAAGGCTGAATAACATTCCCGTATATGTTTTTATCACATTTTGTTTGTCCATTTGTCTGTCAGTGGACACGAGTTGCTTCTGCTTCTTAGCTGTTGTGGATAATGCTGTTATGAACATGGGTGTACAAAAATTGCTTTGAGACCCTGCTTTCAATTCTTTTGGGTAGGTACCCAGAGGTGGAATTACTGGATCATGTGGTAGATCTGTTTTTGTTTTTGTGAGAAACCTCCGTACTGTTTTCTATAGTAGCTGCACCATTTTACCTTCCCGCCAACGGTGCGCAAGGGTTCCAGTTTCTTCATGTCTCGTCAGTATTCACTGTTTTCTGGGATTTTTTCAATAGTAGCTATCCTTATAGGTGTGAGGTGGTATCTTAGTGTGGTTTTGGTTTGCATTTCTCTAGTAATTAGTGATGAACATCTCTTCATGTTCTTATTGGCCATTCATGTATCTTCATTGTGCATGTCCATTCAAGTCCTTTGCCCAGTTTTGAATCAGGTTGGGCTTTTTGTTGAATTTTAGGAGTTGTCTCTATATTCTAGATATTAATCCCTTATTAGGTATACAAGTTGCAGATGTTTTTTTCCATTCCGTGGATTGCCTCTTTACCTGCTGATACTGTCTTTTGGTGCACAAAAGTTGAACATTTTCATGAAATCCAGTTTGTTTTTTCTTTTGTTGCCTGTACCTTTGGTGTCTTATCCAAGAAATCAGTGCCAAGCCCAGTGTCAGGCAGCTTTTGCCCTATGCTTTTTCCTAAGAGTCTTACAATATTAGGTCTTTGATCCATTTGAAGTTAATTTTTGTATGTGGTGTTTGGTAAGAGCCTCAGTCTGGTGGGAGAGACCAGAGAAGGGACGGGCGTGGTAGGGAGAGGTGGGGTGCCCGCTGGTGGCCACGAGGGCCTGAGTTGGCCCGTGAGGAGCAGGCAGGGGTCCCATGCCAGAGCCAGGTGGAGGGTGGGCTCCCCAGGCTGCATGGGGTTGGGTGCGGGGGGTCGTGTGCAGCGCTTGCGAGGACGCGGCCGACGGTGCAGTCTGTTCAGGTGCAGCCCTGCACGGAGGCAGGGGACAGGCCCGCTGGACCCCATGCCGTGTCACCTGCCCGGGTTAAACTATGTTCCGAGAGAGGGGTCACCACAGGGAGACCCAGCGCCTGGGGGCCTGCTTGTCTCTGGGGGCCCCAGACAATGGGAGGGACCTGTTCTCCTGGGTGACCTTTGTCCCTGTCGCTGATCAGCTGAGGGAGAATTGGCCACTTGGGGCCTGCCTGTACCTGAGACTTTAAGACACAAAATTGAGAAAAACGGAAATGTCAACATGTGGTTCCCCCAGTGTAGCCAGCATCGCCTTCAGGAGGCTGGGCACTGGGGGCCCTGGGCAGACGCTGGGCGGGAGCCAGATGTCCGGGGCTGCCGGCCAAGGGCGGGGCCGGGTCATCAGCAGGGACCAGGGGGCAACCACTGGGTCCCTGTCGCACATACTTATGGTCCAGGGCAAGTCCCTGGCGGGACTCTTGTCTGTAAACCTTTCTTATGACACAGTTCATGAGCGAAGTATAGGAAACATGGTAAAATGCACAAATCCCTTGTAATTTCACAACATAGAGCTCATTGCTGCTTGGAAAATAACTTTGCAGACCTCTGCTCACACAGTACGTGCACGCATGTGTGTGTTGGGGGGCACATGCCTGTGGGTGCGTGTGCTGCCTGTGTCCTATATGCATCGTCCTACGACACTCGCTCGAGCGCACCCACGCCGTTCCCGGAGGGGGGTCATCTCGGGGCTTCTGTTCTAAGCGTGATCGCCATCCTTGCTGGGGCTGTGCCGAATGACCAGCCGTTTAGCCGCTGCTCTCAGCAGAGACGTCTCCTGGTACATCCCCCACCGTGGGCTGTGGGGCTGCGGTGAAGCAGGAGACACTCAGCGCCCCAAGGCTGAACCCCTCCCCACTTGCCGACTGGGCACCTGCTGTGTGCCGGGCCCAAGTGCTGCCGCGGAGGGCGGGGCAGGACGGGGTGGATGCCCAGGTGGCAGAATGGGGGGCGCCCACAGGTGATGGGGATGGGGGTGGGGGGAGCACTGGCTGGGTACCAGGCTCTGTGCCGGCCACTTTACCTCTTGGGGACCAGCTCTGGGTGTGCTGTGATCAGTGAGGGACAGGCTCTGAGACGGGGGTCATGGGCCCGGCCACACAGCTGGGCTGACACTCACCACCCTGAGAGCAGTAGGGTGCATCAGGGTCCCCCCGAGCGGCAGGGGGAGCCCAGGGAGAGAATGGGCTCGGGGTCAGCTCCAGGGCAGGATGGCGGGGACTGGCAGGCACGGAGGCGGCTGGGAGAGTGATGGGCAGGTAGGGGGACATGGACGAGACTCGGGGTCCTTCCCACCCAGGGCCTGCTGTGGGGAGAACGGGGGCATTAGGGGGTGGATGCTGACCATGGCAAGATGGGGGTGCTGCAGGGGGCAGGCAGCCAGGCAGAGGCTGTGTGGATGGGGTGAGAGGGGTGCCGTCCTGGGCTCCCAGGAAGGGGCAGAGGCTGAGCTTTGGGGATGCCCTGGTGGGAAGGACCCAGCCCAGCTGCTGCGGGTGGTCGGGGGAGCCCTGGGAGGAGCATGCAGACCAGACTTCCCGGGTCAACAGGGGGCTGGCAGAGAGCTGGTGCTGAGGCCCTGCACCAGGTGTGAGCACAGCTGCTCCTTATTGACCAGCGGGGGCAGGGGACCTGAAAGGCTTGGCCTGGGACCAGGTAGCCTCTGGGCCGCCCCTGCCTTGCCCTGGACTTGCTATTTCCCAATGGCCTTGCATTACTCTCTGGCCTGTCCTGCCGCCCACACCTGGCCACCGCCCTGCCCATTTGAGAGCCCCTGCCCTGGAGAGAGCAGGAGTGACCCCACTCCCGGGAGGTGGTAAGAGTCGGTAGCACCCAGTTACCCTGGTCTGGGACCCCATGGTAAACATGTGGGTGCAGCGCCAGCAGCTGCAGGAGAGGGTGCGGAACCACCACGTGGAGTCCTAACCACCACCAGACGGAGGTCTGAGGCTCGGCGAGGGTGAGGTCGCCGGGTCTGGGTGGGCAGGGCAGAGTGGCGGGGTGCTGTGCTCTCTTCCCTCTGAAGACCCTCAGGCCTGGTCCTGGCCTAGCTGTGGGCACTCTTTCCTTGAGCGCCGGCCTCAGGCCGCTGGCCGGCGGGGAGGGGTGCGGGGTGGCGGTCAGGCATGTTTTGCTGGGGTTTGAGCTCCACTGGGGGGGCGTGGGGGGGGCTCTGATTCATCATTCCCCAGGCCGCTTCCCGCCGTCCAGGGCTTCCCTGCCCACCCAGCCTGCAGTGGGAGGAGGCTCATGCTGTTCCCTTGTTGGCAGGTGAAGGCGGATGCCCGAGGCAGGGGGACCACAGGGAGAGCCCACGACATCCTTACTGGCAGCCAGCCCTCCAGCCACACTCGGCAGCATCACCCCAGCAACCAGCGACCAGACGGCTTCCCACCGTCAGGAGGACAGGGAATGACTGCGGCGCATCTGGCCCCGCGGTGGCCCTGGGAGGTGGAGTGTCCCTGAGGGAGGGCTCAGCCGCCTCCCACAGCACAAGAGCCATGCCAGCTGGAGAGGAGGCGCCGGGGCAAGGGCTGCAGTGGGGCATGGCCTCGCCCCCCCACCCACGCTGAGCGCTCCAGGGCACCGGCTCCCATCCACTGGGCGCACCTGCCTCCAGTCTCAGCTCCCCCGCTCGGTGGCCACCGGGAGAGGCGCCCCGTCCCGTGCTCCACGTCTGGGCCCGCCGCTGCCGGACCATGGGATGTCGGCAAAGCTCAGAGGAGAAAGAGGCAGCACGGCGGTCCCGGCGAATTGACCGCCACCTGCGTTCGGAGAGCCAGCGGCAGCGCCGCGAGATCAAGCTGCTCCTTCTGGGCACCAGCAACTCGGGCAAGAGCACCATTGTGAAGCAGATGAAGATCATCCACAGCGGCGGCTTCAACCTGGAGGCCTGCAAGGAGTACAAGCCGCTCATTATCTACAACGCCATTGACTCGCTGACCCGCATCATCCGTGCCCTGGCCGCGCTCAAGATCGACTTCCACAACCCCGACCGCGCCTACGACGCCGTGCAGCTGTTCGCGCTGACGGGCCCCGCCGAGAGCAAGGGCGAGATCACACCTGAGCTGCTGGGTGTCATGCGGCGGCTGTGGGCCGACCCCGGGGCGCAGGCCTGCTTCGGCCGCTCCAGCGAGTACCACCTGGAGGACAACGCGGCCTACTACCTGAACGACCTGGAGCGCATCGCCGCGCCCGACTACGTGCCCACCGTGGAGGACATCCTGCGCTCCCGGGACATGACCACGGGCATCGTGGAGAACAAGTTCACCTTCAAGGAGCTCACCTTCAAGATGGTGGACGTGGGCGGGCAGAGGTCAGAGCGCAAAAAGTGGATCCACTGCTTCGAGGGCGTCACCGCCATCATCTTCTGCGTGGAGCTTAGTGGCTACGACCTGAAGCTCTACGAGGACAACCAGACGGTGAGTGCGTGACCGGGCTCTTCTTCTGCTCGTTGCTGCCACGTGGGAGCCGGCGGGATCCTGGCTGTGTCCAGGGCGGGAGGGGAGTGGCTGCTGTCCAAGGGGGGCCAGGGCGGCTCCAGCGAGGACCTCAGGGTAGCGCCTGCTGTCAGGATGTCTGCCTGGAGGGCAGCTCTCGGTGGCCGCCCCAGCTGGGGGGCCCCCAACTCCACTCTAACCCCACCCTGGGTTCCACCGGGCAGGGATACCCTCTGTGCTACGCCACCCTCACTGGCTGCAGACAGCACTGCCCTCGTGGTGCTCACAGGCCCAGGAGGCCTCACCTAGGTGCTGCGAGCAGACCGCACACCCCATGCCTGATGCTCTCGGGGTGCAGAGGGCCAGCTCTCTGCTGAGCAGGGCCTGCTTCTCGGCTCCCAGAACATGTTGGCCACCTGGGGGTGGGGAGGAGGGGAAGCTGGCACCACGAGGGGCTTCGCCGCAGGTGAGGTTGAGTGTGGCCAGGTGCACAGGGAGTGACTCTGGAGGCAAGAGAGAGTCTGGCTGCCCTACAGGACACGGCACAGGCCGGGCATCCAGTTGTTGGTCCGTGCGGCAGTTCAGTAAATGCAGCAGCTCCCACCAGCTGCGCACCGTGCTCCGTCCCAGGAACCTCGGCGCCGCAACCCTGTCTGGGTCCTGAGAGTCTGTCAGCCACAGGGTTAAGAACCTTTTCTGAGGTTTAATCCCCAGGGGTCAGGTAGGGGTGGTAATTCCTTCAGGCCCTCTTCCCAGGCTGAGAACCACCTTGTGGGCTGGGAGCTCAGAGTCACGTGGCAGGGAGACCCCAGAGGTGGGTGCAGTGCAAGAGGTGCTGAGGGACAACCTGGACCCGGTGCTGAGCCAGTGGAGGCTTGCGGGGAGCTGCTGGCAGGTGGGAGCCAGGCCCCTGGCAAGAAGAGGGTGGGCAGTGCACTGCAGGCCCAACCGAGGCAGGAGGCCCAGGCACGGGTGCTGCAGTCTCCCAGGGCACCCAGGAGCGGTGGTGGTGGAGGCCACTCAGACGGATAGGGATGGGTGTGGCTGGGGCCGCCCCCACAGCAGAGGGTCTGTGCCAGGCAGCCACCGAGCAAAGACCTGGCATCTGCCCTTAAGAGGTCTTTGATCCTGAGGGTGGGGGGGCATGGGGGCAAACAGGGAGTCTGCAAAGGAGCTGTAAGTGGTGTTGGGCTGGGTGCCAGGGGCTCGGGGAGGTGGCAAGTTGGCAGGGACCTAGGGGAAGGGGTAATGATGTTCTTGAGGGGGATCCTTCATGCTGGGAAATGAAGGGACCAGGGGACGGGGCGATGCAAGGAAGGGACACCCGGTCTTTTTAGGCAGGTGATGGCTTTATTCGTTGGGTTCAGCAGGGAGTCCTAATTTTGGGCTGCAGCCCCAGGAACTCTGCGGGCGGCTGCAGGTAGTGGCCACTGTGCTGGGCACCTGACTGGCTTTCCGAATAGAGAAGGGTATGCAACACTCTTCAGGTTTGCACGGAGGCCCAGCCTGGTGGAGAAGGGGGAGCAGCTGTAGGAGGCCACGGAGACAGGAGGCAGAGCCGTGTCCCAGTAGCATGGGCCTGGACAGTCTGCAGCTCCCTGTGGGCCAGCCCGTCTTGCTCCCAACACTGTCCTCCAGAGTCTTGTCCCTCTTCCGCCCGCCCGCACTTGAGGGCCATGTGTGGTCTGGGCAGCGGAGGAGCGAGGTCAGGCTGCTCGGTGAGGCATCACCGTGGGCAGAGGGCTTGGGGCTGACCAGGCCCTGAGGTGAAGCGGGGTGCCTGGGCAGGTCTGCAGCCACCTGGGCTCCAGCCGTCTCGCTCTCCGGGTGCCTGCCTGTTTTCGGCTGTGTCCTGAGGCTGGTGGTGGCCTGTGCTCGGAGGCCTCTGGGGGCCACATTTGTCATCTCCAGGACGGGCGTGGTGAATTCCCTCGGTGCTGGGCGGGCTCCCAGACTGTCTGCTGGCACATCCTGCCCGCCGTGTCTGCGCCCACAGGTGTGCCAGGTCATGGCGGCAGGGAGCCTGGTCCCCGCGTGGGTCCCGTGTTTCACGGAGACATGGGGCTGCCCTTCCTGCTCAGAGCCTGTGACGGGTTGGCGGCCCAAGTGGCCCAAGTGTCCTCAAAGATGGGCCCCAGGCCAGGGCTTCTGCCTGAGGCCCTCCCAGCTCCGCCCACTGTCCCCGCGGCCCACAGCCCTTCTCCTCTCTGCTCTGGCCTCGCAGGCTCGGCTCACTCCCACGTGCTCCGAGCTCTCCAGCCTTTAGCACGTGGCCACCCTGTCCCCTGCCCCTCGTACCTTGCCCGCTTGCCCTGTCCTCCAGGTCTTATGTCAGGCATCACCCCCGCCCAGTGCCCGCACACCCCAACATCACCGTTGCTCATTACAGTGGCCCCGTTGTGTGCGAGCAAGTAGCCGCCTGGCTGGGTCACGTCGATGACTGGGTGGACAGGCGGCCCCCGCAGAGGTTTCTCTGTGAGGCCCGTACGTCCTCCTCCTGAAGGCAGCTAGGCTCTGGGGCCATCACAGTATTTCCTGAGGGGAGAGGCCAGCGGCCAGGCCCACGCCCCCTGCCTGCCCACCACCTGGACTCGGCAGGCCTGGGGAGGTGGTTGTTCACCAGAAAAGGAGATTCTCGATGAGAAACTCAAGCAAGGCTGGAAATTCACTGGATTCCAAGTGGTTCTGACCTTTCATGCTCTACCAGCAGTGTCTCGATGAAGAACAGACTGCTGAGCAGAGACAATAGCAGCCATGAGTCCTACCGCCGCTACCGCCGCCGGCGCACGAGGTGGTCCGACTGCCACCTGGGGAGAGCCAGCCTGCCTCTCCGTGCTTGGGGGAGGCGAGCACTGCGGAGGGGCTGGGACTGGGCTGCCACCCTGTCTTCTCCTTTCCAAGGGCCCTGGCAGAGGCCAGGCGGCCAGGAGAAACCAGAGGCTCCCGGGGCCTGGTGCCAGGCTCCGGACACGGCTCCTCGGAGCTCCTCCCCGCTCAGCGCCTGCGGCTTCCTCCCACCCCAACCCCCGCCACTCCCTGCACCTGGTAGAGGCGTCACTGCCCCACCCCCACTTGCCCGCTGGCCTCCTCATCAGCGCGTTCCCAAGGGTGACGTCAAGACCCCTGGGCGCAGAGGGCATGGAGGGCTGCGGCACGTGCAGGGCAGCTCCTGGGCAGGGGGCAGATTCCAGGCGTCTGTGGACCATGGCAACCAGCAGATCCCAGGAGCTGTGCTCAGCCTTGGTGACGATTCCAGGCCCTCGTCCCAGGAGAATTTAATGGGTCCTTGGCCTGCCTAGGGCCCGGCCCCCCTTGCAGTCCTGCAGACACCAGGGGGCCTTCATGTCCCCATGCGGGGCTGTCCAGGGAGCACAGGAGGCCAGAGCACAGCCCAGTCATGTGTCACCTGGTGGGTCCTGTGGGGCGGCAGCCATGCCCAGGGTCCCCATCACAGGTGGGAGGACAGGTCACAGTCCGAGCTCACGCAGCCATGGGCCCTCCCCGAGCCACACCTGCTGCCCGGGGCCAAGGCAGGCTGCCCTGCCCCACCCGCCCTTTGGGGAGCCACTTCCTTCTCCGCCTGGCTCATGGCCTCTTCCCAGGGTAAAGAAAGATGAGAAACTGAGCCATGGCCAGCCTGGGCGCCCACCCCACATGGCAGCCCCTGCAGCACCCCCCCTTTAGTACCTGGCAGGCGGGACCCCAGCACCCTGCTGTCAACTGCCACCCAGCCTCAGCCCAGCGCACCTGCTGATGGACCCATGGCCTCTGCATGGTGGGGTGTCCTTCAGAAGGGGAGGACGAGGCAGCTGTGAGGTGTCAGTGTTCTCACGGGAGCACCCTCAGCGGCTCGCTCGCTGCCCTTTCCTGGTGAAGCTGTCAGCAGGCCTGCCGTGCGCCTGTTGTATACCTGCCGTGCACCTGCTGGGTGGGCAGCCGCGGGCCTTAACGTGTGTGTGCAGTGTGCCCGAGGAGGGGGGCTGCTCCAGGCTGTCCTACAAATAGTGTACTTTGTCATTCAGCCCAAAAAGGGAGCATGTTTCAGTGATACGATGAACGGCACTGTGTCACAAAATGGTGCTGCCTGGGTCTGCGGCAAAACTGACCGTCACCTGCCGGTGACAGAGGGGGTGGCATTTGTGCAAAGGATGTGGTTACAAGTGGGAGATGCGAGAGGTGGATGATACCCGGCTTAGATTAGGAAGGGCCCTGACGTACCCTTCAGTGCCCTTAACCAGCCAACTTTGCCGATGAGGGCACTGAGGCCCAGAGATCACTCTTCATGGGTCCCAGGGTGGGGGCAGTGAGCAGGATTCGGGGGACTTGAGTGGCCATGAGGGTTGGCACTGGCCCAGCAGCCCCCACCCCTTCAGTGGCAGGACCACAGGGAGCTCCAGCAGAGCAGGTCCCCACTCTGCCTCCTGCTCCCGACCCGGTGGAGGACATAGTTCCAGGAACCGTGCCGTGGGGACTTGGGACAGAGCCAGAGAAGCGTGCCATTGACCCGCCAGAGGCCACCAGCCTCCCCCACCAGGCACTGGTCTCCCCAGCAGCTCCTTCTGGTCTCGTGATGTGCCAGGGCCACATGCACCTTTGACCTCTGCAAACCACGCTGCCCCTGGGACAGCAGAGGCCTCCTGGACCAGAGCCAGGAGGCAAAGGCAGCTAGAGGGCCAGGCCCCCGGCAGGGCCACCACGGTGCCTCACACCGGGTGCAGCGAGCACAGGGCTCGGCTGGCCCCGAGCGCTCCCCCCGCTGGCGTCCCCCTCCAGGCTCAGCCCAGCCCTTTTTCTCTGTGGCCTGTTACCCCTCCCAAGTGTTGGAGACGTGTGGCGGCTCGAGGGGGCCAGGTGTGCACTCACAGCCGGATCGTTGGTGGCCCGGAGCCGCTGCCGGCGCTTGTGAACAGTACCCACCTCTGTGTGGGCTCCTCCGGCCCTGGCACTAGCCGGGTTCCTCGCTCCACTGCCTGGCCCTTATCTCAGCCCTAAGGGGGCTGAGGTCATGTGGTCCTCCCCTCTGTGGGCCCTGAGCCTCGCGTGGGTGAGGGGGAGGGTGGGTGGAGAGGCAGCAGCCGCAGCTGGCCCTCCCCTGCTCCCAGGGCAGCCGAGCACGAGGCCCCTCTCTATGGCAACTTCCTCCGTTCTCCCTGCCCTGTCACACTGGGCATTCCCAAGGGCTCCTGCTTCCTGCTCCCTTTGTGCTCAGCTCGTGCCCAGAATAGGTCCTCCAGCAGAGGTCAGCCAGACGGAAGGACAGAAGGACAGGCAGGCCACCTGCCACTCAGTGTGGCCTCCCTCCAGACCCGCTCCTCACCCTGGGATCTTTGTGTGCCCGCCCCTCCATGGCGGCCACCTCCTGCCACGTCACTAGAGCGCCCCCCCAACCCCAGGCACAGGCTGTCACTGGACACAGTGGAGCAGGTGGGACGTGCCCCCCCACCCCATCCACGCTCCACCTCTCCCACACGACAGCCTTTGCCACATGCCCTGGTGGAATCTGCATGGGGGTGTCCACGTGTCCCTCGGATCTAAGGCTGCAATCCTTCCCCCATAGGCGGGTTGGGGTCAGCCTCTTGCCAGGTCGCGGACCAGCCCTGGGAGGGAGGAGGCAGGCGCCATTGGTGCTCTGTGGGCAGCGCTGGCCCCCACCTGCACAGCACACCCATCCACTGGAGGGCAGTGGCTGGCCAGCACCAGCTCACAAGTGCCAATTTTTCCGTTTTTAAGAAGTTTGTGAGCTGTTTGACATAATGTTGGTAGCTTAAAATCAGCCAGGTGAGAGTAATGACACCATGGAAGTTGGCAGCCTCTACAGCCGGCCCCCACCCCAGCCAGATGTTAAACATTCACCAGCCTCCTGCAGCCGGTGACCCCCGAGCCCTGGCTGGAAGGGCCTGCCCGTCAGGCTCATTCATCGGTGAATTACAGTGTTCACTGTCTGCATCCTTTTAAAGAGCTGTCAGCCTCCTCTGTGACCCCTCAGCGCCTCCCTGCTCTGGCCCTGTGACCACACCTGTCTTTTCTGTTCACGTTCGTCCTGCTTGCGAATGGTCATTTGCCAGATGGCTTCACGCTCTCCCCGGGCAGGTTCACGAGAATCAAGCCTCTGCATAGGGGAGCAGCCTGGAGCCGGCTGGTTCTGCCATGTCTGTCAGCATGTTGGACTCACGTGCGAATCTGCTCCAGCTGGGCCTCCCGGGTCCCCGCTTGAGGACAGGCCCCATGGGGCTTGTTCTGGAAGCAGTGAGGGACAGAGGCGACTGTGGCCCTTCCTCCCCTGAGGTCACATGGGGACCGCATTGAGCAACCCCTGGAGGCTAGAGTGGCTCCCCCAGTACCCACATCCGCTGGCCCCATGCTGGCTGTGGCTGGCCCCGAGGCACCCCAGTGCAGCAGCTCTCTGGGTCCAGAGAACCCCAGGGGGCCTCCTGCCCTAGAGACCGCCTTGCAGGGGAGAAGGGAGCAGGGCCTGGACAGATTGGGATGAAGGTGGGGATGGTAATCTGGGCTCGACCTTGCGCGTCCAGCCTGCGTCGTGGGGCCTGTGGGGGCAGCCCACAGAGGCAGGACCGAGGGGTTTGGGGGGGCCATGGAGAGCTGGGCCGGCTGGGCGAGGTCCCGGGTGCCAAGCCCCACTCCCAGCACCGCCTGGGGTAGACATTGCTGCCAGGGCTCATCAGGGCCTCTGCAGCTCCCATGTCTGCGTACATCCTCTCTGCCGGGTGATCTGCTCTTCTCAATGTCCCTGCACCCCGCGGAACATCTGTATCCCGCACTTAACAGGAGCTTCAGGGCAGAGGGACCTCCCCAGCACGCATCCCACTCAGCGCCCAGGCCCGCGGGTTAGTTAGTTTCCTGAGCGCATTAGCCCCACTCCTTACGCACACGTCAGAACCCAGAGGGGTTTTTAAGACGCAGATTATTATTGTTTTAAGGGATTTCTATAATCTGAGAACTGAAAAACAACTTCTCCACTTAGCAAGAACAGGCTCCAGGGAGCTGGCTGAGACCACTGGGGGACCCTCGGTAACCAGCACAGACAACTGGCCTGAACAACACTGAGAAAGGCTTCTGTGCTAACAGAACTCGGGGACTGCCCCCGCCCCCCCGCAGGCCCCTCTGGCTCTGACAGTCTAGTGTTTTGGTAGATCTGAATACAGTCCACTAGGGGAAGGGAGCATGGTCATCTGAGGGGGGCCCCCCGGATAGAGCAGAAGGTGGCCCTGTTCCCTGCACGTGGCTCCCCACTGGACACATGTCCTCAGATCCAGAGACCCAACTCAGGCTGGCCCGGGAACCTGGGCCACAGCTCACCCTGACCCTGTCTTCATCACCCCTAGCTGGTGTCTCCTCAGCTCGTGTATTTGCTCTAATTTCATGAATAAAACCACAGTCACCCAGAGGCCCTGGGCCTCATGTCCTGAGGTTTCTGCTGAGGCCAGCCCCAGGCCACAGCCCCACACACCTTTTCGGGCCTTCGGTGACCCTGGGAAGGCTGACGGCATTCTGGCTGAGGAGGCCCAGAGCCTCCAAGCCACATGGCACAGCTCCATGTTCCCCAGAAGCCATAGCCTCTGGGCCTGTGTCTCAGGCTCCAGGAAACCAGCTCTGCAGCCAACTACCAGCCGCTGGGGAAAGAACAGTCTGGAACAGCTGACTGGGGCAACCTGTAGTTCTTGGGCGGCTTCCCACTCCGGCCCTTTGTTTACTGCCTGCCGGCTCCAGGGACGCCCCCTCGGCTCCTCTTTCAGCCTCATCTGCCCAAAGACAGGACCTCAGGAGGCGAGAGGGGGCCGACCACATGCAGCCCCAGTCCTGTGCGTCCTCAGCTGGACAGGCTGGTCCAGTCGTGGCTCCCTTGTCTGCGAAGCCAGACGACAGATCCGTGGCTCAAGGACAGGATGCAGTTTTGACATCTGCCAGGTGCCTGTGCTTGGTGCCTGCAGGGCCTGGGACTCTGGGGCTGGCGCTCTGATGGAGGGGGATGCCCAGCAGTGGAGCTTAGACCCTGGTCAGCCCCGTGGCCTCCCCTGTGGCCTGGGCCACCCTGCCTGGTTTGGTGGCTGGGAAGGCTGTGGGAATCGCACAGGCCTGCAGGGAACACAGTGCCCTCCTGCCATTTCCTGTTCTTCTCACAAGAGACAACCACCCAGCCCCCCACTCCCCATTCCTGCTCAGGCTTCCCAGGGCCAGGCTGCAAGTGCCTCTCAGTACCGAGGGGTTTTGGGGGGCCATGGAGAGCTGGGCCACCTGGGCGAGGTCCCGGTGCCAAGTCCCACCCCCAGCACAGCCTGGGGCATCAGGATGTGGCATCACCAAGGCCAGAGACCACACTGAATCAGGACAGAGGAGGCGCTGGGCAGAAGTGTCACCACGCTCTCCTTTGATGCCCAAACCTAGCAGGCTGGCCTTTTGTAGCACAGCTGACCGGGGGACCTGGCATTGGGCACCACCAGCCCTGACACAGCACATGTTCCTCCCGGGGCATCCCAGCCCCTGCTGCAGTGGTGTGGGGCCCAGGGAGGGCAGGAGGTCTCTTCTGGACAGCAAGGAGCCCCTGGGGGTGGGAAACCTACTGTCCCCAATGGTTGTGGAGGACATGGATGGAGACACTGCGTGTGACTCCAGCCTGGATTCACTGAGACCACAGCCATGAGCTGCTGACCAGCCGGCCTCTGGCACGCCCTTCCCCCAAACCTTGTTCCTGCTCCTGCCCAGTGCTCTGTCCCCAGGCACAGCTGCTGTGACCCCGTGGCCCGGTATCTCCTGCCATACTGCCAGTCTGGGGGGATGGGCTGGCCCAGCCCTGGGGGTGATACGGGTGGTCACAGCTGGAGGGGGGGTGAGGTTTCGAGGACCCACTCAAGAGGCAGTGACACGAAGACAAGGGCTTGGGAACCAGAAGCAGGGCCCCACCCAGCTTCTTCATCCCCCTGCTTCACCTGCAAAGGGGGCTGAGAGGCTTGGACCGTGCTGGCCAGGGCGAGCACCGGGAGAACGCTGTCAGCCACCGAGTACCTAGCAGGGTGTGGGGTATGTCAGCCACACTGACAGCATCTGGGGCAGGATAAAGCGCCAGGTGCCCCCACAGGTAGGAGCAGTGTTCCCAGGCTCGAGGGCCCTGCCGTGGTCCCAGGGTCCTGCGGAATTCCCTAAACCGCGTCCCGATTGTATGGCTGCACCAGCACGTGGAGGCATCCTTCCTGAGAGAGGCTCTGTCACTTCGATCAGTTTCTCAGTGGAGCTGAGACCCCGGAAGACTGCCCTTGCCCAGCCCCGACACCCTGCTGATGGAGAAGCCAGGGTTATAATGGGCAGCAGTGGCCCAAATATTACTTCCTAAGGATGAGCATTTCTGAAATCCATCTTGTTTGGCCACAAGCAGAGGTTCCCCACTGAGATGTCTACCCACCCCCCAGCCCTGTCCCCAGCTTCTCGTGTCCCTGCAGGAACTGGCCACCTGCTGCCCATGGCTCTCCAGCCTTTCCTCCAGGAGGGGTGGCCCAGGGCTGTGCCCAGGGGTGCAGAAGCTCCATCTTGCTGAACAGTGTTAGGCAAGGGTGTTGGGGCCCAGGGGGTCCTCAATCTGGTCCCAGGAGGGCTGTTTGCACTGCCGTTGCCTCCCGTGGTGGCAGTGATGGTCTGCAAGCCAGGCCAGGCCTGCAGGCACTTGCAGCATGCTGTCTGCTAACTTCCCCGTCAGTGACTGACAGCAGGGGGGCTTGGATCGAGCCAGCAAGATTTAACACAAAAACAAATAGAAAGCAGTTCTCATTTCAGCTGAAGCTGAAAAGGACTGGAAGGACTGGGGCTTTAGAAGAGGCATCCTCCCTGGTAGCGGAGCGGTTGGAGGTCGGGGGAGGTGGGCGGATGAGGTGAGAGCAGGTGGGACCCAGAGCCCAGACCTCATCCTAGGCTGCCACCCTTCCTCCCTGGGCCTGGGCATGACATTGGGAGCTGGGAGCGGGACACAGAGCTCCAGCCCTTGCAGAGCAAGTGCTCCAAGTGTGGCCTTGGGAATCTGGGAGTCAATTCTAACTCAGTCCCCCCCCATGCAAAGTTACGAGATGCCCACTGCCCTCGTCACACCTGCCCGGGGCTCTACTGGACACTTGTGGGATCAGGAATGGTCCTTTCTGGCCCTGAGATCCTGTCGGTCATTGATTCTGAGGCTCAGTGAGAACAGAGAGCAGAAGAATGATGTGTGTTTGGGGTGCAGGGGCTGGCTGGCCACACAGACTCCCAGGGGACAGCTCGGTCAGGTGGGCAAAGTCCCCAGCCAGGGCATGAGCATGTTTTGGTGCTGGGGTGGGGCAGTGACCTGCCTGTGTGGCCCCAGGGTCATCACGTGGCCACCTGTGGTCCATCTGGGCTGTCTGGCTCCTGAGGACGCCAAGGACAGCATGGCTGTGTCAGTGGAAGGGGGGCGCTCGGTGGAGCACACTCGTCCCGAGGCACCCCGGTCCCAGCCCCGTGCCGGGCACCTGGGGAAACGGTGGGGCCCAGGGCGCGGTCCTTCCTCTCCGGGGGCAGATGTCCGGGTGGGAGGACGAGGGCAGGGGAAAGAGGCTGGGCCTCAGGTGCTGTCACGGACCCTGCACACAAACCTCTAAGCCCCCCAGGCGGGCTGCCACACTTGCTGCTACTCTGGGTCACCCTAGCCCCCTCTGAGCCGTATACTTTGGGAGACTGGGGACCAACAAACAGGCTGCCTGGAGAAGGTGGGTGCTGAGCATGGGGCGGGGACAGGTGGCATCAGGCGAGGTGGCCCGAGGCTGAGCTTCCGCTGTTTCTGGCAGGTTCAGGATGGGTTTCAGGCCATTAGGGCCCGAGCACAGCTTCCCCGCAGCCTGTTATCTTGTTTAAACAGCCCTACTGTTTGAAGTGGCAGGCCTGCGGCGCTGTTACTACGAGCGTCACAGCTGTCACTCGATGGGGGGCAGCGGACACACAAACGGTGCCTCTGACCTCTGGACCCGTCGGAACACACTCCCACCCCAGTGAAGCCCCATCTGCCACTGGCCCAAGGCCTGCAGGGCCGAGCCTCCTCCTGCCCCCACCTGGGCTGCAGCAAGCCGCCCCCTGGGAGGTGAGAGGCGGTGGCCCTTTGCTGAGCCCCCTTCTCGTGCCTGGGGAGGGGGGCCAAGGGCTGTGAGCACCAGGACTGTGGGGCGCGAGGTGCACCGCCCCAAGCGCCAATCCCTCTGTGCTGCTCGCTAATCCCCACACTCTGGCCGCGACTTCCGCGGCCCCTCGGGCTGCTCGTCTGCAGGTGGCGCGGAGGCCAGGGGTCAGAGCAGCAGGAACTGGGGCACCGACGGGGACACACAGTGGAGTCGGTCCTGGGGTCGCCGCACAAACCCCGGAGTTTGGGGGAGGAAGATGAACCCCGAGCCTTCATCCCCGTCAGGTCAGGGGGTTCCTGATGGTTTTAAAGCCAGAAGGGCACCTGCCTGTAAACGCTTTTTCCCCTCATTTTGCTCCACGATGGCGCTGAGGCGAGAACGGACACAGGCCACTGCCGGCAAAGGGCCAGGACGGCACGGAGCCTGCTGCGGGGAGCGGGGGAGGCCCAGCGCTGCCAAGTGTCAGGGTCCTGGTTGGGAGGAGGGGAGGCTGGGGGCGCAGGCGGGCCCCTCCCCAGTGGCCAGGTCCGACCACCTGGACAGGCAGGACACGCGGCGCCCGGCGTCCTCTCACTGTAACCCCTGCACACGGCCGCCTTACCGACCACCTACATCCCGCACCATCCAGCCCTGCCTGCCGTGGCCCCGCGGCCAGCAGACCACTCACCCTGCCGGGCGCTGGAGAGAGCAGCCCCCGCAGACCGGGTGGTGGTGCTCAAAGCCACAGCAAATCAACAGAAGGGTTCCAGCTGGCGACTGGCTACTTCAGGGAGGCTCAGGGATGCCCTTGAGAGCCCACCCCTCCGCTGGGACCCAGGGGAGGACAGCCTGGTGAAGGTCCCACGCGGGGATGAGTTGGGGCCAGGCAGAAGGTGCCGGGTCACCCCGCTGGGATGGGAGCTGCTGGAGGGCTATGCACAGGGCAGCGAAGTGACCCCAGGTTGCAGAGACACGGAGCAGAGGCAGGGAGAGGTGGGAAGGAGATTCCAGGTGTGGCTGGAGGTGCCGTCAACTGGACAGTTGCAGGTAGAGCCCATGGCCCGACTCCGGGACCCTGGCCTCTGTTGGGGGGTTGTGTCCACTCGTGGGTACTGCCTCCCCTGGCAGAGGCAGCCAGACAGTGCCCTCCCTCCATGCCACCTGCCCCAGCTTGCTGGCTTGGCACTGGGTGGTCAGTGCACGTGTGTCCGCTCCTAGGGCCTCAGTTCTCTTAAGCCAGGATTGCCCCTTGCTTCTCTCTGTGTTTCCGAGAGTGACTGCTTGACGTCCAGGGAAAGGTGCCGGGAGAGGCCGGGCTTGGATCTTGGACGCCAGTGTCGGTGGTAGGGATGCTGGGCCTCCAGCTTCCTGTCACTGTCTGTCGACCACGTTTCTACCGTGACTCACTTCCCGACAGCCCAGAATAACTGCTATCTCCTGGTTGGCAGGACCTGAAACTCTTGGGTGAGGCCAAGTCCAAGGCCAACCGAGGCAGCCATGGGGGCTTGGGGTGGGGCTGCCTCAGGGCTCCTCGCTCAGGCCCCCACTCCTTTCAGCCTGACCCACTCACATCACCCAGCGAGCCCTAAAGCTGAAATGAGCCGGGGAGAAAGGGGGTCAGACAGAAGATGGGGGGGTGGCGCTGGTTTGAGTGGGCGTCTGGTGCCAAGGGTCAGAGTAGGGGATCAGGGCCTGCACTGGGAGGCCTCTGAGGTCCCAGGGACATGAGAAGGTGGGGTAGGAACGTGCTGAGGGACTGGAAGGGGGACGGGGTGCCGAGAAGCGCCGTGGCTGTGCCTGGTGGAGGGGAAGGCGGCGGCGGGAGGGGCACGGGGAGTGAGCTGCCTGTGCGGCAGGGCCGTGCCAGTCGATCTTGGCCTGGGTGTCCCCAGGGCCCACAGGGTGCAGGGGCAGTGTGGCTCCGTGGGCTCGAGGGCCCAGACTTGAGGAATGGGTGCACTGACCCTGGGCAGCCAAGGGGGAACGCTGCCCACCCCAGAGAGAGAAGGGGGAGGGCGGCAGCACCCCCAGCTCGCCCTGTTGCCCCCGCACAGGCTGCGGCACCACCCACAATGGGCCACCCGTGCAGATGAGCCCCGGGGACAGTCAGGGGCTCATTGCTCCATTAGCCTCATTAATCCAATTCTCCATTCTGGCGCGGCCAGCACTTAGGCTTGGGGGAGGAAGAAGTGAGGAGCGCTAACCAGGTTGGTCTGGACTTGACCCCTGTCATCCAGCTCTGTCCCCAGGCGCCTCCCCGTTGCCTGAGGCCAGGAGCTGGATGGGGATGGCAAGGACCAAGGGGTGGCTGTGGCCATCGGAAGCTCTCCTTGGGGCAGAGGGGCCTGGGCAGGCCAGGCTGGCCCTCACAGCCCCCATTTCCACATCCATAAACGGGGATGTGGGGAGAAGCCCTCACAGCCACTGCTCTGAGAGGAGCAGAGAGCTGGACCTCTGCACATCACAGCAGCCTCCGCGCAGAGGAGGAGCAAGGCCCAGAGCCTCCAGGGGCAGCTGTCGAGGGCGAGGCACCATCCTTCCGTAACAATCCCACCCCCGCCCCTCCCACTGGGAGTGCCACCCACCCAGGGCACTGCAGGCAGGAGCCGGTACCAGAAGGACCTCCCCTCTTCACTGCCCACTGCCCTGCCCGCCAGGGAGAGTGAGATACCCTCAACACCCGGAGGCCCCCCCCCACTCCCAAGAAGTAGACAGTGATGGACAGTGTGGTCTGGCCAGCCAGCTAGGGCTGGGCCTGTGTGCCCCTGTGGAGAGGGACACCTGGCCCAGCTCAAAGATGGAGCGTCTTCTGCCTTCGGTCTGTGTTGCTGTGCTGCTGTGCGAGGCCCGAGGGTGGAGGCTTCCTCCCCAGTTGCCATGGAAACTGCATGCTGAGTGTCCTAAGCTCAACCAAGGGAGGGGAGCAGCTGCCCTGGGTGGCAGCTGCCGTCACAGACTCTCAGTGTTAGGAAGGGCCCGAGGGGCTGCCCCACTCCTGCGCTGGCCAGCGCAGAGGGCAGCTCTGAGGCCTTCTCGCCTGCATCTCCCTGTGGGCACTGGACCACCACCACATCTGCTCTCTTGTCTGCACAGGGCTATAGTGACTCCATCCAGGCCTGGATGAGCCAAGCACACAGGCCCTGCCCTCCTGCAAACACTTCCAATGAGGGACGCGATACTGGGGGTGGGTGTGTGTGTGTGTGGAGAAACACAGATTCTGGTGACAGTGGGGAGCCAGGGCTGCCTGGGGAGGCCCGAGCGTCCCATTCCCATCCCTGCGGGCGTGAGTGGAGGTCTGAGTCATCTCCTGCACCGGCTCTGCACTGGGCTTCTGCCAGGACGGCGCGGCCATGCTGCCTCGCTGCCTGAGGCCTCCAGCTCAGTCTGGGGCTGTTGCTCTGCTCCTTGCCACCCCACCCTGATCCCAGGGAGCCCTCCTGCCTGCACCCCGCAGCCTAAGGGCAGACGCAAGCCAGGGCCTTGCTCGCCTGAGCCACCTCCACGACCCGAGACAAGCTGGAGCCCCAAAAGGGAAATAAGCTCTGGAAGGATAAGGACCCTCGGTGGACGAGTAGGGGAGCTCAGGGCTTCAAGCCACTGGGCAGCCTGAGGGCTGGGCCCAGCCTCTTCCCCACGGAGCCCAAGGCACCTCCCAGCAGGGCCCCCTGAGCACCCCCAGGCCGCACTAGACTTCTCTGCAGCTTTGCATGAAGATAAAAACACCCCTCTCTCACCCCCAACGACCAGCCCCCCACTTCTTTGGTGACAAAGAATAAGCTCTTTCCCTGAGCAGCCAGTGCCATCCGTGGAGGGGTTTTACTCCGGAGGTGCAATCCTGCCTTCACAGCTTTCCACAGTTACAGACGCATCTAACACAGGCCCCGCCACCCCCACCCCTGTGCACCTGCCCGGACCTCGGGACCTGGGTGTGACGGTAGGGCCCACTCGCCCTCTCCCCGCTGGAGAAGGCTGGGGATGTCCAAGCCCGGCTCCCCCGGCAGGGCTCAGGGTGGGCCATGGAGGTCTCGGGGGCTCCTCCCACCCACCAGGCCCAGAGCACAGGGCTCCGGGCCTCACCTGCCTCCCGGGCAGTGGAGGCGGGGAGGGCAGTCAGCGCCGCACAGAGGACGACCCCAGACTTCCCTTTGGGACGTGCCGCTCGCTGGGTCAGACGCGCCTCCGCACCCCTCGAGCCACACCACCACAGAGGGAGCAGAGGCTTGGCTGTTGGTGCCAGCTCGATATCCAGCCCTGGCTGGACCCTCCCCCTTGGCCCATGCAGCCAGGGTGCTGCCAGGAGGCCTCACTGCCTGGTCCCGCCCTCAGCGCCCTTGGAGCCTGGCACCATTGCCCGGGTGGGGCCTGGTGGCTGAGCCTCAGGGCTGGCACCATCGTGGTGAATGGAGCTCATTCATGTCCTCAGCCCAGCCTCCCAGCTCTGCTTCCAGCGTTTAAAGCTAAATTCACAGTTCCCAAGAACAAACACTCCAGGCGCTCCTACAACAGGCAGACCTGGGCTTCCCGGACTGAAACGGAACTGAGAACTCGTGTTAGGGACGAGAAACCTGAGTCCCAGGGTGGGACAGAGCCTCCCTGGGCTCTGAGCCCCAAGCAGCGGAGCCAGCGCCAAGGCCCAGCCCCGCTGCATCCTCTTCCCCCTGCCGGCTGCCCGCTGCGGCCCCAGGCCTTGGCCGTGGCTGGCTTCCTGTTGCCTCATCCTAGCCTCACAGGGCCCCCTGCTCCAGGCCACCTCCCCTTTTATCTCTGAGTCATGCCGTGATGGCCGCTCTGGTCACTGGTGCCTGGCATGGAGACTCAACTTTCCAGAAGTGTCACGTTTTAGCTCCCAGCCTCGTGAGCAGGATCCCTAACAGATCATGCTGTACAGGTGGGGAAACTGAGGCTCAGAACAAACAGGAGCTGGCGGCTGGCAGAGCAGGGGTTCTGGCCCTCGTTGGCCACTCCACAAGCTCACCTCTCCTCCGTCCTCCTCACACCTAGAAGGGCGCCTGGAGCGCCTCTGCCCACGGAGGCTGAGGAGGGGCGGGGGTGCGGGCCTAGCGGTGAAGGTTGTTGGCGTGCCGGCGGGCTGGGGTTTCCGGGTCTCCCGGGCCCTGGGGTTTGGGCCGGTTCTGGGAAGGGCTGAAACCTTGACATCACCAGCACTTTATGAGGTCTGGGACTGGAGCCTCTGCTGTGCCCAGGGCGAGCCGAGCAGTCAGCGTTCGGGTGGCTCCCTTGCCTGTTGGGGAACCCGTGCTCCCCTTTTGTAGAGTGCAGGGCTGGACTTGGGCGTCCACATTTGGGGCCAGTGCCCGCCAGCCAGCCCGCGAGGAAGCCAAAGGCAGCCCTCTTGGCCTATTAAATCAAGGAAATGCTCGCCTGGCAATCGGTGCTGTCCTGTGCCCTTGCAACAGTGAGCGAGGGGCTGAGTGGGTGTCACAGGTTCTGGGCAGCCGTTGGGTCTCCAGGCTGAGCAGTTATGGAGCCCCCAGAGCAGAGGAACCAGGCAGAGCTGGGAGCCAGCAGCCTGGGGGGAGGTGCTGGTGGCCCTGGGGGCTCAGGATGGCAGCTGAGCCGGGTCTGCAGAGTCCAGACCCCTCCCTCTCCATCCCACCTCCCACAGAGGCTCTGTGCCGGTGGGGAGGGAGGCAGGTCTTGGACAAGAGGAGATGAGGTCACCCCAGTGCCAGGGCGCCGGCAGTGAGTGGCATGCAGACTGTCTGCTGGGAAGGCAGCCACAGGCCGAGGCCCAGCAAACCTGGTTTCTCTCAAACCAACACTGTTGCTCCTGCAGCAGTCCTGGTGCTGGGTGCCGTGATCGTCCCCATTTTACAGATGAGGACACTGAGGCTGGGAGAGGAGAAAGGACTTGTCCAAGGTTCAGCGAGCCCTGGTGGTGAGAGCGAACCGCAGGCCGCAAATCTGTACCCATAACAGGGACACCTGCCCTTTCGTGACTCAGGGGAGCCTTCATGGGGGACCAGGGCCGAGGCTCCCCTTCACGCCCCAGCCCCGGCCTCCTCAGGATGTTCCAGGAGCCGGTCTGGTCCAGGCCACCACGGGTGCTGTCACGTGGCGGTTGTGCTCAGGGTAAAGGCCTCCACCACTGAGCTCGGCACTTAGCAAAGATTCCAGTCTCCGACCAGCAAGCTGGAAGCCCCTCAGAGGGGGGTCACCAGCTGCAGCCCCCTGGGGAAAGTCCAGTCTGTTCGATGAGGTTGAGTGTATTCAGACGTGTCCAAGCAGGAGCTTTCTCTGCAAATGGCTGAGAAATGACTTGTGCGCCACCCTGGGGACTGTCCAGCTGCCTCCCAGGGTCTGACGTGTGCTGTTACAAATCACTGGTTCCTGCTCCTTCCCGAGCGTGGGATTGCCACCACTGCCCAGGCCTCTGACGGGAATCATCTGCTGTGTGTCATCTCTGTACACGATGTTTCTCACTGTGAGCAGCTCCTGGAGAGAGCTGGGTGGGCACCAGAGCCCTGGGTGGCATCGCAGGCAAGCAGTCGTGGGGTATTTTCTCCTGGGAGGAGCAGCTGCAGAGCTGAGGGCGTGGAGGGCCTCCTGCTGGGGGAGCACTGGGGTTGGTGCAGACACGGGGTCCTCACCCAGCCCTGGGAGTTGCCTGTCCAGGGCCCCATCCCCTGTGTGAGGTGGGTGGCCTCCCCGGCTTGCAGCGAGAGGATATCTGCGTCAGGCTGGTGGAAGTCATGGCAAGACAAGGCATGATGGGCAGAGTCCGGTGACTCCAAAGCTGCCCCAGCTTCATTCACCCCAGGGCCCAGTGGACCACATGAGGACGGGGCCCAGCCCTGTGACCCACAGCACCAAGTGGGTAGAGTCAGAACCGGGTGCCAGGGTGGCGTCGGGGAGAACGGGGCCACAGCTGGCCCCCAGGCTGAGCACACCCTCAGGACCAGGGAGGCCCTGAACGCAGACCGAGGGACTGGGATTCCATCCTGGTGCCAGAGCACCCCAGACGTGTGCGGCAGGAGGGGGCGCCGGGGTGCGGGGCTGGGAAGAGGAGTCGTGGGTGAGGCCACGGAGGGCGAGCCGAACGGGGAGGGGGCCCTGGGGGAGGCCCTGCCCGGTGCGCCTTCCTCCCGTACGCATACTCTTGTGCGTACTTCTCACGGTTTCCAGAGTTACGGCTCAAAACAGCACGTTCCTTTCTCAGTGATCTGTGATTCAGGTGTCAGCATGCTGCTCGGCCCACGCGCCCATGCGCTGGCTCCTGCGCTGGCTCCAGGAGCCCGCACAGCAGTGGTGGTAGCACCAAGGGGCTCCAGCTCCCCCTGCCCGCCTAGTGCCTTCTGGGATGGCTCCTCTCCTGGCTGAGGGACCTCTGTGTGGTGGGTGCCGGGGCACAGTGCCCCCTTCGCCGTGCTCCCCCAGCGGCTTTGGGGGAGAGCAGGTGGAGCTCCCAGGCTCCTGTGTTTGTCCAGCCCGGCCAGTCAGTGCCTCCCACGGGCTCCCTGAGCGCTGCCCGCCTAAAGGATGGCCCGTGTGGGTCCCCACGGTTTGTCCCAAGGGAGAGGGAGGGAACAGGGAAACCTGAGCCCCACCTGCCTGGAGAGCAAGAGGAGCCCCAGGTGTGGGCAAGGGCCGGACACGAGGGGCGTCTGTCTGTCCTGCTCAGGCCGCACAGCAGTGCCCGTCCTGCCGGCCTCCTCTGCCCTCTGTTGCCTGGCGAGGCTCGGAGGGACGTCTGTGGGGTAGAGGGGCCGGCCCCTGGGGTCTGAAGTCAGCCTGGGGTGCGCTGAGCAGGAAGGGCAGACGCAGCTTGTCGGGGCCCTGGGGCCTGCTCCACGCGGGACGTGGCAGCTGAGCTCTTCCCACGCACACATGCCCTGGAGGACCGACCCCTCTCGGCACACGTGCACTGTTTCAGCAGGAGCAGCTGGCCTGGATGCAGGAGGCACCTGGCTCTCACCCCCAGTGACCTAGCACAGTACATGGAGGCAGGCCCAGGCCCTGTGCAGATGCTCATCCCAGCACCCGTGCCTGGCCCGACTCCACGCTTGCCCACCCATCCTTGAACGCCACTCCACACCCAGGGCTCGGCCTGGCCTGGCCACTGGCCTCTCGTCTCTGGGGCCCCGTCACCGGCACGAGATCTGGGACCTGCTGGCGGCCCTCAGAGCCTGCTCAGCAAGTGTCTGCTCAGTGGATTAATGAATACATGCTAATGGCCACATCTATTATTTATCTGATGTGAAATCTGGGGTCAGAAGCACAGCGTCTGATTGTGACGTCATTCCCATGAGATATGACAGCTCTGCTGGTCCCTACCACGCAGCTTCCGGAAATCCATTAGCACTAATTACTACCCAGTAGAATGTAACATTCCTGGACCACCACATAACTGTGTGTGGAACGTCGTCCGCTCCTCCAGGCACACCTGGGGGTCCTGCATCCTGTTTCTCTCTGCAGAAGGCTTACCCCACCCCACACACACCCAAGACCTGAGACTACTCACTTTCAGAGCGTCTGTTATTCCTGAGCTTGTTCTAAAGAAGGCACAGGGTGGGTTTTGGAAACGGGCCCTCCCCGGTGGAGTGCAGGACCTTGAGGCAATGTCTACGTTGTGGTGGGGGGCGGTGGCTCCTTCTCAGCACTGATGCTGTCAGACCATGTCTCTCAGAGAAGGCAGGTTCTGTGGGAATGCAGGGCTTTGTGGGGCCTCCCCCGGGCACTGCCACCCTGGGGCCAGCAGCACTGCCCGTCCACCTTGGAGGAGCAGCAAGCCTAGAGCTCCTGGCCGTGGGACTTAGAGCACATTTCCTGCCTCTCCAGGCCTCAGTTTCTTTATCTGCAGAATGGGGATAGGAAGGTGTGAGGGTGGAGCAGGCCAGTGCCTGTGTCCACCCATCAGCACCAGCTGCAGCTTCCCTGTTGTTACCACATCGTCAGAAAAGTCCTTAAATCCGATACCTCCGATCTACACTGGCCCCACACTTGGGACGCTCATCTCATTCATTTTACTTTCAAACACGGGGCAGCTTTCACCAGCAGCAGGAGTCCCTTTAGAAGTAGGACGGTCAGTTGTGCGTGGGAGTCAGATGGGGGCCCTAGGTTCCTTGAAAACCCAGAGGCTCCGCAGCAGGGTCACGGTCCTCAAGGGGAGGTAGAGAGGGCCAGGGCCACGCTCTGTGGTCACGGTGCCTCCTGGCCGCCATCCTCGTGTCCTCTGTGCTGGTGGGGGCGGGGCGGCCACGGGATCCTCCGTGTGGCCTTGAGTGAGCACACCGCTGGCAGGGGCCAGGCCTGCCCAGCTCTGCCCTGCACCCTTGCTTTCGTGAACACAGGCCTCCCCCTCGCGGACTCCAGTGAGGACTGATGCCCTGCCTGGCAGGATGGAGGCACGGGGCCAGCCAAACCCCAGCAGGCGGAGCTGACTGCCGGGGAGGCTGCCCATGTGCTGCCTGCGGGGGATGCAGAGACAGTGCCCCCGTGGGAGGCGGGGCTTGCCCGTGCAGGCGCGGGGCCCCAGCCAGCAGCCCTGAAGCCACGTGCTGTCAGCGACCACGGGGGCCAGAGGGGGCCAGCGGAGTCAGAGAGCACAGGGCCAGCTGGGGCCCGGCGGGGAGGGTGCTCTTGGGCCTACCAGGGCCAGGCCGTGCTGACCGCCCCCCCTCCCCCCCCCAGAGCCGGATGGCGGAGAGCCTGCGCCTCTTTGACTCCATCTGCAACAACAACTGGTTCGTCAGCACCTCCCTCATCCTCTTCCTCAACAAGAAGGACCTGCTGGCGCAGAAGATCCGGCGCATCCCGCTCACCGTGTGCTTCCCCGAGTACAGCGGCCAGAACACCTACGAGGAGGCCGCCGTCTACATCCAGCGGCAGTTCGAGGACCTGAACCGCAACAAGGAGACCAAGGAGATCTACTCCCACTTCACCTGTGCCACCGACACCAGTAACATCCAGTTCGTGTTTGACGCCGTGACCGACGTCATCATCCAGAACAACCTCAAGTACATCGGCCTCTGCTGAGGAGCCAGCGTCAGCTGTGGCGAGACTGGGGCATCACACCCCCACCCACGCTGGTGACCAGCACGGGGGCAGAAAACGGGGGCCCGGAGCGTGTCCCCCGCCCCGCCTCCTCGGCCCCCACGTTTCCGCAAACGTGAATATGTACGGATAGATCGCTAGGTAAGTAGACACACTTGCGCACGCACACGCACACACACACGTGCACGCTCTGTAGACAGCAGGCTCCCCGTGTAGCCGAGGGCCTGTGAAGACTTGAGGAGCTGTCACCAAGTCCACCCCGAGCCCCTCCTGCCACACAACCCTGCCTTCCCGACGTGGCCCCACTCTGCATGGGGGTCCGAGGGACCACAGGGAGGGGCGGCCGGCTCCCTGGGAGGAGACCCAGAGCAGGGGCCACGCCGCCCCACGTGCGCGCTGGGACCGGGCACCAGGCCTGCGACAGCACTGACCAGCCCTCCGGCCACTCACAGCTCTTTTTAAACCGCTTCAGAACATGCAACGAAACTCCACGTGGTGACGCGCGTGGCGCGACTTGTCTCGGACCCGGCGAGCTGGGCGCCAGCTTTTCTTCTATGAGTCGGACGTTTTATAAACCGAAACCTGGTTTTTCTCCTCTGACATCCTTTTTCTTTTCTTTTTTTTTTTTTTTTTTTTTTTGGCCAAATCTCGTGGTGTTTCGCAGAAATACAGAAAATTTCCAATGCAGTTGAGTATTCTTTTTTAAATGCAGATTTTCAAAACCTATTTTTTTTTCCGGGTGGTCCTTTTTGTGTCTGGCTTTGCTGAGTGTAAAATTGTTACCTGGACAAGTCTGTCCCTCTGCGCCCGGCAGCAGCCTCGGCGCCGAGTTGTACATAAGCCCGTGCAGCGTCCTCTTGTTACTGGTGCGGTTTCCGCTTCGTTTTTCTTTCAGAAAATAAATGTGATGTATTTAAAGAAGGTCCTTCACCCAGGAGCGAACGAACAATAGCTAAATGTCTTGGTATTTAAAGAGTAAATTACCTGTGGCTTTTCTGCAAGTGGAGGAAAGGGAGGCCAGAGGGCAGCCTCGACTCCTGTGAAGGCTCGGCCGCCTTGCAGCCTGAGGGAGGCCCTTCCTGCTCAGGGCCCGGGGCACTGCCACCGCCACCGCCACGTGGATTACCTTGGCTGAGGGCCGTGTGCAAACACGAAGGCGCCGCCAGAGCCCTTGCCAAACCTCCTCTCGGCCTTTGGTACCCTGAGCCCGAGGTTGGTGTGAGGAGTCACAGCCAAGGACTTTAAGGGATGTCGAGAGGGAAAGAGGAGCTGGTGATCGCACGAAAGTCCGAGATTGTCTACTTTACGAAAATAAAATATCCTGAATGAGCCGAGCCTCGTCCCGAGTGCTGTGTGCGTGGACGGCATGCAGGAGGGTGGCGGGGACACCGTCCGTGCTGAGGTTCCTTTTCCTCTCCCCACTCCCTCCACATGTTTAGGAAAAACCATTTTGAAATGAATGTCAAGAACAAACAACCCGAAGAGTAGAAAGACGCTGCAAAAGAGGGAGATCTGCCAGGCCTGTGTGTCCCGAGGGGCTGAGGTTTGGGGGTAATGATGGCACCAGCCCAGGCTGCACCATCACCTGGACTCCCCCCCACCCTAAAGACACCTCCACTAGGGTCAGAATCATCCCCACAGAGCGGAAGAGATGCCCAGTGGGCCTGGAGGGTGCTGACAGCCCCCCGGCATGAACGGCGAGCCTGCAGGGTGTTTGGAGGAGGGGCCCCACCGGCCCACCGTTGGCTGACTCACCACTGTGGTTAGGGGGCCAAGGGATGGAAAACACAAGGAAGTTTGTTCACACTGCACCGGGCTCCTTGCAGACTATCTTATTCCACACTCATCCCTGCGGCGGGGTGTCAGTGGTGACCCATTTTACGGATGAGGCCCAAGGTCAAGGTCAGGGAGCAGTGGAGCCATCCTCCCCGGGAGGAGCAGAGGGGGCTGGTGCCTCCCAACACCTGGGTCCAAGACCTGGGTCCTCGCCCAGCTCTGCACCTGGACGGCCAGGGCAGGAGCCCACGGGGGCACAGAGCTACCCCATGTCGCCTCCTCAAACCCAGGACCGGACATGAAGCCCCAAGGGAGGGATACAGACAGACACACACGTGTGCAGGTACACAGCACTCAGACACGCGGACCTGGCTTTTGTTCCCCCCACCCCTGAGCCCACGTGGGGGTCCCCTTCACGCCTTCCCACATCACCAAACAGCGAAAACCCAAGGGGGCTTTTGTATAAGAAATAACGTGTGACTTAAGATCTTTGAGACTTATTTTGCACTTTAATGCCAGCTGTGAAAAGAGCAGTAATCTCAGCGTGAGCATCTTTAACTAAAAATACACGGTGAGAGGGAAATGGAAGGATTCTGCCTCCTGCCCAGATGTGTTCAAGGAGGGGGGGAGGCTTCCCTGGGACAGTGGTCCCCTCCCCGCATCCCCCACAGTCTTTATCTGCTCCGGTTCTTCCTCTCATCAGCTGATCCCCCTGCTGACAGGACCGTCCCCATCCTCACGGCCCAAGATCCATCATCCCCTCAGGGCCCAGCACCCCAGGCCATGGAAGAGCGCCCAGGCCAGGGTGAGGCGGGAAGGGGTGTTTGCACCGTCTGACCCGCCTCCTTCCCCTGCTGCCGCCTGAGCAGTGCCTGGCACGGGGGAGGCACGTGCTAAGCTGCATCCAGAGAGGTCCACAGACGCGGTGTTAGCTGCAAGCCCAGGCCCAGCAGAGGGGATGGGGAGAGGGGGCCAGAGTTGGTGGAGGACGGCCCTGAGGGGAGAGGATCCCCTTGCCAGAGTGGCAGGGTCACCACTGGGGGGGGGGGGGGGGGGCTCGTGCTTTGCTAAGTCTGGGTGGGGAGGGGGGCCTACTGTCCGCCAAAGGCTGTCAGGCTGAGGATGTCCACCCCTCACCCTGTGCTCCCATGGATGCAGTGCCCCCATCTCTCTCCAGCCCCCAGTGGTGATGGCGGGATGCCAGGAATGCCCCCGCCGCCTCCCCGCCCAGCCCTGGCTCTCTCCTCTGGGCAGGGAGGGCACCTGCCTCTGCCCACAGCCCAGCTGCACATGAATGGGTCGGCACAGCGGGACAGTGGAGCTGCCCTAAAGGTGGGCCGGCGGCTCTCAGCGCCCAGCACTATGTGTGCCAGGCAGGGCCTGAGACCACCATCAGAGGGCCCACACTTCCAGGGGGCCCCCAAATCCAGTTACAGAGGAATCCTGGGTGTCAGCCTGGAGCCCTCTCCTACAGGATGCTGTGTCCACACAGGGAGGAGATGGGTTCTTCCAGCATCCCTGGCGGCCAGTCACTCAGGGCCTGGAAGACGGGGCGCCTGGCATTTGCCCCACGATCCCGGTTTCTCCTCTCCTGACAAGCAGGTCCAGGCCTGAGAGCCAGAGCAGCCCTGCTGGGCGGCGGCCGGTCCTGCGGCGCCCCCTGCTGGCCACTCTGGGAAACCACGCAGCCAGCTGGACCTGGCCGGGCGCCAGGGCCCAGAAAAGGCCTCGTCCCCACAGATACCCCAACACATGGGCGTGAAGTGCAGCAGGAAAACAACCGACAAATAGTCCTTTAAAATCCTGCATAGAAACTGCTAAACCACCAGTATTTGTTGAGTGCCAGACACGTGCCCAGCACTCCGCCAGGTGCAGAGGGTCCTTCTGGTCGTGGCCGTGGACAGAGAACCCAGACCCATGACCACCAGCACGAGAGCCGCTGCGCCCTGCATGCAGACCGTCCCGGGAGAGCCGCTGGCCCCTTGTGACCTGTTGCTCCCGATGGGCTTCGCTAGCGCCCGAGGCCCCACGCTGGTAAGAGCGCAGCCCCAGAAGTAGATGCCCTCACCCACCCAGACCCCCACCCACAGGCCCAGCGAGGACACCCCCAGGACACGGCTACACGGGCCAACCCAGGAGCTGCTGCGCTCAGGGGCCCCTCAGATGGTCCTCCTGGGGCGCCTACCACAGTGCATGTCCCCCTCCCTCCCTCTAGCTACCCACCCCCACCCCACCCACTGCTACTTACCCCTCCCCAGAGTGTCCCAGGCCTCCCTCTGGGCACGGACTCCTGTGATAAATCCTACGATAAAGTGCAAACTACACCCCCCTGCTCCCCATGGTGAGCCTAGTGCTTGCGGACTCCAGCCTGTCCACCAGAACCCAGAATACCTAGAGCTTTTGTAATTAAGACAGTGTTGGGCTGGCCCAGGTACCTTCTCGGACTGAGTGTGAAAAGCAAAATTCTTTCACTTTCAGAAGAAAATATGGCAGGATACCTCCATGAGCTATTAGCACCAAATTCTCTTAAACAACACCAAAAAAAAGAAAAAAGTCACAAAGGAAAAGATTGATGAAACTCACTACTGTTCAAATGAAAAACTGCTGGACCAATGAACAAACAAACAGAGAAAAGCCACGCAGATAGCCTGGGAAGTGATATTGGCAATATGTGTGACCAGCAATGTGTTAGAATCTCGGATGAATGAAGCACTCCCTCAAATCAATGAGAAATGGAAAAAACAACTCAGCAGAACGGGCTCAGGCTCCTGGGAGGCCCCGGCAGGAAAGGAGATGGAGGCGGTGCTAGGCAGAGAGAAGACGCCCCTTCCCAGCCTTGGGGGATGGCAGAGCCATAGGACAGCGACAGCGACACGGCTTAACACTTGGCCAGGCTGCTGGGAGGGAGCACGACAGGCTCTCCAGCTGGGAAGCAATTGTGCTCTCTGGCCCCATGACGCCCTTCTCTGGGGAAGCCCTGGGGAAAACCAGCTCATGCAGGTCCGCCGGACTGGAGTAAGTTCACTGAATGTAAGTACACACGTTCAAACAAGGGATGGGCGGGCTGGGGTTATAATCAGGAAATGGAACCCGTGACACACATGGGTACATTCCCAATGACAGCATTAGGTTTTTCAAGTACCGAAGGGATACGTACTGCAAAATCCATTTAGAGAGTTTTAAAACACGGAAGGCAAGATCTATATATAATTACACCTATGCCCCCTTCAGTGGAAGCGCAGAATCCTAACCACTGGACCGCCAGGGAATAATACAAAGACATATGTTGGGGATTAAGTCATCCACTATTGGTGGCTCCAGGGAGGGCAGGAGAAAGGGTGCTGGGTGGGGGAGGTTCACAGGGGGCTGTATTTTGTTTTGTTTTGTTTTGTTTGCAGTACGCGGGCCTCTCACTGTTGCGGAGCACAGGCTCCAGACGCGCAGGCTCAGCGGCCATGGCTCACGGGCCCAGCCGCTCCATGGCATGTGGGATCTTCCCGGACCGGGGCACGAACCCATGTCCCCTGCATCAGCAGGCGGACTCTCAACCACTGTGCCACCAGGGAAGCCCAGGGGGCTATATTTTTTTTAAGCAAAAATCTCAAGCAACTATGAAATATGGTTGAATGTTAAGATTTAGCAAATCTGGTGATGGTTCCTGATGTTCGTTATCATCATCTCTCTCTTCCCCTGGACGCTTACACAGGTCACAATGATTTTAAAAGCCTTGAGTGAGAACGGCAAGTCCCCTCTCTCCACACCCTGGGAAGGAATGTTCCTGAGTGGTGAACAGAGGCATCCATGGAGCTCAGCCCCAGAACTGGTCCTTTATGGAGACGCCCCGATATTCCCAGGGGCCCTCAACCATGGTCGCCCAGGAGAACCAGCCAAGGTGCGTTCAAGGAAGATGTGGGCAGGGCCCACCAGGTGACGTGGGATAGGGCCAGGGATGGGTGGTCTTTTAAAAAGACCACCCGGGGTGCTGCTGTCCGGCCTGGCACACCTAGCCCAGCCCAGCTAGAGGAGGGTACGGTCCCGGCTGGGCGGGCA
Organism: Phocoena sinus; assembly: GCF_008692025.1. Classification (NCBI taxonomy): domain Eukaryota; kingdom Metazoa; phylum Chordata; class Mammalia; order Artiodactyla; family Phocoenidae; genus Phocoena; species Phocoena sinus. The sequence continues at coordinate 64,722,824 of NC_045776.1, read as the reverse complement.
GCAACCCCAGCTCCCAGGCCTCTGCTCAGCCTGCCTCTCTGCACCTGTTCCCTTAGTCATTTCTCTCTGGGCCTTGATTCGGGGAGTATTCCCGCCTGGTCCTCACTTCAGGCCTCTGGAGCAGGGGGTCCCATCAGCCTCAACGTCCCAGATGGGGAAGCAGCCTGTCTAGGGGCACACGGGGAACAAGGGGATGGCAGAGGGACCTGGTCTGTCCAACTCCTGGCCCGGGACATCTTAAGGCCCATGTCGGCCTTAAGGCACCCCCTTTAAGGCCTGATATCCTGCCTCTCGGAATGAGCCCCTCATTTAAAATTGCTCATTGTGTCTTGTGACAGGATGGGTAGCAACCTGACACGAATCTCAACCCTCCAGCTGCGGTCGGTCAGCGGGTGGCCATTACCCTGGACTCAGCGTCAAATTAGCAGGAACAGTCAGCTGGAGGGGACGGTGAGCCCGGGGGTGGGGTCTTTCGTCCTTAAAAACGTGCCCTGGTGCTTCTCACAAGAGGACATTTACAGGGCTCTTGTCACCAGGGAAATACAAATGAAAACCAAAGCGAGACGCAAGCACACACCCACCATCATAGCCAAAAAATCAAGTGTGGGTGCGGATACAGAACGCCTGGGACCCTCATACGCTACTGGTGGGAGCTAAATTGGCAAAACTCTTTTAGGAAGCCATTTGTAGTACCTTCTAAAGCTGGACATAAAGTTGCCCTGTGCCCAGCAATTCTCTCCAAGGCGTATCTCAAAAGAAATGCATACACATGTCCATCGAAAGACATTTGTAAGAATGTTAGCGACCACTGTATTCTCAGCTGCCACGCACTAGAAACAGTTCAAATGGCCATCAGCAACAGAGGGGATAAACAAACCGTAGCGCCCCCATATAGTGTGCATACCACACTGCAGAGCAAATGGGCAAAAATCAGTAATACACAGCGCACAACAGAGACGAAGAAGCTAGGAGCAAAATACTACAGACTGTATGTTTCCACTTATGTCAAGTTTAAAGAGGCACAAACTAACCCGTGGTCTTATAACCTGAAGACAAATCAACCGGTTTACATTTGGGTGAGGGGTGGTGACTGGTAGGGGCAGGTGCCGGCCATACTCCGCACACCTCTTCATCTGGGTAGCGGTGCCCGGAAGTGGCAGGTTCACTTAGTACAAGTTAGTCAAGCGTTCACGTATGACGTGTGCCTTTTTAACATGTATATGGTACCTTAATAAAAGCATAGCTTTTTTAAAAATATGCTCTAAACTGTGATCGGCACGGCAGGCGCCTGACTAGGAGAGGAGGCCGAGGGCCACCCGAGCGCCCACGGTGAGCCTACCTGCAGGCAGCTGCGCCAGGTGCTTGAAGGCCAGGTGCAGGTTCTCCCGGCAGGCTGACTGGGGGTCGCTCAGCAGGAAGGACAGGGCGTGGATGACGTCATGCTCTAAAAAGCCATCTCTGGGGAAGAGAAGTGGGATTTAGACACAACGAACGTGCCACGAGAGGATCCAATAAGAACCTAGAGGCGGTTGCCTGCCCTCCCGGCCCCTGGAACCTAAGCCCGTGCCGGCTGGACGGGACCGCATTCCTGCGGCCTCCGAAGAGAAGGCACAGGCTGGGGGTGGCCCTCACGTCAGGTGAGAGCAGTGCGGCCTGAGTGGTGGAGGACGACTCCAGGCAACAGAAGTGCATGACCAACCTCCCCTGAGCAGCCGGGCTGAGCTGACCGCTTCTCTCCACCTGCCGGGCACACACCTGCGGACTGTCCAGGGCGGCCACGTGCCTCCAAACCCACGTAGGCCCGTTACGCTTCTTGTTACAATGATATAGATTCACTGAACATCAGGTAAGCCAATTTGATGGGAGAAGAGCTGGCGGTTTTTGTTTTTGTTTCGATTTCCTTATGAAAACAAAGGCGAATGTTTTGGGAAACTCCAAGGTCAGTGTCTAAAAAGATAAATAAATAGGGCTTCCCTGCTGGCGCAGTGGTTAAGAATCCACCTGCCAACGCAGGGGACGCGGGTTCGAGCCCTGGTCCGGGAAGATCCCACATGCCGTGGAACAACTAAGCCCGTGCGCCACAACTACTGAGCCTGCGCTCTAGAGCCCGCGAGCCACAACTACTGAAGCCTGCACACCTAGAGACCGTGCTCCACAACGGGAGAAGCCACCACAATGAGAAGCCTGCGCACCGCAATGAAGAGTAGCCCCCGCTCGCCACAACTAGAGGAAGCCCGCACGCAGCAACAAGGACCCAGTGCAGCCAAAAATAAATAAATAAATTTACTTTAAAAATAGTGAGATGATTATAAAGATTCTAGAAGGGTTTTGCATGCAGATTACTTCATTAATATCTGAGTGCTTGCTCTACTTTAAAGGATCAAAGCTCCATGATGTTACAGGTGCTGGTTTAAGCAAAAAAGATGATGGGAAGCTCCATCCAGTGGGCCCATAGCCAAGAAGAGGCACACAGGGATTGGTGACTGCCTAATCGTTTAGGGATTTGGGGTTAAGATGAACTGTTTGAAGGGAAGCTACAATTTCTTCCAATCCTAGCTTTTTAACCATTCCTTCTGATTAACCAACTAACTGCTGGGCCCAGTCACATCTGGTGAGGGTTTCAAGGCTGCATCTCTCGAGGCTGAGGTCAGAAGTAAATGAGAAGTCAGAGCGGGGCCTGGCCCAGTGCCCAGCACACAGGAAGTGCCTGACCGTGCTCTGCCGTGAGGGCTGTATGAGTCGTTCTGGGAGAAGGAAATCACAGTGGGACCCCCAAGTTGCAGGGGCCTTCCCTGACCCCCGGTGTGACGTGTCCGGGCCTCTTCACCCTGCGCCCAGGTGCCCACTCCGAGTCACCCTGCTGGTAAGTCAGCTCTGTAAGCTGTAACTCCCCAAGGTGACAAGAGGCCAGGCCCCTGGCTTCCACGCTCACTCCTCGTGTGGATCCAGGAAGGCAGGAGGTTTCAACATGGGCAGTCACTCAGGGCTTGAGGGGTGACATGACCATTGAGCCCGGCGGACTTCAGAAGTCGGCCCCGGTCACTTCTGCCCTTTGTCCAGCGTGGTGTGCTAGAGTGAGCTGGGTCTTGGAATCCTGGACCCGGGGCACACCAGCTGCCTGCTCCGGGCTCCTCCCCGCCCCTTGCAGTGGTGCTGGGAGGGACATTGGAGAACAGTGTGCCAGTCGCATCAGGTCCTCAGTCGGTGACAGTTTCTGCACCGAGTCGCCCTGCTAAAGGGGTTACAGCCGGGAACCACCCCCCACACCTCCTATGAGGATAAACAGACCTATGGTCACTGTCACTGGGCTCGTAGTTTCCTGTAATCCCCAAACTTCAAGCATCCCTCCTCTCAGCCTCCGTCACCCTCCCTGGGGTTACTCCTAATGTCCAGATCGGGTCCGGAAAGAGGAAAGAGGAGCAGGAAGAATGAGAGAAAGCACTTGTCTGGATCTGTCTCGACCAAGCGCCTTGCCAGGTCAGAGCAGGAAAGGGCGGCCCTGCAGATGCCAGGTTCGAGCCCACTCCCCCGTTCTCCCCGGCACCCATCTGCCCTGTTTGGTGCAACACCTATGAACTGGGGCGCTCACTGTGTCACCACCTCCCCACACGCACCCAGTTCATAGCGACCTGTTGGGCCAGGGCTGCGCAGGGATTGGGCTGGCCACCCCCCTCCCAGGGACCTGACATCAGAACCCAGAGAAGAGACGGGGAGCTGAGGGGTCGAGGGGACCAAGGGGCTGAGGCGGCCATCTGGAGGTGGCCCTGAGCAAGCGGGTGTGTGAGTTCCCAAAGACCACCCATCTGTGGGGAGAGGGATCCAGAGAGAGAGCGCCCACGGCCAACCAAGCCACCACGGGGCTGCCACTTCACGTGCATGAACTCATTTAACTCCCTGGCCCGCGAGCAGCTCATTCAAGGTCGTTCAAGCATGTGCCACGCCGGGGAGGGGTACGGCTCCAAAGCGTGGCACTGATACCCAGAGGCAGCTGCTCACCTGCCCACGTTGTGGGTGGCCATGATATAGAGCACCTCAGTGGTCTTGATGCGCACCAGGTCGTTGGCGTCCTTCAGCAAAGCTTTCAGGCTCTCCAGGCAGCCTACGGGCAGAAAACCCTCTGAACATTCACCAAGCTCAGCAACCAGCTAACCTAGAAGTCGACAAGTGAGCTGATGTCCAGAACGAGAGCACCAGGGCTCTACTGTTTGGGGGTGTGAGGGCATCGTGTGGGTGATGGAGTGTTTCAGAGTCACGGGCGGGGACTCTGGGTGCTAGAAAGGCTCATCCCCCAGGACCCTGTCATCCAAACCCCCTCGTGAATCTCTGCACACCTCCTCCCAGTCCTCCACGGGGTTCAGAAAATGCCCTTTGCGTTTGGAGAGACTGGAAGTCAAATTCCAGCCTTGTCACCCACTAGTCGTGTACCCTTGAAAGGGTTACACCTCGGGAAGCCAGACTGAGCACCTAAAAATCTTGCCTTATTTACTTACGGGGCAACCCTAGCCTCACACTGCTTCTCTCTGAGCCTCCGTTTTCTGCTGTGGGTTGAGGCGGTTCCTTCCCTCCCAGGGCCAGTGCTACGAGGACTAAGGTAACACGGGCACTGAACGTATGGCAGCGCTGGCCCAGAGTCGGGCTCGTTAAATAGCAACCTTTTTTATTGAAGCTCCACCCGGCGTAGGGACCGCTGCCACCATCTCTGGGATTAAACTAGCCCTTCAGATAAGGCTGGTGGGAGAGGCGGCAGTTCACTCATCGTGGGCCTGATCTGGGACAGGTGTGACCGTGCCACTAAAATCAATTCAACTCTTATGTGGGTAATTAAGAGAGTGGGACACAGTGGACACAGGTCCCCGTGTATGTGTGGTTTCAGTAGGGCCAGTGCCTATCTTCTGTGACAGCCTGGCGGGTGAGACAGATAAAGGCCTATTTGGTGGATGTGTGGCCACCGGGTTGAGTCATAGCAGAGGGGGCTGACCACTGGTGGTGTCCAGTTGAGGATGGGCTGACCGGCTGGGAGGGATGCCGTGAAGGGGCCACCTCAAGCTGCTCTGTGTCTGTCCATCCAGACCACAGTCGTGGTCACTTGGGCTGTGCCATGCTCACCTATGCGGATGGCTGTGTAGACGTGCTCGGGGTCGTGCATGAGGTCATACAGAGCCATGAGGGCTTTCTGCCTTGTCAACAGGTCCTCCGACTGCAGCTCCTCGTTCAGCTTGGGCAGCGCCCGGCAGCCGTAGGCAATGGCAGCCTGGGTGGGGTTGATGTCGGGGGGCAGGTACTTGGAGATCTGGGCGTGGGCCATCTTCCCACGCCTCCCGCTCCTGCACAGGGCGCCTCTGTAGCTTTCAAAGTGAAGCTCTGCAGAAACCACTGATTAAAAGAACCCAAAAGTTGTCAACATTGCTACTGTGATTTGGTATTTCTACTTCCATCTTACAGGTGAGCAAACTGAGAGTGAGAGCAATAAAGGGATTTGTTCAAGGCCACAGTGAAGCCCAAACTTCACAGTGAAGTGGCGGCCCAAACTGCAAACTTCGGAGTTCTCCCGATACTTTATAGGCTGGGCCTTGGGGCAAAGGCATTGAAAACACAAACTAAGCCAAATGAGCAAACACTGTATCAGCTCCATTCAGTGCTTATCTCGTGCCAGCAATACCTAATATCCAACTTAGCTACCCCAGGAGGAGGGGACTTCTATTACCCACATTTTATGAAGGAGGAAACTGAGGTTTAGGGACAACGAGCCGTGGAGGTCACGAACTAGGATAGGAGCCAATGTTCAAATCTGGGTCTAGCACATTCACCCATCAGGGACCCACAGTCGGATGCTTCCAGCACATCCATAGAGAAGGAAATAAGGTTAAAGTGTGATTTATTTTTATTACACACACACTTTGAGCAACTGTAGGCAGTGTGGTAGTTAAGTAGTTAAGAATGGGCTCCAGACCCAAGCCAGTGGGTGGCCCTTAACAAGTTATTTCCTCTGTGTCTTTCTGCAGCTCAAAAGGGAGATGATAATAGCACCCACCCCCACCCCAACCCCCGACCCCCGCCAAGCTGCCGTATTCGCTGAGACTCTTGAGCCTGGCTCACCAGGGCTCCAGATACTTTGGCTGAGTTATTATTAAGCGGGTGGTGGTTGTGACCGCGTTTAGTGGCAGTGACAAACCCCAGCCTGTGGGAACCGACTCCACTAAGAGAGGTGAGCCGGACTCTGATTCCGGGCAACTGGTGACTAGGGAAGGAGGAGAAGGGGCCGGGCTGGAAGAGAAGAGGGGGCCCAGCCATTTGGGATCGGGGCTCCCTTCTCAGGAAACGGTGGGCGCCAGGGACAGGGGCCTACCCTCATCTAAGGGGTATGGGCTGCCTTGGGGTGGGAGGGCGCGGGGCCTGTTGATCAGGACCGGGTGGGTCTGGGGACCCCTGGCCCCTGGCCCCTGTCGGCCGCCGCAGACTCACCTGCTTCAGCGCGCAAGGTTCTGTAGCGCTTGCCCGTTGCCAGGCGACCCGGTTGCCAGGCGACCCTGAGCGGCGTCAGCCACGCAGCTCTTGCACACAGGGCGCCCACCGCGCAGGCGCGAACATCCCTAGGCCAGGGCCGGCAGTAAAGCGGGGGTGGTGATATTTTACAGGGTTACTGTGGGGAACAAAGGCGGCTCAGCTTTGTTCATAGTGCAGGAGGGAAGTGTCCATGTGCGCCTTTCTCTGTACTGGGCACTTGGCGCACTGTTAATCCTCAGAGTAAACCTGTGAGGTGATAACAGTCTCCCTTTTACGGACAGGAACCTCAAAGAGGTTCAGTAGCTTCTGCTGAATCACTGAGGCCTGATTCCAGGACTGCTTAGCCCTGGTCCAGGCTCCTTCCTCGGCAGGCTGACTGGCTGGTGACAGCACAGGTCGGCCCCTGCAGTGGACTCAGTGCACTGCTGGCCAGAGCAGTTGTTCTTGAAAGCAAGCCAGAGCCAGCCACCACATACACCAAACCCTCCCAGGGCTCCCCACTGGTCTCAGGACAGAGTCCAGACTCCTAGCCTACCGCTCGCGGCCCTGGGTGATGGCCTCCTCCACACATGCTGGATTCTTTCTTAATCCCCCAAATGGCTAACTCTTTCCTGCAGCTGGGCTGCTTGTAACACTATCCACTTCTTTGTTCTTCAGGACACAACTTGGTGTACTCTTCCACCAGGAAGCCGACCTTCTCCCCAACTCCAAATTAGCGAGTGATCCTATAGCTTAATTACCCCACTGGCACACTTCCCTCTTCTTATTCTCTACTTGCTTGTCTGTTTCCCCCAACAGACTTCCCTGAGGGTGGAGGCCACTTCGGTCCTGGTTCCTTGCCTCGCCGGTGCCAGGAATATACCAGGAGGCCTTTCGGTAAGTGTAGAAGAAGTGAATGGTTAGTGGATTTGAGTCAAGCTTCATAATCAAAGCACTTTCACCGTCTTGTGTGATCCTCACAACAAACCCTTGAAGTACATAGTCAGGTCCATTTTATACCAGAGGAAACTGAGGAGGAAGTTGAGCCACTCAGGGAAGCTCACCCTGAGGCCTGAGCCCTTAGCAGTGAAACTCACTAACAAAGACACCAAGCATCGGCCTCCAGCACGTTTAACTCTGAAACGAAGGCAACTGACTTCGATCTGTGTGCCATGGACCCCACTTTGTGATGTGGATGTCTGCCCCTACTGCTGTCCCTCAAAGGACCAAGTCGTGAAGGGTCTGTCTAACCTAGAGCATCGTAGCTTTTTTACAAAGGTGGTGTGGAGAGCATTGGGCTGGGATTTAGGAAATCTGGGTTCCAAATCTAGTTCTAACTCATGAAGCAAATCCTTTGGAATGTGTGAGCCTTCATTTCCTTGCTTGTGAAATCAGGGAGCTGAATCAAGTAGATTCTCAAAGCTGGGAATTCCAGATCTCTCAGGATTTGGTTACAGAGAGTCTTTTTGTAAAATCGTCCTTCAATTTTCTGTTTTTCAATCTCCTTTTTGTTATTTTTGCAAACACACACATAACATTCTATGTAGCATATATGTTAATTTGTGAGACATAAAAATATAATAAGCACCTGTGAATTCACCATTAGAACATTATCAGTGTCTGCATCCCCTTCCCTTGTCCCATACACGGTCCTCCTCTCCAAAGCTACCATCTCATTTCTGTGGTTCCCATCTCACAAATGCCTCTGGAAGCCATCTGGCCCCACATGCCTCTCTCTGCAAACAGAAACTAGCTCACAGAAGCTCAGTGACTCAGGTCAGCCTTTAAAGAGCCATTAATTATGGAAATTAATGTTGCAGCGTGAGCTCTAGAAGCCAAGGCGGGTGATATTCAGGCATCATCAGGTTCAGAGCTATGCAGATGAAGGTCAGGAAATGGAAGGCGTGTCCATTCCTTGTCACTGCAGGGCGGTCAAATGCCAGTGCTACAGCAAGAGCCTCTTCTTATGCCATGATTGCAGAGAGGAGGAGGTGTCTGTGGGAAAGGTACGCAGCACACCGAAATCCATCAGGGCTAACCCAGAAGGGCCGAGACGGGGGATATTATTGTATTCCCTCTGTTCCAAAATGTTTATTTTCATTTGAATTATTTACCAAATAGGTGATATATGTACATAGAAGAAAATCCAAAAAGAATGAAAGTATAATGTCTCCCTCCCTCCTTGGTCCCCCAGCCAACGGATCGTCCTTACCTATGGCAACCACTGGAATCTTTCCATTGATAAATTTATACGAGTAAATACAATTCATTTACCTTTTAATGTAATGGCAGTATACTTCAGTGTTCACCTTGTTTTTGTAAATGCAGTATTTGTTCACTCATTTAACATTCACTCCATGCCTGCTTATGTGCAGGCACTGTTTGGCTGATGCAATAAGTCGGGTGGACTATACACAAGAACCCCTGCTCTCACTGCGCTCAGTGGAGGCAGACAGACAATCAACATAAACAGCAAGTTATATAATGTGTTAGAAAATGCTAAGTGCCTGGGAGAAATAGAGCAGAATAAGGGGTTGGAAGGATGCGGCAGTTGTAAATAGGATGCCTCATCTAGAGGTGACATCTGAGCAATGTGGCTATCTGGGGACAGAGCCTTCCAGGCCTAGGAGACAGCTGATGCAAGCACCCCGGTGCCTGGCGTGTGGAGGAACAGCAAGGAGGCCAGTGGAGCATGTGTGGGATGGGGGGGGGGGGGGGGGCGGGGGAAGCAGTAGGAGATGAGCTAAGACAATAAATGGGGCAAATCACATGGGGCCTCTTGGGCTATTGTAAAGATTTTATTCATCTAAGAGCGATGAGGAGGCATTGGAGGGTTTGGAGCTGAGGACTGACATGATCTGATCTGTGTTTTAACAAGGGATCCCTGGGGACTGCTGAACTGGGAATAGGATAGAAGCAAGGGTGGAAGCAGGTTACATAACAAGAAAAAGATCACATTTGCTATATTATGAAAATAAGTACTTAAACACTTCACATAATTCCCTCCACGTTTGAACCACCAACCCTCCCCAGCCATGGCGACATCAGGGAGGCCAGGTGCGCAAGTCTCTCCACGGTCAGCCCCGCCCAGGCCCGCCCCTGGAGCCCAGACCCCACCCATGGCCGACCTGGCCCGCCCACCAGGCCCCGCCCTTGTTGCCATGGTGATCACCGGCGCTCGGGCCGCGTCCCGGAGTCTCCCGCGAGGCTCTGGTTGCTATGGTGATCGCGGCGCGAGACGCTGGCGGAACACTTTTGGCTGTGAGCCCCATCCCCGACGTCCCGGATTCGTCAGACGCCCGCCTGTCCCGTGTGGTGCTCGTTGCCATGGTGATCGCGGCCACTGGACCCTCCGGACTAGGCAGCGTCAGGAGCCTCTGCAGCCGCCGCAGGTGAGTCAGCCGCCCCTTCGGACTCACCCTCTCCCGCCCGCGTGATCCCCCGCCCACCTCCCACTGCATAACCTGAAAGCGGCCTGGGCCCCGGGCCTCCTCGTTTCCTGACCGCACACCCCGGGCCCCCAGTGCTGGTCTGGGGAGAGACGGTCCGATGCGGAGGACCACAGGCCTCTCTCTCGGTCAAGGCCACCCAGTGTGGAGGGGGCGGGAGGGAGAAGGAGCCGGGGCTGTGGAATAGGCTGAGGGGCCCTGTGCCGGCTGTGGTGGTTCTGGGAAAGGCCTGTGGGCTGAACCCTGAGGGCCCTGCATACCCAGAGCCTTCATCCCTTAAGGGGCAGGAGCTGAGGAGCCCTCCCCACTCTACTTCCTCTGCCCGGGCTGTGTGCACAGCCTGACGACTGTGCTCCTTCACTCAGCCCAGAGCTGAGCTCAGGGAGGGGCCACTCCTGGTGGATGTCGGTCAGGAGACTCAGGTCTCCTCGACTCCCAGGCCTGGTGGCAGGCCTGGTACCCGCCCCCGTGCCCCAACACACACTGCCTGCAGATTGGAGAGATGGCCCCTGGCATCCTGACATTCCTGACAGAGAAGGAGGCTTGGACCTGTTTTCAAAGCTACTGCAACGTTAGGTATCAACTTTGGGGGAGTCCCCAGGGATTTGCACAGTTTCCCTAACTCTCTTCCCCCTTTTGGGTCCACAGGACTCCCAGGAAGAATGAGGTCCTCTGTGACGCCTTTGGGGCCCACGGTGAGCCGGGACCGCGTCATCACCAGCTTCCCTAAGGTAGGGAGGCGTTAGGCCAGCCTTTGATATGTGTACTGCTCTCCGGACACCATGCCCTCATCCCGCTTTCCCCACCTCACTCACCACTGGAAACAAAGCAGGTGAATCGGGGAGGTCAGTGCCTCACTGACAGACCCCAGGGACTCAGCAGACTTCTTGAGAAGCTTGGTGTTGACTTGCCCAAGGTGGGCCAGCAAGTGAAAGGTGACACCAGGAGGCAGTGTGGCATGGATGTTAAGGGCACAGACTTTGCAGTCAGACTGTCCTGGGTGTGAGTCCTGCATGTCATTAAGCTGTGTGACCGCGGGCAAGTTACTCAACCTCTCAGAGCCACTGGTACAGAAGGATAATTCCTCTCATATTGGGTGTCTGGCTCATGGTAAAAGGGAGCTCCCTTGCCCAAGTGTGGTCACTGTTTTTCTCATTTTAATTATGACATTATCAAACAGCACTCCAGTTTCCTGACACCAAATCCAAAGTTCTCACCCCTTACCATTCTGCCTTCTGTCCTTGCTGGAAACTCACAGCTCTCTTCCATCTATATTAAAATCCATTATTAATCACAGCACGGGATGCAAATCTGCACAGCCTCCCAAGGGAGCAGCGGGATAATGTCTCCCAGCACTGCAGATGCTCAGGGCCAGGCACTGCAGCAATTTGTAAAGCAGAAGGTCAGACACAACATAATGTCCTCGAGAGGGGGCCGCTCAGACAGCAAAATGCTGCTTCTTGACACAGACTCGGGGAGGCATGAGCACCTCTCAGGGGCTGATGCACACTGAGAGCCAAAGTAAGTTGTTGAGCACCACGTGTGAGAAAAGGAGCAGAAATGCATGTGTTTGCTTCTACGTGCAGGGTATCTGGAAGGATGCTTAAGATCCTGCCATCAGTGGTTGATGCTGTGTGGGGGGGGAGAAATCCTCTCTTTTGAGTCTTGAAATCTGTGCCCAGGCCGGTGGGGGAAGGAGGGTAGGCTCTGGGTATTTGGGGTCCGCAGTCATTCCTCCTCCCCCTCTCCTGCCTTCCCCCCAACCCCGAGTTCTGTCTCCAACATGCACAGATAAAGCCTCGGTGCCTTAGACCCGTGGACAGTGCCCCCAGGACTTTCCATCTCATCAGAGGCCCAGGCAGCTGCTTCTCTACTGAACTTGACAGTGGTGACTGGGGATGACGGGGACTGGGGTTAAAAAGCCAAAGGAAGGGGCTTCCCTGGTGGCGCAGTGGTTGAGAGTCCGCCTGCCGATGCAGGGGACACGGGTTCGTGCCCCGGTCTGGGAAGATCCCACATGCCGCGGAGCGGCTGGGCCCGTGAGCCATGGCCGCTGAGCCTGCGCGTCCGGAGCCTGTCCTCCGCAACGGGAGAGGCCACAACAGTGAGAGGCCCGCGTAACGCATAAAAAAAAAAAAAAAAAAAAAAAAAAAAAAGCCAAAGGAAGGGAAGCGTGATCGGCACAAAACAGTCCAGGTCTCATGGGATGAAGGACCCCAATTACAAAGTGGGATGAGGCTCAGAGAGGTAGGGAGGACTGCCTGAGGTCACACAGCTGGGCGTGTGGGAGCCCAGACTTGACCCAACCGTGGCCGACTCCAGAGCTCTGACGTTTCCCCACCTTGGGAGGCAGGCTAGGGCATCCCTGCTTCCACAGAAGGTAAGATTCTCCCCCAACTGCCTGTGGCCAAGTTCATCCCACACTCCAGGGCCACAGCACTTCACACCCAAGCAGTTCGTGGTCAGATGGGGCCAGTCCTTCCTTCACCCCATGTGCCTCGGTTTTCCTCTGTGCACTTCCTGCCAGCCTTCCCTAGCACACTTCTCCAATCTGTCCCAAGTCCTGGGACCCCTCTACTGACCGCCGTGTCTTGGCCAGCCCCCAGCTTGACACTGACGCGGAAGTGGACGGAAAAGCAGCCAGCTTTCCCGAGAGGTGGCCACACACCTTTGCATGGCCGGGGGCCCTGGGCTGAGCGCTCGTCTGCACTGCCCACTGCCCACTCCAGTGAGCAGACCAAGAGGTGCCGTGAGGGGTGTCCCCACCTTACAGATGAGGACATGGGCTCTGTGAGGTCCCGCCCTCACCCTTGGCCGAGCTCCTTCACCATCCCTGCTGCCTTGGTCACACAGAGCCGAGAGGGCAGGTGGACCAGGGCAGAGCCGCAGGGGCCCTGAAGGACAGAGGGGTGGCCCAGGGACCACAGCAGAGCACAGCAGCCGTCTCCAGCTCGGCCTCCTCCCACATCCTGGCCATGCCCCACACTTAGCCTTGGCCAATCTGACTGCAAAATGTAATGGTCACCTTTCATTTGTTTAATATCATTTTTTCTAATTATAGAACAAACCTGCATTCGATGTGTCATGGCGTCTTTGCTGATCACTTAGTATGTATGTGCCAGACCAGCTCTGCACTGGTGGCTTCACAAATATAACCTCGTTTTATGCCCCCAAGTCCCTGAGATTTTCCAGATGCAGAAATTGAAGTTCGGAGACATGAGGCAACTACCCAGGGTCACACAGCAGCTGAGGGTGGACACAGGGGCCCTGCTCTTAGACCACTACCCAGTTCTGCCTTCTGAAAAATATGGAAGATGAAAGTGCCTTCCAGGACATTTTCCATGCACAGATATGCATATTTTAAAAATAAAAATGGCATCAGAGATCCATAGAAGGTGTAGGAGGATCTTGGCACTAAAAGGGCCCTTACAGCCCACCCCTCCTCTCATTGGAAGAGGCCCAGAGGGGACAGAGGGTTGATACGCCCGCAGCAAGGGCACAGCTGCCCCCAGCGGGACACAGCTCTCTGGATCCCCACCTGGGCTCCCTGGTGTGTCCTGGTGCCACTGCTCCTCCTCGGGGCTCACAAGATCCTGGAGCCTTGGGAGTCGCTGACAAGGTAGAGGACGGATGTGACAGAGGCTCAGGAAGGAGGCTGCTGCCCGCTTGGCGAGCTTTGCAGGGTGATGTGCCCACCTGTCTGTCTGTCTGTCTTGTTTCCAGTGGTACACGCCCGCCGCCTGCCTGCAGCTCCGGGAGCACTTTCACGGGCAGGTCAGCGCCGCCTGCCAACACAGGAATACGGGGACCGTCGGGTGAGTGCTGGCTTGGCCAGGGGAGGGTGGGGAGGGTCGAGCGCACGTGTGAGTGTGTGGATGCGGGCGCCGCCACCCCATACAGGTCTGAGGAGCATCAGCCGTTTATCTGGCTTTACCTGCCGCACCTGCTGTAGGAACAGCTCCCCCCTCGGTGAGGCCAGCAGCGAGGTCTGAGCACGGCTGTTCCCTCCAGAAGCATTTCCTGCCCTTCAGGCCTCAGACTTAGCGTTGGGTCCCTGGGGTCTCCTCTGAGTCCCCACCACACCTGCCCCCTCACCCAGACGGAGCGGGTGCCCCCTGCATCGTGCTCCTGAACTCCATGCTGGGCTCCTCGCCAGGCCACACGCAGGAAGGAGAGGCACGTGTGCGCCCTGTCACTGCCTCAGGGCGCCTGGCACTGCGGCACAGGTGTCCTGCCATGGTCACATCTTCTTAACAAACAGGTGCAGGGTCCTGCTTCCGCCAGGCATCCTGAGGGGCTCATGGTCTGTTCAGGGAGAAGGCTGAGCTCACAAGTCACATGGGGACGGTGAGGCCAGGATGGCCGAGGTGGCCATGGTCACAGGCTGAGCATGGCGGCGGCTGCTGGGGGAGTGCTGGTTCCACACCAGGGGCTTCCCACCAAGGAGCTCCCAACCCTTCCCCACACTCAGTGCTGGAAGGCCAGGAAACCGGGGCACAGGGGAACCCAGTGGCCCTGCGGCAGCACCTTTACTCCTCCTGAGAAGCAGAGTCAGGGCCACCTGCTCCAGAACTAGCAGCGCAGGGAATTCCCTGGCTGTCCAGTGGTTAGGACTCGGTGCTTTCACTGCCAGGGCCTGGGTTCGATCCCTGGTCAGGGAACTAAGATCCCGCAAGCCTCATGGGTGCAGCCAAAAACAAAACAAAACACCAGACGCGCGCGCGCACACACACACACATACACACACGCGCACACACACACACACACACACACACACACACACACACACACACAGAACTAGCAGCGCAGATGCAGTGCCGAGGTAAGGGACGCAGGCAGGGGTGCAGGGCCTGGGGCTGTGTGCCTGCCAGGACACCACCATCACCCTGGAGGGCGTTCCAGGGCCAGGCAGGCTGGGGGCATGTTGTGGACTCAGGTCTGCACGCCTGGGCCGTGGCTCTGAGGTTCTCAGGCTCCCTGGGGAGGGGGGACCCTGCTCACCTAGAGCAGCTACCCCTCCCTCTGTGTGTGTCCTGCACTCACACAGCAGCATTCCTGGGACTGTGGGTCACGCCCAAACCACCAGTCTCCTCCACCTGCAGACAGCAACAGGGCACCTCTGTGTCACCTGGTGACTTGGTGCGGCTCACCTGGCCACGTCTTCGAGGGAGGGGCCGTGTCTACTCTGCTCCCAGGCAGCAGCTAGCTCTGGAGCAGGTGACCCAACTTGGACACAGCCCCACCTGGGGCTCTTCCCGCTGCTCCCTCAGCCCAAGACTCAGCCTCCCATGGTGCCCATTTGTGATTCTCACGGAGGGACATGGACCCAGTGGGATCAGGGGTACAGAGTCCCCAGAACAAATGCAGGTCCTCCTGCCCTCCCCTCTGAGGGCCAGTGAGGGGGACAGACATCCCAGATTGTGTCACAGGTGACCTGTCCGCATCACGAGTGGGGAATGCAGGGAAGGAGGGGCCCGTGTGCGCAAAGATGCTCCCGTGATCGCGCCTGAGAGCACCGCGCCGTACTCCTCACAGGCTCAAACTCTCCAAGGTGGTTGTGGTCGGCGACCTCTACGTGGGCAAGACCAGCCTCATCCACAGGTGCGCCACCGGCCCGGGAGGCTCCATCGCATGTCGTAGTGGAGACCATGTGGCTGCTGGGAGGGGGTGCAAGAAATCTGGGAGATGGTGGGTCCGCGAGGAGTGCGGCGTCCTAGGAGCCTGGCGTTGGTCACACCACCCCCGGGGCCACAGGCTCCCCTCCCTTCCCTCCCTGCCGGCAGATGCGGTACTTTTCACTGCCTTGACCCACATGTTGGTCTCCTGCTGCCGCAGCCTCTCTCCACACGGAGTTCCCGCTGGCAGCTCCGTCGCCCGTAGCCTGTCTCTGCGGCCCGTCTCCGTGGCCGTCACCGCCTGGTCTTCCCTGAGGGCGGGCTCTGATGGCTTCCTCGGCCCCCACAGGTTCTGCAGGAATGTTTTCGACCGCGACTACAAGGCCACCATCGGGGTGGACTTTGAGATGGAGCGCTTTGAGGTCGCCGGGATCCCCTTCAGCCTCCAGATGTAAGTCACCGCGCCTCGCTTGTTTCCCATCATATGGTTGTGGAGGGCTTCGCGGAGACGCCGGCGGAGACCCCGGGGAAGGCCTCGGCGAGCGGGCAGGAAGCCCCGGGCGGTTTTGTGAAGCTGGGCTCTCTGCTGCCCCAGTCCCTGCAGCCTGATGTGCCCGCCCCCGCCCCCAGCCTCCCCTGGTGCTCCCTGTGGGCCCTCTGTGATCCCATTTGCTAGGCCAGCAGCGCGGCCTCCGGCAAGTCACTTCAGCCCTCCAGCCTCTGTTCCCACTTGGAAAACGGGGCCAAAACCGTTCCCTGCGTTCTGGGCTCTAGCAGAGGCCACACGGTCCACAGGCCTTACTGGGGCCGGATGCTGCCCCGTCTCTCTCCCTCTATCTGTGTGTCTGTCTCCTCCCTGCCAGACCTCACGCCTTGGCCTCTCAGGGACACACACACACACACGCACACCCCTGGCTTCGGCCCCTCTCCTCTAGTTTCCCTCAGAATAGCCTAGGGTCTCCCCCCAGCCTCATGCTTTCCCACCAGAGCCCCTCTCCTCCGGCACCTGCTGGTCTCCAGCCTGGCCCTCTCCTGCGTGGCCCGGCCCTGCTGGCATTCCCTGGGCCTCTGTCTGGTCCCCTCCTCCTGCGCTCTCCCTGGTGCTCACCCCTGCTCCCTGGATTCACTCCTCGGGCCTCCACGCCCCAGGCTGGGCCTGGGATCGCGGTGATCACGGTGGAGCTCACCCCATTGTGGACTTCAGCTCCTAATGTGTCGAGACAGTGCCCGCTCCTCTGAGACCAGTCCCAGTGCAGTCCTGGAGCAGATGGTACCACCAAACCTCGCCCAAGGGGGTGTACGTGGTCAGACCAGAGCAGAAGAGGCTGTGAAGACACAGGCCTGCAGGACCGAGGGGATGAGGAGGCAGGAGAGTGAAACAGCACGAGCTGCTGGGGGCAGCCTAGCTGGAGCTGCGGAGGGCAGCTGTGTCTAATTAGAGGACGCAGGAGGAAGCAGGGGGCTCTCCGGGCTCCGCCTCTCCTTGTCCTACACGGAAGCCATTGCCAGCCAATCAACTGGCCCCACTGCCAGGCCACCCTCCCAGCTCCCACCCAGAGTATTCTTCAGAAGTGGAAATGTGAATGAATTAATGAAAGAGCCAAACAGTTCTGCATCATGCTGGATCGCTTGGAAAAATTTCAGATTATTGGTGTCTTGTTCATGGCTTGTCTACTCGTTAGTTTACTGAGAAAACTTAAATTTTGATGTGTTGATTTTTAAAAAGGGTGGATTTTCAGACTCAGCCCTGCATTTTGACCTACAGCCTTGCTCTAAACCAGGGCAAGTAGATCTCAGCAGGTAACTTCCTCTATCTTTACTGTGCCCATGGCAGACATCATTAATCAATTATTGCATTTTTTTCCCATGGAGCCAGGGCTCAGCTCCTCCAGAGAGCCAGAGCTAACTGATCAGAGAAGCAAACCATGTCCTTATCAGACAATGCACCGCACCCAGAAAGCTGAGCGTCCCCTCCACTGCCACGGGGAAGGTGGAGCCACACCCCAGTCACACATGAGCAAGTGGCAGAGCCCCAGTCCCGTTCCCGGGGTCGCCTCTACAGGTGGACTTTCACACCTTGAGAGCAGCCACATCAGGGAGCACATTCTGTTTTTTATGGCGCAGTGGGAAGGGACTGAGCTACAGCTCCATTCATCTGGGCAGTGGGAATGCTAAGGCCGCGCCCCCACCCCCATGAGCACAGTGCATCCAGAGAGGGGGTTCCCCATGGGCGCCCAAGGAAGGAATCTTAAGGAGCGGGGGGTGGGGCTGGCTGGCTGGCAGCAGCCACTTTGTGGCACCCATGCAGCTGTTGTGGGCACATGGGTCTCCGGCCCAGGGCCCCACAAGCCTGCTGGCTGTGGACACTGTGATCAATGGCTTAACCTGCCACCTCTCCGTTTCCCCTTTTCTCTCTCTCTCCCTCTCTCTCCCCCTCCCTCTCGGTCACGGCGCAGCTGGGACACAGCAGGACAGGAGAAGTTCAAGTGCATCGCGTCTGCCTACTACCGGGGTGCCCAGGGTGAGTAGCCGGGTGACGGCAACAGTGGGGCCTCAACCATGTGCAGCAGGGGCTCCCCGTGAATTCCCTGCTGGGCGCACAGCAAGATGCCCAGGTATTCCGTGCAGGCACCAAATCTGTCCTCTGAGAGCCACTGAGGAAACACGGGGCCGGTCCTCGTCTTCCAGCGGGGCCCAGGCCAGCCTCGGCAGCCACACGCTTTAGGGACCCATGGTGGTGGGTGCTACCTGAAAGTCTCAGCCCCAGTTTCAGCTCAGAAGGGTGCTCAGAGTGGGGAGTACTTGTGCAGAGACCCCAGAAAGAAGAGCAGAGTCAACTCAGGAGCAGGGGGGCGGGGCTTGGCTGGAGGGGAGGAGTGGAGGTGGGCCCCCAGGTGGGGGCCAGCGGGGCTCCTCGCCCACCACATCCTTGTTGAGGGCGCCCCAGCCCTGGGCAGGCCTCCTGGTCAGCAGGCAGCCGCAGCATAAGCCCCCTCCTCTGACCAGGAAGAAGAGAGAAAGGGTTTCAGTGAGAGGTAAGAGCAAGCGGTCCGAGGCATCCAAACCGGACTCAGATGACGAGGTACAGTTAGGTCCACTCAGTACTGGTGCTAAAAGTCACATTTTCACTAAGGTTTGAAAAAAGCAAAAACAGGAAACCACGAGCACTTCGGCTGTGGATTGGAATAACAGCTCTGCCACATCTGCTGTGGCCTCTCTTCTCAGGGGGATGACACCCCCTGGGAATAAGGCGTGAGGCGCCTGGCACAGCCCCGCAGACAGCAGCCCGGCCATGGTCACCACCACCATCAGCTTCCTCCTTCACTTCTCAGCCCCTCTGCCAGGGCAGGGCACATGGGTGGGCCTCCTGCAGCCTTCAGCCGAGGTGCAGAGGGAGGCCCACGTCCAGCCCTGATCACACCCCTGGGGCCAGAAGAGAGCAGGCCAGGAATGCTCTCCACATGGGGCCACCCAGGGCACAGGGGACCAGACAGGGCAGTGATGAGAGGAGCTGGGGGGAGGGGGCCGCATCTCCCAATTTCCTGCCCACGCTGCTCCTCAGAAATTGTTCCTCTGAAGCTGGTTGTTGCTAATCGCCCGCACGACCGTAGCTGCCAGTGGGGGAAAGTCTGCCCCACGTCAGGCCCTAGGCCAAGAGCTTTAAAACAGCTGCCCCAACTTAGTCTTCAGAGCTACCCTGAGAGCTAGAGGTAGCTGTGGTCCTCACCATGTCACAGACGAAGGCTGAGGCTCTCAGCATCAAGGCCTCACCTGCACTCCCTCAGCCGTAAGAGACAGAGGGGAGATTTGAACGCAGGGGCTCACCTTGCCTCCCTGGAGCCCCCTGTGGCTGGGCCACTGGGTGTGGATCAGAGTGGGGGGCTGGGTCTCCAGGGCAGCCATGGGTGTCTCCCTCCCAGCATCCGTCGCCCCCATCAGTTCCGCGGGAGTCCCCTTGTCACGCCGTGTTTGCCTCCCCCGTCACTGACCAGCTCCTGGCTCCCCCCTCCACCCCATGCAGTGATCATCACGGCCTTTGACCTCACTGACATGCAGACCCTGGAGCACACCAGGCAAGTCTGGGGCTCTGCAGCCCCCGTGGGACCCTTGGGCCCAGAAAGCTGCCTGGAGGGCTCCCTAAACCTGGGCCATGAGCTGGGCCCCTGACAGTGGGTACGGGTGACCAAGCTTGCTGGTCAGCATCCGCCACCCACGGGCCGATGACTGTTGGCTACCTTTTTATCCTTCAAGATCTGCAGCTACAGCAGAAGGCAGGGCCAGCTGGGCCTGTGGCCAGCGCAGAATGGCGCACGCTGGCTTCAGTGCTCTGCTGTTGTCATCTTGAAAGCCTGACGAATTTGTGGCGAGGGGCCTGGCATATTCACCTCGCCTGGGCCCTGTCTCTGGGGACACAACTGGGCACTTGCTGTCTCAGGCAGAGATCTGGGCAAGAGCCGGGGGTTGGGAATTCCCTGGTAGCCTAATGGTTAGGACTCCATGCTTTCACTGCCATAGTGCAGGTTCGATCCCTGGTCAGGGAACTAAGATCCCAAAAGCCACACAGCACGGCCAAAAAAAAACCAAAAACTTTTTTTAATTAAAAAAAAAAAAGAGCCAGGGTTCATCAGCTGACAGACCAGAGCCCCTTCACCTTGCTTTTGTTTGGGGTGTTCACAGCCGCATCTCCAGCCCTGTGACGGAGGCCAGGCTGGTCACTCCAGTTGGTGACAGTGCAGGTCTCACCCAGGGCAAGGGTAGAGCCGTGGCCGGGATGGGGCCTTCAGCTCCCCCTACAGCGCCCCTGCGTCCCCACCCACCCGAGGCCCCCGAGGCCAGCTCGGGTCAAGCTACCCTCCTTGCAACCTTTGGCCCTGGGAGGACCCGGGCTGCACCCCATCCCAGCTTCCTCAGCCCCTGGGGGGGTGGGTGCCGTCTCTGCCTGTCCCCCATGTTCCAGGCAGTGGCTGGAGGACGCGCTGAGGGAGAATGAACCAGGCGCCTGCTTCCTGTTCCTTGTGGGGACCAAGAAGGACCTTCTGGTGAGCGGAGCGGGTCAGGGCCAGGGGCGGCCTTGGGAAACACGGCCCCTTCAGCCTGGGCTTGCGGAGCAGAGGGTGACTCGTATGTGCCTACGTGGGAACTTGCAGGCGGGGGTCTGAAAGCAGGGCCACTCGGTTCCCGGTGCTCGGGGCTCGTCCCATCACGGAGGGACGCTGGCGCTCAGACTCGCCTGGGACAGCCGGGCTCACCTGTGGGCAGGTGCCAAGGCCCGAGGAGCTGGGTCAGCAGGGCCGCTTCTCCCAGTCAGGGGCCGCGTGCAAGCAGGCGGAGGCAGAGGCCGTGCGCCTAGCCAACGAGATGCAGGCCGAGTACTGGTCCGTGTCAGCCAAGACCGGTGAGTGGGTGCAGGGCTGCTGCCGTGGTGATCGGGGGTGGGGGCCCTGCCCTGGATGGGAGGAGTGGCACACCTGTGTTCTCTAGTGAGACCCCCGCGGCCGCTGTGGGGCACATCCATCCCGTCCCTGTGAGGTCACGACCAGAGTCTCAGGGAGGCAGTGGTGGGGCTGGGGTTGGAACGCAGCCTCACCTGTAACCACACCATCCTCCTGCCCCTGACCTGGTACAGGTGGGAGGGGCCCGTGACCGGCTGTCCCTCCCTTCCCCAGGTGTCATCATAGAAGGCACTCAAACATCCCTCACGGCCCTCCAGCCCTCCCCCACACCCCACCCAGCCTCACTGGGTCCCCGGGCCCTGAGCTGCCCTCACCCACGGGCACTGCTTACCCCGGCCCCCAACGCCTCTGAGCCTCATCATCCTCATCTGGGAAGTGGGGTGTTGCTGTCAATCTCGTTTTACTTTTAATGGGAAAATGTGTTTTAAATGATAAAAGCCATATGATTCACTGAGGAAAAATGAGAAAATGCAGAGAAGCAAGGAACAGATTTTGAAAACAGGTTGTTGGGGGGATGAAATGAAATAACTCCCTGGGGTACAGGAGGCCCCGAGGCTGTGGGGACTCGGGAATGACACCTGGGAGCCCTTACCCCGGGCGAGGGGCCACCGTGGACACCTGCCGGGGGGTTGGGTGAGGCAGCAGGAGTGCGAGTGGAAGTTCCACCTCCAGCCCAACACAAAAAGTGGCAGCCCGCGTGTCCAGTTCCCTCTTCTCCTTCCTGACGGTGTCCCTGAGGCTGTGAGAACCCACCCTCTAATTGGAGTAACAGCATGTTCCCTGAGAGCTCCCTATGGGCCAAGAAGGACTGCCCTGTGCGGTGGTATAGGTTGTTAACTGCACAAGGGCAGCATGTGTGTCGGGGGCTGGGCCCGGCCCTGTGCCCAGATGGGTGGTCTTGTCCTCCTGGCGGAGGACATGGGGGCCAGTGGCTCTAATCCTCATGGCTGCCCACTGGAGAGGTGCTCAAAGGTTACAGGAAAGCAGGCCCACACTGCTCGGTGCCTGGCCCATGGGTGCTCAGTAGCAATTGATTGGAAGAGTAGATGCCGGGAAACCAAGGCTCAGAGATTTTCAGGAGCGGCCAGGGCAGGTGGCCAGGGTGGGGAGCCCATCCCCTGCACAGCGTGGGGGGCTGTCCTGGCTCCCGCACCGCTGGCTCCCCCACCCCCCAGTGCATCCATGGGCAGGGGCAGAGGTGGCCGGGGTCATGGCTGTACGTGCCCACAGGGGAGAACGTGAAGGCGTTTTTCAGCCGTGTGGCCGCCCTGGCCTTCGAGCGCTCGGTGCTGCAGGACCTGGAGCGGAGGAGCAGTGCCCGGCCGCAGGTCGGCGACGGGGACATCATCCGTACGTGCAGGTGATGGGCCGGGCTGGGGAGAGGCTTCAGCCTGAAGTCCGCGTCCACCACCCTCCGGCCCAAGACTCAACCATTCCCTTGGCTCATCGCCCTCTGCTCTTGGCTTCTGGCTGCCCCTTCCCCCATCCCTCTGACCTCCAGCCTGCAGCCTCCCTGCCCACCTGCCAGCTCAGACGCCCACCCCCATCAGCTGCAGGTGCCTGGTTGATGCCAGGTGACTTCTCCCCTCATTACAGGGATGGAGGGACATCCACCCGAGACCCGGGACAGCAAGAGGCCCTCCAGCCCAGGTTGCTGTTAGCTGAGCCTGCGTCAGAGGCCTCCACTGCCTGCATGCGTGTGGGCGGTGCCTCCCGTGACCTGGAGGGTGACATGGAACACCCACCGTGCTGAGCCCCAGGGCTCCGCCTCTTCTCTTTAGCGGGTCGGAAGCCAGGGAAGGCCCCCAGTGGCTGCCCAGGGTCCCATGCTGCCCAGCTGGTGGGGGCACTGAGGCTGTCATCTGGAAGGCCAGTTGTACTTACAGAGTCACTCGACAGCCCCCCCCCGGCCCCGGGAGGCTCAGGACCACAGGCACGGACACGTGCCCCCAGGCCCACGGCGCTCGCCCTGGGCACAGTCAGCATCCCCTCGGGCCTCTTCCCCACTTTCCTTGGTCGACCTCGGAATCATCCTCATCTCGGTGGTCCAGATGAGCGGCACTTGGTGAAGTCAAGGCTCCCTGTCTGCTGCAACCCAGATCGGGCAAGAGCACCCAGGTCTCCCCTCCCCGGCTCCCGCCCAGAGCGCCCAACCCTCTCCATGCCCTCGTGTTGCTCCTTCTCAGGGTCTACTGAGCCCCCGCCCACCCCACTCTCCCCAGCCCTGGGTGTGTGCCGCCCAATCCTGCCCTCCATGGCCATAGGCAGGTGGCACGTCTGGCTCCCGCCTGTTTCTCGTAGATGGTGAGCATTTCTCGGGCAGCCAGGTGGTTAGCCGCCGGGAGACTCGGCAGCTTCTGTTCATTCCCCCTTCACCACATTTTTAGCTCTCCTTTTTTATAGATAGGAGATACTTCTTTATATAAATCACTCCTAAAGGAATGGCATGTGTGCTTATTGTGAAGCGAGACAGCACGGAGCTCTGCATGCAGAGTGACAGTCCCTGCGGTCCCGGACGTAAGCCTTATCTGCAGTGGGTAGGACTCCTGTTCCTACACAGCACGGCCACGGCCTGGGCGCCTTGTTTGCCGTTAAACCAGAGTGACTTCTCCCCACGCCCACAGGGCAGGCCACATTCCGAGGAGCTGCCAGAGCGAGAGCCTGCGTGTCCCTTCATGCAGATGGGCCAGAGTCCATCCACCCTGCCCGGCCGTGGGACAGCTGGCTTGTGTCCAGCTTTTAGCTTTTTTTTAACTGAAGTGACCATCCTCATAGTTATAGCTTTGCACACTCGGGTTTCCCCACAGAGGCCTTGCTGGGCCTTCGGTGGGCTGGCCCACCAGACCGAGTTTTGAGGGGCAGGCTATCTCAGGGTGCACCACGACCGGGTTTGGGGCACACCACAGACAGCGTCAGGATGGCAGACCCTGGTCAGGTGGGCTGGCACCCTCCCGGCTCCGTCCCCCACCCCTCTAGGCCCCAGGACTGGGGGGCGGTAATGCCCCCTGCTGTCACTAGCCCCCGAGCCAGGACCACTGTCTCATGTGCGCCCACCCCTCCAAATGGCCCTTTGTGAAACTCTCCTCCTGTTGCCCCGTGTGTGCCCAACTGTTCAGTGTTTCTTCTGAAGTGGCAGACCACTTTGCTGTGGTTCCACTGATACCATGAGTCCACAAAGACATCCTCTACAAGCACTTAAATTTCTGGGGTGGAGACCCAGGGCCGCATGCGAGAGCTTCAGAGCCATCCCGGGGCCCTTCCCCTCCTTCGCTTTTCTCACCCTGGCACTCGAGGCCCCTCAGTGGCTGCCCCAGCCCACCCTGCAGGCCCCTGTGCTCCAGCCTTCACCCGTGGTCACTAGTCTTTGCAGGTGCCAGGCTTCTTCTGTGCCCGGTGGCTCGGGCGCTCCTTCTCTGGGAGGACTTCCTGGAGCCCCCACGGCTCCCACAGCACTTGTTACTTCTGGGTGTGGTGTCCATGTTTGGGCTTCTCCCCCATCCCCCCCCCACCGCCTTGTGGGACCCTAAGAGCCAGGGCAGCGACCCTGTGACCTCATCTCCCCAGCATCTCCTAGACAAAAGGCCCCCGGCAGGTGCTCACCTAGATGTAGCAGGGAGGGAGACAGGAATCCCGCTGGGTCTCCGGCAGACACATTCACTCTCACCAAGATGCCTCTTCTTGAACCTCCTGGGGACAGTCCTGTGCTTGGCCCTCGTCAGTGGCCGGAGGCGGATGTGCCCACCGCTCACTCAGAGGCTCCTGAAGTCAGGCAGCAGCCAGGGAGGGCTGAAGGGGCTCAAGCGTAAGGTCTGTTCCTGGGAGGAGCTTGGTGAGAGGCAGACACAGAAGATTCCAGGGAAAGCCGTGCAGGCCTGGGGACGGAGTCGCATGCAGGCACCACCACTGCCTCCAGCCCATTGGAGGTGGGAATTCTGGCCCAAAGCAGGAGCCACCCAGGAATGGGGCCATCCAGCCTCTTGGGGGAGTAACCAGAACCCCCATTTACTGAGCACTCAGTGGAGGGGGAGGAAGACCCTTTCATCCCAGCGAGCCTGGGGGCTGGGTATCAGGACCTCCTGTCCCCACCTAACTGGAGAGGAGCCTGAGCACAGAGCCCAGGTGACAGGATGCAGCTGAGCACTTCTCCTCCGCACTCCTTGTCCCTCCTCTCTCTCCGCCTCCCACGCCAGCTTGCAGTCTGAT
Source organism: Phocoena sinus (assembly GCF_008692025.1). Taxonomy (NCBI): domain Eukaryota; kingdom Metazoa; phylum Chordata; class Mammalia; order Artiodactyla; family Phocoenidae; genus Phocoena; species Phocoena sinus. Next base: position 64,697,621 of record NC_045776.1, on the reverse strand, counting down.
CCCAGCGGGAATCCCACTCCAGGTCCCACACCTGCTCCTCCTCAGGGTCCACAGCAGAGCTAATGAGCTAATCAGTCGCTCCCCATCACACCCTGCTTCCTGAGCCCCGTGATTTTAGTCGGTCCTTCCCCGGCCCCACAGCCACGGGACCAGTCTCCGCAGTGACCCAGAGCATGGTGGGGGTCTCGGCCTCCTGGCAAGTAGGAGCCTCCCCCTTCCCCGACCCTGCTGTGGCCTCTGGAGGGAACGGGGGGCCTCGGATCCACCCAATGCCCACTTCGGCCTGATGATGGGATGGGAGCCACTCCCAGAGGGACTGCGCTCTCCTGAGGGACCCAGGCAGCCTAAGCTGGACACCTGAGGTCGCCTGAGATGTAGGTAATGGAGCATGGTGATGGGCAGGGGACCTGCTCCACTCACACCCTCACATAGATAAGAACCTGGGAGAAGCCAGGGTGACAGGCGTTCCCGGCCTGGGGACTATAGAGGGGACTCGGGGACCCAGGAGGCCCAGGGTGGGGATGAGAGGTGGGGTGTGGGGTGGGGGAGCTTTCAGAAGCAGCAACAGCTCAGAGAGGGCCCTCATCTTCTGAGCCTTCAGGGCTCCCGGAGACGGGGGCAGGGGGCCCTGGGCGCACGTCACCCAAGGAGGCCCTGAGATGAGACACCCTCCCAGCAGCCCCCGGGCTCCTCTGCCATCTGCTGTGGCCTCCCCTGTCACCTCCCATATGTCGGGCAGACAGGGAGCGTGGCTGTCCCACAGCCTCCTTCCAGGCTCCACCCCCTCATCCAGACGCCTCCCAGAACTCAGGGCCACCAGCCACCTGTCCGAGCCTGTGCCCCAGGAGGGAGCAGGGTAGTGCGGCCTGTCCCCAGGCTGCTGTTTGCAGACCCTTCCTTCTGCTCCCTGATCCCCAACAGGTGGATGGCACCCCTGGCCTGAGGGTGCTCTGGGCCTCTGGCCACTGGAAGCCACAGCCTGCACCATGTCACTGGCCGTGGCTTCAGGAACCAGCTCATCTTGTCCCAGCCCCTTCTTCTCTGTGAAGCTGGAAATGGCAGCCTGGGCACTCGGCCGGGATGCCCCCCGCTGCAGGGCTTCGTCCAGAATTGATTCTGCAGAGGTGGTGGAGTTACAGACAAGGGGGACTGGGAGGAAAGGCCCACAGCTCACTTGTTCAGAGCCCTTGGCCAGGGAAGTCCCTCAGAGACCCCGGCTACCCACTCTGGGCCGGGGCTGGTAACCTGGAAGAGGTACCCCACCAGGCACCATCCAGCACAGAGCAACAAGCAGAGCCAGAGAACAGCTGTATCGATCGCCCCCATTTTCTGATCTTGCCCGAAGCTCCCTGGGGCTGATGGATGGCAGATGACAGATGGGGGTCATGTGGCCACATCCCGTTTGGAGGGAGCCCTCGTCTAGCCTCTGCCCCCAAAGCAGGTGGGGAGGAGGGTACAGACAAGGCAGAGAAGGAGCAAAATATGGTCCCCACTTATTGTTGTGTAAGACCATTAGCAGTCACTCCCCATTCCTCCCATCCCCGATCCCCAGGTGACCACCAACCTACTTTCTGTTTCTATAGATTTGTCTATTCTGGACATTTCATGTAAATGGAGTCATACAATATGTGGCCCTTTATGACTGTTTTCTTTCACTTGGCATAAATTTTTTCAAGGTTCATCAATGTTTAGCATGTATTGGTACTGCATTTTCTTTCATGGTCATATAATATTCCACTGTGATATTCCCATGACAGACGTTGGGGTTGTTTCCGTCCCCAGGGTTCTGAGGCATCGGAAGTTCTGCGTTCTGTCCAGCAGAGGGGGCCGTTGAGTCCCAGCCTCTCCTTCCAGCAAAGGGACCGGATGGCCTCGGGGAGGAGTTGCCGGAACATTGGTCTGGGTTCAAGGACCACTAGGGCTGCTGCTGAGGTGGGGGGGTGGGGGGCGCGAGAGAGAGAGAGAGAGAGAGAGAGAGAGAGAGAGAGAGAGAGAGAGATTCATTATGAAATGAATTATAGAGCCACAAAACCATATCTCAGAAAATGAAGGAAGTTGAGGAGGGGACATCACCAACAATCCCACTTTCCTGTTCCATTTTAGTTTTTAGATGAAAAAAAAAACCCATCTATTGGGAGTGGTGGTGATTGTAGTGATGGTTTTCACGGGTGCGAAACCCCTGATGTGACCTCCTGCAGCCCACACTAGCCTCACCCCATAACCCAGCTCTTCCTCAGACACACCCAGAAGTCTGAACTCTCCCCATCTTTGCCTGTCTGTCTCCATCTTTAGGACCAGCTCACTGGCCAGCCTTCCCCTGACCTCTGCCTCCTCCTGAATGCCCGCCCTCAAGGCCCACACACCTCTGCTGTGGCCTGGCTCTGCCCGCCTCACCCTTTCCTCCCTGGGCTCTGCGCTCCCACCCGGGTCAGCACTGGCTGAGCACTTACTATGTCGTAAGCACTGGGGGTTCACTGGGGAACAAGACAGACAGATCTCTGTTCTTGGAAGTTTAGATCTAGCTTGGGACAGACACCAAATGGGGGACTACAGAGTGTCATATATATGGACCCCACTTTCCTCCTCATTCTTCCCTTCCTCAGGAGGGAGAAATGATAAGAAAGCTCTTCGGGGAAGGACCAGAGACCCAGGGTGGGGGTGCTTTCAGGGAAGGCTCAGAGGATGGGAGGAGTGTCCTTGGGGCCAGAACAAGCTGTCCCATGGGAAGATAGCCACTATCTTGCAGTGTCCTTGTACCCAACAAGCCACTTGCTCTACCAAGAGAACAGAGCTTGCAAACCCAAACCAAACAGCGTCAGAGTTCTGATATGAGCTTGCTGATGTGTACAATATTTAAGGTGGGGCTGAGTTGGGGCCTGCAAACCAGGGAAAGGGACACCTCACTGATGGTTGAAGCCACCCCCCCACAAAGTATCCTTTTCTTTCCCAGGTGTTTAATGATAATGTCCCTGATGAGCCCACAATTCCCCCTGGAAACTCAGAGACCCTGTCAGCAAGGGGAAAAAAATGTTTGTGCTTTTGGGATTCTCCTTGCTGACAGCCAGGGAATGGGGTTCTGGAGGCCTGGGTTCTAGTCCTGTCGGACCCACTCGCTGGGTGACGGGAGCAGGTCATCCAAGGAAGGCAACTGATACCGATGCTGAGCTGCTGTGTGCCATGCCCTGGGAGGTCAGGATTTATTATACCCGTTTTGAAGAAGAGGTCATCAGGATGTGAGCACTGCTGGGATTCCCGCCTCGCATTGCCGGCCACAAAGTCAGGGCATCAACCTCTGTTTCCTCACCTGCAAAACAGGCTTTACAAGGGCCCTGTTGGCCTTGCAGAGGAGTGGGAGGGGACATGGGGCCTGGGAGGGGTGGCAGCAGGAGGGTGGAGAGCCTGCAGGGGGCGGCAGTGAGCTGTGCCTGGAAGTGTCTGCCAGTCCTGCTCCCCAGGGTCTTCCTGCCAGTCTCCCAGGGCACCAACATTAAAGGCAATCATGGAAGGAACAGCACATGCTTTATATTTGCCCCATCTGGTTGCCTTACACATGGTGCTCACAACATCTGGCATAAGAGGACAAAACTTAGGCTCAGAGAGGGGAAAGGAATTGCCAAGGTCACAAAGCCCAGAGTGGGAGAGACCTGAATCCCAGCCAGGCCGGCCCTGGGCTCTGTTCCTCTAGATTAGATGTCAGGGCATCCGCTCTGGGTGGCACTGGAACTGCGGGGAAGGCAAGACAACCCCTCACATCCGTGCAGGGACAACAGCCGCGGGGGCGGGGGCGGGGGGTGGGGAGGTATTCTCGTTCTCATTTCAACGCCCAGGAAGCAGGCACAGAGGGGCAGAGGCGGTCAGGACTCAAGCCGGGTTCTCTGGTCGACAAATCCTGTTTCCGTATCCCCTCACCCAGCAGGCTGGTGGGGGTATTTTCACTTGGCGCCCCTTGGACTCCCTCCAGGGTGCTGTGTGTCTAAGATCTCTGGGCTTCCCTGGGGGACGAGAACAGATTTTGTTTCGCTGCCCGCCTGGGCTATGCTGTCTTCCGCCCAGCCCTGCGCGTCCCAGTGGAGGCTGGCGACCCCTTCAGAGGCAGATTACAGAGATAAATTCTGAGTCAGGCAAACACCTGGCCCAGGACCGCAGGAACGGAGACGTGGGTGTTGAGTGACCTGGGGAGAAATTCCTATTGATTATCTCTGTGACAGTCCCGTGTGGCAGATGTTGCTTCATCACCCACCCCAGGACTCCCTCGCAGCAGGACAGTTGGCACCGCTGGGTGACCTGCCCGCTAGGGGCGCGCTCAGCCGTGACGCCGGTGAGGGGCTGCCGGGCTGGGGGGCAATGCGGACCCAGGGGTTCCTGTCCCAGGAGTGCAGAACTCGCCGTCCGGGCCTCGGTTTTCCCAGGCGCGGGGACACTGGCAGGGCCACGGCTGGGAGCGGCCCCTTTAAGAGGCCCTCACGCTCGGTCCGCCGCGCCGCGGCCACCGCCCCCCGGCCCTCCCCTTCCTGCGGCGCCGAGTGCGGGCCGGGCGCGAGTGCGGCGGGAGCGGGCTGGCCAAGCGCAGCGCGGGGAGTCGGCGGCGGCCGGGCGCGGGCGCGGGAGCCCGAGGAGAGCAGCGCGCCGGCGGCGGCCATGGGCTAGCGGGCCCAGCCTAGCGGAGGTAGCGCCCGCCCGCGCGCGCCGGGAGCCCCGCACACAATAGCGGCGCGCGCAGCCCCGCGCCCTTCCCGCGCGCGCGCGCCCGCCCCTCGCCCCGCCCCGCGCGCGGGGAGCCTGGCTGCAGCCTCACCTGCAGCCCGGGAGGGGGCGGGTATTGTTCGCCAGCTGCCGCCACCGCTGCCCCGCCGGGGGCATGGGGGCCGCCCGGCGCCCCTGGCCGGGCCTGGCGAGGCCGCCGCGCCGCCGCTGAGCCGGGCCCCGCGGCAGCCGGGCGGCGCAGGTGAGGCCGGCCGCGCCATGGTGGACCCGGTGGGCTTCGCCGAGGCGTGGAAGGCGCAGTTCCCGGACTCGGAGCCGCCGCGCATGGAGCTGCGCTCGGTGGGCGATATCGAGCAGGAGCTGGATCGCTGCAAGGCCTCCATCCGGCGCCTGGAGCAGGAGGTGAACCAGGAGCGCTTCCGCATGATCTACCTGCAGACACTGCTGGCCAAGGAGAAGAAGAGCTACGACCGACAGCGCTGGGGCTTCCGGCGCGCGGCGCAGCCCCCCGACGGCGCCGCCGAGCCCCGCGCGCCGCGCCCCCAGCCCGCGCCAGCCGACTGCTCAGACCCGCCGCCCGCCGACGAGCCCGAGGCCCGGCTGGACGGGGAGGGCTCCCCGGGCAAGGCCAGACCGGCGGCCACGCGCAGGCCCGGGGCCGCCGCTCCCGCGGACCACGACGACCGCGGGCCCCCCACCAGCGTGGCGGCCCTGCGTTCCAATTTCGAGAGGATCCGCAAGGGCCCCGTCCAGCCGGCGGCGACGGACGCTGAGAAGCCCTTCTATGTGAACGTCGAGTTCCACCACGAGCGCGGCCTGGTGAAGGTCAACGACAAAGACGTGTCGGACCGCATAAGCTCCCTGGGCAGCCAGGCCATGCAGATGGAGCGCAAGAAGTCCCAGCAGGGCGCGGGCCCCGGCCCTGGGGACCCGCCCAGGCCCTCCTACCGCGGGCGCCTCTCCGAGAGCAGCTGCGGCCTCGACGGCGACTTTGAGGACGCGGAGCTGAACCCGCGCTTCCTGAAGGACAACCTGATCAACGCCAATGGCGGCAGCAGGCCCCCCTGGCCGCCCCTGGAGTACCAGCCCTACCAGAGCATCTATGTCGGGGGCATGATGGTGGAAGGGGAGGGCAAGGGCTCGCTCCAGCGCAGCCAGAGCACCTCGGAGCAGGAGAAGCGCCTTACCTGGCCGCGGAGGTCCTACTCCCCTCGGAGCTTTGAGGACAGCGGAGGTGGCTACACCCCGGACTGCAGCTCCAATGAGAACCTCACGTCCAGCGAGGAGGACTTCTCCTCGGGCCAGTCCAGCCGCGTGTCCCCGAGCCCCACTACCTACCGCACGTTCCGGGACAAGAGCCGCTCACCCTCGCAGAACTCGCAGCAATCCTTCGACAGCAGCAGCCCCCCCACGCCCCAGTGTCAGAAGCGGCACCGGCAGGGCCCGGTGGTCGTGTCCGAGGCCACCATCGTGGGCGTCCGCAAGACGGGGCAGATTTGGCCCAGCGATGGGGACAGCTTGTCCAGCAGGCTGCTTCAAGACGGCGCCTTCCATGGAGACGCAGGTGGGTACCTCTACCACCCTGGTGGGCACACCTGCCCCTGGCTGGAAACCACTGAGCAGTAGGGAATGCGGGGAGGAAAAGGTAGATCGTTTTTGGAGTGATTTTCAAATACTGTTGTGGACTGGAAGGATTCTTACTGATTCTGAGCCTGAACAAACTGCATCCCACCTTCCTCCTGAAGGCAGATTCCCAGCGTTTGGAATGGGATTGGGGTGGGAGGGGTGGTGTGTGGGATGGTCGGTGGCTCTTCCTTTGGGTCTAGAGCCCTGTGCTTCTCGCGAGAGTACTCTCTGCGAGTTGGGACCAGGATGCCCTGGGCAGTCATCTCCTTGCCTTCTGATCCCCCGCACCCCGAGCAGTAGGGATGGTATAAAGGGTGGGTCATCTCTGCTGCTTGGATGGAGGCTTTTAGCCGGGATTGATCCGTGTCTTGGGCAATCCCCGCCACCTGTCCTCAAGAGTTATATGACACGTTTGGGGAACCCAAGAGGTGCCAGCTGCTCCCAGGCCGTAGGAGTTCACTTGCTAGTCAGAGCAGGTGAAAATACGAATGAAGAGGAAGTGAGGTGACCGACAGTTCTGACTCAGTGGGTCACTGAAGATCCACAGGGTGAAGATTTTAGCCAGGGCTGAAGCAGGGCCACGCCTGTTCTGATCTGCCCAGTTTTGATGAGAGACATCACCCAGCGTTACTCACCTCTGTGCGTCTTACCCTAGCTCCATTTTCTGATCCATCAGTGTGCTCTCGCCTCCTCGTCTTCCCTGCCCATTGGTGCTCATTTTGGGCTCCTAGTCCACGGTCTGACTCCTGGCCCTGAGATTAAACCTATGGGATTTGTGTATATAATACGTGTGCACATCTGCGTACAAATACCGTGAGGCGCAGGGGTGACGGGACTGGGTTTTGAGATCCAGGCACAGTTCGTGATTGGAGTAAGGAGAGGGATTTGGGGGGGGGGGGGGTGGCGGGTGAGGCAGTCGGCAGTCTCTCAGAGTCCTGGTCCCTGTTGGGCTGATCCGGTTTTCTGCTCCATTGATTTTTCTTTCTCTGCTGATGGAGTTGTATGTGCTTCGTTGGTCAGCATCCTCTTGAAACAAGTGAGGCTATTTTTGGCTCTGTGGAGTGGCCTCTTTGCGATCGGTGCCCCGTCCTGTTTGTTTTAGGCACATCTAGTTGCTGACTTCATCTGCTGCTGGGGTGGGCTGTGGTGTGTCGCCGGGATCTGTGCCCTGGCCCAGCCGCATCCCCTGAGTCCCTCGTGGGACGGGTTGGGGGGAGGCTGTAGTATTTAGAAGCCTGCTTTGCAGGCACGTCAGCTCCTCCGGGGTCTGGAGGATTGCCCTGTGGTCGCTGGGCACCAGCCCCGTCTGGCCAGCTGTCGGCCGAGCGAGCCAGCTTGAACTGGTCCTCGGCGCCCGCCAGGGTGTGGGAGAACGTCGTTAATAAAGCAGAAAATGAGACGTTTTCGTGGAGACCTACAACCTGAAACCATGATGTCTTGCTGGGGGAATTCAGAGTCTCCAGGGACCAGGGCCCTGTTGGAGGGAGTGTGTTTCGGGGCCCTCCCTGCGGGCCGTCTCCCCGAGCTCACAGCTCCTCGCCTGCCTCTCAGCCCCTGCACGCAGGAGAACCCGGCTCCGTGGGTGACGCTGGGTAGGTTCCCAGCCGAGGAGTTAATTTGACAGCTTGGACCCCACTCTTAGCACTCTCTGGGTCCTTCTCTGAAAGTCCTCAAGGTCCCACGTTCTCTCTCCTGTTAGGTTTTGAAACTCTTGGTGGTTTTAGCTCCGGGAGCCTGTAAACTCAGTACCCAGCATGCTCCTCTGAGCGTCGTGGCTGGAGGGGAAGGAGAGACCCATGGGCGCGGCCATCTGTCTCTGTCCTGACTGTTTACCCATGTTCTTTAGATGCCTGCTGGCCAGGGCTGCGCCTCTGAAATGTGACAATGAGGAAAATCGCTGTGGGGAGGGAGTGGAAGTCACCGAATTCTCTGACGCAACAGCAGCCACCTACATGGGGGCCCGGCCCTAGTAGCTTCAGAGCCTCTTTACTCCTGTATTTCCGAGTTGAGGGAAGGCGCTGAAATGACCACCAGCCGCTGTGCGCCAGGCATGGTGACAGCATGCTTCAGGCAGGGCCCCCTATGAGCTCTCCATCACCCCACCTGCTCCACATCTGCAGGTAAGGATGCAACCGGGAAGTGGCAGAGCTGGGCCTCCAGGCCCCGGGGGAATGCAGCGCCCGTGTCCTTCCCACTGCCCCACACACATGCCTGAAAAATGCGAGTGGGGGAGTCCAGGGGTCCTTCGAGCTCCGCACACCCAGGGCCCACCGGCTGCGAGCTCTGCTGTGTGTAAGCCTGTCCCTCCTACAGTACGGGCTGCATAGAAGGAGAGAGTGTGGTCCTTGCCCTCTGGGAGCTTAAAAGTTAATGGGAGACAGGAACACACACATCACTTATGTGTTCAGAGGGCGTGCCATCAGGGAAGCTTCCGGAAATAGCCGCATTGGAGAGGGGCCTTGTCTAGGGCAGAGGGTGGGGGCTGCCGTCTGCCCCTGAGGAGCCGTGGAGCAGAGGCTTCTGTGACTCTGGACTGTGCTTTGTCCTTTATTCATTTATTTTGTGGTACTATGTGACGTAACATTTACTGCCTTCACCCACATTAGCCGTTTTTAAGTGCACAGATCAGTGGCATCAAATACGTTCACGCAGTTGTGCGACCGTCGCCACTGTCCGTCTCCGGGACTTTCCATCTTCCCAAGCTGCGACTCTGTCCCCATCAAACAGCAGTGCCCCCTCCCCCAGCCCCTGGGACCCTCTCCTCTACTTTCCATCTCTATGATTCCATGACTCTTGGCACCTCGTCACAGGAGTGGAATCACACACATTACGTGTCCCTCCGTGTCTGGCTAATCTCACTTTGCATCATGTCCCCAAATGTCATCCACGTGGTGTCACATCCACGTGTGCGTCTTGAAGGCAGGGATCCCTGGTTCATTCCTGGGCCTCCCGTGGAGCCCAGTTCAGAGCCATACACACAGCACATCCCCAAGATCCTGTCCTCCTTTCCACAGTCGCGGGGCCAGGTCGGGAAGGTGGGAAGGTGGCTGGTCACTGGGAAGCGTCTTAGCTGTGTCCACCCCTGTCCCTTAAACTCCTTTCGAGGACTTTGGCCACCCTTTCCTGAGAGAGGCCACACAACCAAGGACCTTTCCTCTTTTAGGTCTGAGGCACCCCCAGCCCTGAGTGTCCCTTGTGAGATGGGACCCTAGATCTTGTGTTTCTTCCTGGGCGCTCCTGCAAGTGGCTGCCCTGTTGTTTCACATTTCTGTTAAGCAGCTTAATTTGCTCTTTGGATTCTGGTGACATGTTATCAGAATGATCGCAGCTTTGTTTTTCCCTTGGGTGGCTGAATGGACCGGCCGGCGACGAGCGTGAGTAACTGTGGGGCAGGAAAAGGTCACCCAGGCCTGGCCTGGGCTCCACCGGCATCTTTAGACCAGAGCCTGCCTCCACCTCCAAGTTGAGTGCAGGCTCCTCCCGGGGGACAGAGGCAGAGTCCGAGACCATTTAAATCATCACCAGGGTGGAAACGGAATGTAGATCCAATTTTACAAGGATTCTCCAGCTCGGGAAGGATGACCTTCGTGTTTTGGGAACAGAAGGAAGCATTCTGGACCTTTCACTGAAGAAGGAGCTGGGAGTGTAGATCCGTGTGGGTCCGGGGGTAGGTGACCCCCCATTCCTCCCTGTTGCTTCTGGCTTCAATAGCCGCCTCCCCTCCCTGGCTGGGAATCCCGTGGTCCAGCCTGCCCTGTGGTTTCAGAGGGCTCCACATTCACAGTGAACGGATGGGCATCTTCTCCAGTTGCCAGACAACAGGCCTGAATTTTGACTGAGGCTGCTTTTCAGATCAAGGCTCAGGAGAAGGTGGTGGTGGATTTAATTAACTCTGAACCCCACAGGGGTCTTGACCCCGACTAGAATTATAATCCCTGTGGCTCATGTAGGATTTTTTCCTTATTTTTGAAAAAATGTAATAACTTTAATTAAAATAACTTATTTATGTAACATGTGATAGGTTTTTCTTTATTGTGGTAAAATAAATGTAGCAAAACATGGCATTTTCACCTTTTTTCCGTGTTCAGTGGCGTTCTGTATATTCATGCTGTTGTGTAACCATAACTGTCTCTAGAACTTTCCATCATTCCTACCAGAAACTCTGTATCCATTATGCAATAACTCACCTTTCCTCCACCCCCAGCCCCTGGCAACCACTGCTGTACTTTCGGTCTGTTTTCTGTGAATTTACTTGTTTCCCGTACCTCACGTGAGTGGAATCATGTAATATTTGTCCTTCTGCGTCTGGCCTGTTTCACTCAGTTAGGGTTTTGAAGTTGCCGGGTAGCATTCATCCTTGACGCCCCATCTCTGGTCCTTCATAGGTGTCTTCTCTTCAGGAAAACACCTGTTAGCCATGGCGATGTTTCCTTGGCTTTCACACCCAGGTGTTTGAAGCAGCCCAGTATGTTAGTGATCTGGGGCAAAATGCCACAGACTGGGGGCTTCAACAACAGAAATCTGTTTTCCCTGCAATTCTGGAGGCTGGGAGTCCAAGGTCAAGCTGCTGGCAGGACTGGTTTCCTCGGAGGCCTCTCCTTGGCTTGTAGACGGTCCTCCCCTTCACATGGTGTTCCCTCTGTGCCCGTGGACCCCTGGTGGCTCTGTGTGTGTCTAAAATCTCCTCTTCTTATAAGGACATGATTCAGATTGGATAGAGCCCACCCTGATGACCCCATTGTAACTGAATCACCTCTTGAGAAACTCATCTCCAAATACAGTCACGTTCTGAGGTGCTGGAGGCTAGGACCTCGGCGGGTGAATTTTGGGGGGACACAGTTTGGCCCCCAGGACTCAGTGAGTCCCTGATTGGGCAGCAGAGAGATGGTGTGTGTGTTGTGCTCACCAGCCGGGTTTCAGGAGGAGTTCAGGTGGAGCATCTTGCAGTGCTGGGCAGCCTGGTGGGCCAAGACCACCCGGCCGGGTGTCAGGAGAGCTGCGTCCCAACACTTCACGTGGCCACATCTCTCTCCTCATCTGAAACGTCAGGGGTTGGACCCTGTTGTTGCTAAGATCCTGTCCTTCCATTCTTTATTTTTTCTTTTCTTTTCGTTTCTTTCTTTCTTTCTTTTTTTTTTTTTTTTTTTTTTTTTGGCCTCGCAGCTTGTGGGACCTTAATTCCTGGACCAGGGATTGAACCTGGGGCCACGGTAGTGAAAGTGCTGAGTCCTAACCACTGGACCGCCAAGGAAGTCCCTTTAACGTTTTTTCTTTAAAATTTATTAACACAATTTTTCCACGTCTTTCTTCTTTACTCTGGTTTGTACCTACATTTCCTTTACTAAGGTAACCACTTGTCCCCCGTTCAGGCACTCAGAGGTATTTATTGAGCATCTACTAAGTGCCAGGCACTGTCTCCTGGAAATTCTCTCTTGCCTTTATTCACGGGTTTGTGGAAAGGCTTCTTTCCGTGCGCCTTGCCTTTAAAAAACCAGCGCAGACAAACAAAACCTTCGTAATGTCCTTGCGTCTTCCCTGACTGTGTATCTTTCTTTAGCTGTATGTTTGCAGCTATTTCCTGTGAATCCTGTGTCTGTCCGGCTTCCTTCTTCAGGGTGGTGAGATCCTCTAGACAGAGACCTACCTTGGTGTCTGTGTCTTGGGTGCTGTGGTGTTTGTGGGTCACGGATGGAATGAGACCCCCATCTCTGAGGTTTCTGTTTGGTCCGGCCCCTCCTTGTTCGAGCCCCACTCTGCTTTCCCCCATCTAATAATCGGCATTGATTTTGGGGGGCCTGACGACACAGGTGCCCCAGAAAGGAAGCTTGTTAGCTTTGGAGGTGTCCTGGAGGTTATTTTTCCTTCTTTGCTGAGGTTTGGACTCCTCTCAGTCAATCCCAAGAGCTTCCTGAATCCCTGGCCTGGGGCCTGCTAATCATCTGTCTTGGATTCTGGTGCCCCCTGGCCACTGCCACCTTGCAAAACGGGGACGTGGCGGTGGCAGTGCCCCGGGGAGACGCGCCTGCCAAGATGGGGCGGGCGGGGACTGCGATGCCTGACTTGGGAAGTAAACACGACTTTGGTGGAGGCTGTTTCTCGTGCCCTCGGAACATTCTTGTGAAGTGGCTGGAGTCAGGTTGGGTCTGAGGGGGTGTGAGACACACATACCCGCCCAAGGTCAGGCCGTTGGTGGAGGGGCTGGTGCTGTCCTCTCTCCTAGGCTGGGGGGTGATGCCTGTTGCATGAGAGTGGGCACCGAGTGACCTCCCAGAGGTGGAGGGGACCTGATCAGTTGTTTGGCAAACAAAAAAAACCTCCCGGAAAGTGTTGTAACCCTGTACATCCACCTGGGGCACCTGGCTCAGATTCCTTCAGCAGGTCAGGTGGCAAAGCGCCCAAGAGGACAGACGTGTTGGAAGGATGCTGCCTGTCCATCTGCCTTTTCCCTTCAGCAGTCAGGGCACTGGGGCAGGGTCATGGTGCTGACAGGCTCTGCTGTGGGCAGTCCTGGGAGGTGCGGAGAGGCAGGGGCTGTCTGGGAAAAGGTGACAGAGGTGGCCGGCCGTGTGCACAGAGGGGTCAGCGCATGGCCCAGGGAGCACTAGGAAGGAGCTGTCAGTGGCTGGGAGACCGTGTGGAGACACTGGAGGGAGCAGGAGGGCCCTGCTGCCCCAGCTGCCTGGGGAGCCGGGCCGGCAGAGCCGGGGGCGAGCAGTCCCAGGGCATCCTCCCAGGTGACTCTGTTGGCATAAGAAGGGCTTTGAAGATTTGCTTCCTTTTACAGGCCTGACCTGCTCCCTTTAAAAAATGCTGCCGGGAGGCTTCCCTGGTGGAGCAGTGGTTAAGAATCCACCTGCCAGTGCAGGGGACACGGGTTCGATCCCTGGTCCAGGAAGATCCCACATGCCACGGAGCAGCTAAGCCCGTGTGCCACAACTACTGAGCCTGCGCTCTAGAGCCTGCGTGCCACAACTACTGAAGCCCGCATGCCTAGAGCCCGTGCTCCGCAACAAGAGAAGCCACCACAATGAGAAGCCCGCGCACCGCAACGAAGAGCAGCCCCCACTCGCTGCAACTAGAGAAAGCCCGCGTGCAGCAATAGAGACCCAACACACACACACACACACACACACACAGAATGCTGCCGGGGTTAGTCGGTCTGCCAGGGGAGCAGGAAGAGATCGTCTGCGGGTAACACATGTACACATACCAAGGGTAGCCTTCTGGAACAGATGTCCACATAGTCTGGGGAAAGAATGCAGACCTTGAAGGTAGGAGAGCTGGACATGCCTGAGATCCAGCATGTGGCTTTTGTGCAGGGACTTGGTTCTGTCAGCTGGAGAGGACGCCCCCTCCTTGGGGGCTTGGTGGGCGCCTGAGTGCCCAGGATGGTGGCCCCTGGGATCTGGCCCCCTCTCTGTTCTCACAGAGTCACCCCCTCAGGCATCTAATGTCAGTTGATTGAACACCACTTAGCAAGCGATTTTAAAGGAGAAATGCATAATTCAGTAGGTGCAGGCCTTTTCACCCACTGGGCTCAGCTCCAGGAGGACCTCGGGGTCTGCTGGGCCCTTCATCCCCCTCTGTTCCCTCTCCTAATGTGTCCTCCTGGGCTGAGTGGTCTTAAAGGTACAGTATGTGTGTATTTTTCTGCATCGTGGCCCCAAAGGAGAGCCAGCTGCTTCACCTAGTGGGCTGTTCTGTCGTCCCAGGGCACCTGGGGCCGCGCACGCCCCTGTGGGGTGGAATGGGGTCTCTTGCAGTGTTCCTGGGGGCCTGGGAAGCTAGGAGCTGCAGGGAGAGAGAGACGGCTTGATCTTTCTCATAGGGCCCCCCCACCCCCAAGTTTATAGAGGGAAAGCTTAGAACCACTTGGTCCTCGTTTCTAGTGATTGTGAGGCCGAAAGAGAGAAAGTAAGAACCACAGACTTTCTTCAGTGAGAAACAGAGGAGGAAGACAGGAAACCACGAGAGTGGCTCATGCTCGGTGCACTCAGGCCGCTGTGCGGGCTGCCCAGGGCTCTGCCAAGCAGAGGGTGCTGCCCTGGGTCGTGTGGAGGGGACACAGGACAGCTGGGCCCCACGTGGCATCTGAACCGTGTTCAGTGTCCAGCTCAGCTACATCAAGTATTGGGTTGGCCAGAAAGTTCATTCGGGTTTTCCATACCATCGTAAGGAGAAACCCAAACGAACTTATCGGCCAACCCAATACATTCACATTGTCGTGCCACCGTCACCACCACCGTCTCCAGAACCTTTTCCCAAAACGAGACTCTGTCCCCATCAAGCAGTAACTCGCCCCTCCCCCTCCCTAGCCCCTGGCACCCCCAGTGACCCGCCGTCTGTGGATCTGCTGTGGGGCGTCTCGGAAGTGGACTCACATGGCCCTTGTCCTCTTGCGTCTGGCTTGTCTCACTCAGCGTGATGTCTTCACCGTTCCTCCCTCAGACCTCGGTGGTGGTTGGACAAGCAGGACCACGACCAGGCCAAGCTGACCGAGGCCTCTGCTCAGTGGGGAGGCACATGGTGCTTGCGGAGCGGGCTGCGTCTCGCACAGCACCGTCCCTCACAGGGGTCCCTGAGGAGGAGCAGCAGGGATCCCCATAGCTGAGCTGTCTGAGGCTTTAGGTGAGGAGCTGGGGGAACCTGCAGACTCGTGGTTGGATAGATGGGGCAGTCTTCATCCCTGGCCCTCCCCAATCTCGTGGAGTGGCTATGCTGTGAGTGGGGACGTGCAGGCTGGGCCAGCCACGCCGGTGCCCCCCTCTCCTGTCCTCTCCGAGGCGCGGGGGTCCCCGTGCTGGGCTCAGAGCCGTTGTCCAATTGACTGGAAGGCCCTGCGATGTGACCTGTGAACTCTTAGGTGATGCTCGGCATGGCGGCTCAGCCTCTGGGTGTGTGTGCAAGCCGGCATGTGCAAAAGCAGGATTCGTATCTGCTCAAATCTTAGACCAAAAAATGTAACTCACTTATGAATGTTGACTTCTGAAAGCTTTCCACTTTCTCCCCTAGGAACATGGGTGGAAGTGTCTGCTTTGGGGCCCCGTGGGGTGACGGGGATGGTCTGGATCCGAGACCGCCATGCCTGTGGGCGCCCGCTGGGAGGCCCTGTGGGATAGCATCTTGCTGGGGGCAGTCGGACGGGCCCCCTTGCCTCCCCCTCCCAGGCACCTGGGCAGCCGCTGTCAGAATTCGGCTCTGAAACTCCGTGTGATGATAAACATCAGGCTGGGTGCCCCTCCCGTGGTATTTTGTCAGCACCCAGATGGTGCAAGTCGCTCTAGAGCAGACTTTTCTCTGCGGAGGGGCCAGCAAGACTCCAGAAGGCGGGGTGGGGAAGTATTGGAGACCCGGTCCCCACACTGCTTGTCACCTCCCAGCTTCCCCTGCCCCGTGGGCCCTGTGCTGTTAATCCCTGCTATGTCTGCAGTCTTGGGGTGCAGAAACCCCGGCAGGGTAGCAGGGAAAGTCAGAGGGCTGACACCCGGCTGCTGGCTGCCTGGGAGAGGCCCTTAATTCTAACCGCTCGGCTGGGACACTGATTCCGTAGGTGGCAGGTGGGAAACCATCCCAGTCGGCTCATGCGGTGCGGCAGGCAGGGGCATGGCTGCCAGAGCCTGAGTGCCCTGCTGGGCGCCCCAAGAGTAGGGGCGACGTCTGGGAGGAGAACAGAACGTGTCCGTCTCTCTCTGTCTCTCCCTCCTTCTCTCTCTCTCTCCCTCTCCCCACTTTCTCTCTGGCCCCAAAGCACTGGGCCCCTCAAGTATGTGGGTGGATCAGAGCCGTTCCTAAGGGAGGAGAGTCACTTTATGTTTATTGAATTCCAAGGCAGGCATGATGGGGCATGACAGTAAATAAGACCTTGGACATCAAAGGCCAAGGCGAGGCTTTCTTGGGGGAGCTCCCTCTGTCATCAGGGTCACGCATGCCGGCCCCATAGGGCTCGGGGGCGTGCAGACCAGGCAGGAGAAGCGGGTCAGGACCCTTGTACTGTCCCTTGGCTTTTCACTTTCACAGCTATTTTCAGGGGGCTTTCTAAAGGCTGGGCTGGGCTGTGGTTCACTTGGGAAGGGTTCATTTGACTGGGGCCTCCTATGGGTCAGCGGGACAGCACGTGACATCTAGGGGCCCAGGTCCTTCCTGGTGTCCTTGGACGTGTCCAGGCTGTAGCTTTACTCTGCTCGGTGCCACTGAGCCCAAAGACTCAGCAGGAACTGGGGGGGCATTTGACCTGGTGGAGATTGAAGGCAGTGTCTCTGTCCTGGTTGCCCACATGGACCGCCTCTGCTGTAGTTAGAAAAATCACACACATCCCCACAGCTGGTCACTCCTGGCAAGTCTGATTTGTGAGGTTCTTCTTGTTTTTGTTTATCAGTGTCAGTTTCCCTGGGTCAGCAGTCCAGCATGGCTTAGCTGGGTCTTCTGCTCAGGGTCTCCAAAGTCTGCAAAGTGTCGGCAGGGGCCGCATTCCCATCTGGAGCTCCACATCCCCTCACCAGCCCAGGTTGTTGGCAGAATCAGTTCCTGGTGGTTGTAGGACTGAGGTCCCTGTTTTCTTGCTGCCTGTTGGTGGCTCCCAGCTCCCAGAGGCCTCCACTCTTCATCAACACTTTCTACACGGATATCTGATTTCCTCTTCCGAGCCAACCTGGATTTCTGGGAATCTCCCTGGGTGATCTCCTCTGCAGCCAGGCTTGAGAATTTGTCTACCTCCAGAGTCCATGAGCACTAGCTATGTGTCTTGAACAGTCATCATGTGGAAGAGGGAGTAGATTTCTTTAGGGTCATACCTGGGAGGCTGGTCTGTTACTAATGGTTAGAAGCTTCAGGGAAACACATTTCTGCTCAGTGTTAAGGGAGGTTTTCTTTTCTTCCCGACTTTACATAAAATCATATCTCTGATTATTTTATGTAGCTGAGATCTAGCTGCACTTGGGGTCCTGCTTTTGTCAATTAGCGTGAGCATTTTCTTGTTTTACTCAATATTTTGTAAACGTTATTTTTAAAGTCTACATTATTACTTTGTAATAGAGTTATAGCTTAATTGATCTAATTTTAATGAATTTTGTTGACACAACGTTTATTAAATGTAGCTCGTTATTATAATGTTTCAGCGAGCATTTTTTTTAAATGAAGCTTTATTGAGATATAATTCACGTACCATACAATTTGCCCATTTAGAATGTACAATTTGATGGGTTTTGGTATATTGCATTATTAACTTTTTAAAATTATGTTTTTGTGTGTGTATGTATATATAAGAATAAAACTTACCATTTTAAGCATTTTTTAGTCCATAGATCAGTGATAGTAAGCACATTACATTGTGTTTAGCCATCACCACCATCATCTCCAGAATTCTTTTCATCTTGCAAAACTGAAATCTGCGTCCTTTAAGCAATAACGCCCCCTCCCTCCCCCGGCCCCTGGCACCACCATCCACTTTCTGTCTCTGAATTTGACTGCTACAGGGACCTCACAGAAGTGGACTCAAACAGTATTACTGTAAACGTCTTATTTCATTGAGCATAATGTCTTCGAGGTTCATCCACGTTGTAGCATGTGTCAGAGTTTCCTCCTTTTTTAAGGCTAGATACTTATCCCATTGTTTTGTACTTAAACCACGTTTTGTTTTAAGTACAGTTCAGTGACATTCATTAGTCAGTGAGCATCTCGTCTTTTTACATGTGCTTCCATTTGCATTTCCGCTCCCTCGTTGAGGGTGAGCATCTGTCAGTGGATTTAGTCGGGGTGTGGGTGGTTTTAAGACACTTGATATCTGCCACCAAATTACCTTCCAGAAACGCTGTTCCAGTTTGCCCGTGGTTCTGCAGTGCATCCTCTGCTGTCCTCTGGCCTCTTTCTTGCCAAGCTGGGTCTCACCATAACTCCTGATTCCCGGGTGCTCCCTAAGCACTCTGGATCAAGAGAGGCTCAGAGCTGGGGCCACGCCAGTCCCGTCTCTCATTTGGGAAGATCTCTGAGGCTACCAGCTATGTGACAGTCCTTTGTCAGCTCCGTAGTCCTTGGCAGGGAAGGAACTCACTGTCTCCTTGTTTAGCATAGAAGCTGCTATCTTATTGCTGCTCTGGGCTGCTTGTAATTGAAACCGAAAAGCACTTCAGCCTCCCTTGCATGCATCCAGGCCGTGGATTGAGTCAGCTAGACAGCATTGTCCAGTTAGTTCTGGCCCTTGGAGTTCCTACCTGCCTTAAGGGAAGCTCCAAGGAAGCCAAACACTGTGATGAAAAGGGATTTTACAGAAGGTAGTACGTGGTTGCAGTCAGGCTGCAGAAGCTGGGCCAGGGCAGCAGGACGCTATTGGGCTTGTCAGGTCAAATACCTCCCTGTGCCTGAGGACTTGGAGCCTGTAGGCTGTGTGGTTGTGTAGGCTGTGTGGTTATGTAGGCTGTGTGGCTGTGTAGGTTGTGTGGTTGTGTCGGCTGTGTGGTTGTGTAGGCTGTGTGGCTGTGTAGGCTGTGTGGTTGTGTAGGCTGTGTGGCTGTGTGGTTGTGTAGGCTGTGTGGTTGTGTGGTTGTGTAGGCTGTGTGGCTGTGTAGGCTGTGTGGCTGTGTAGGCTGTGTGGTTGTGTAGGCTGTGGTTGTGTAGGTTGTGTGGTTGTGTAGGCTGTGTGGTTGTGTAGGCTGTGTGGTTGTGTAGGCTGTGATTGTGTAGGCTGTGTGGTTGTGTGGTTGTGTAGGCTGTGTGGTTGTGTGGTTGTGTAGGCTGTGTGGTGGTGTAGGCTGTGTGGTTATGTAGGCTGTGTGGCTGTGTAGGTTGTGTGGTTGTGTCGGCTGTGTGGTTGTGTAGGCTGTGTGGCTGTGTAGGCTGTGTGGTTGTGTAGGCTGTGTGGTTGTGTGGTTGTGTAGGCTGTGTGGTTGTGTAGGCTGTGGTTGTGTAGGCTGTGTGGTTGTGTAGGCTGTGTGGTTGTGTAGGCTGTGTGGTTGTGTAGGTTGTGTGGTTGTGTAGGCTGTGTGGCTGTGTGGCTGTGTAGGCTGTGTGGTTGTGTAGGCTGTGTGGTTGTGTAGGTTGTGTGGTTGTGTAGGCTGTGTGGTTGTGTCGGCTGTGTGGTTGTGTAGGCTGTGATTGTGTAGGCTGTGTGGTTGTGTGATTGCGTAGGCTGTGTGGTTGTGTAGGCTGTGTGGTTGTATAGGCTGTGGTTGTGTAGGTTGTGTGGTTGTGTAGGCTGCGTGGCTGTGTAGGCTGTGTGGTTGTGTAGTTTGTGGTTGTGTAGGCTGTGGTTGTGTAGGCTGTGTGGTTGTGTAGGCTGTGTGGTTGTGTAGGTTGTGTGGTTGTGTAGGCTGTGTGGCTGTGTAGGCTGTGTGGTGTAGGCTGTGTGGTTGTGTAGGTTGTGTGGTTGTGTAGGCTGTGTGGTTGTGTAGGTTGTGTAGGCTGTGGTTGTGTAGGCTGTGTGGTTGTGTAGGTTGTGTGGTTGTGTAGGCTGTGTGGTTGTGTAGGCTGTGTGGCTGTGCAGGCTGTGTGGCTGTGCAGGCTGTGTGGTTGTGCAGGCTGTGGTTGTGTAGGCTGTGTGGTTGTGTAGGCTCTGGTTGTGTAGGCTGTGTGGTTGTGTAGGCTGTGTGGTTGTGTAGGCTGTGTGGTTGTGTAGGCTGTGTGGCTGTGTAGGCTGTGTGGTTGTGTAGGCTGTGTGGTTGTGTGGTTGTGTAGGCTGTGTGGTTGTGTAGGCTGTGGTTGTGTAGGCTGTGTGGTTGTGTAGGCTGTGTAGGTTGTGTGGTTGTGTAGGCTGTGTGGTTGTGTAGGCTGTGTGGTTGTGTAGGCTGTGTGGTTGTGTAGGCTGTGTAAGTTGTGTGGTTGTGTAGGCTGTGTGGTTGTGTGGTTGTGTAGGCTGTGTGGCTGTGTAGGCTGTGTGGTTGTGTAGGCTGTGTGGTTGTGTAGGCTGTGTAGGTTGTGTGGTTGTGTAGGCTGTGGTTGTGTAGGCTGTGTGGTTGTGTGGTTGTGTAGGCTGTGGTTGTGTAGGCTGTGTGGTTGTGTGGTTGTGTAGGCTGTGTGGTTGTGTAGGCTGTGTGGTTCTGTAGGCTGTGTGGTTGTGTAGGCTGTGTGGTTGTGTAGGCTGTAGGCGGGGCAGGTACATACGGGAAGGTCATATATGGAGGGTGGGCAACGTGGTATAATGGCCTTGGGGAGGAAAGGGGAGGGATGGACTCTTTTCCATGCTGGTGAGTTGTCTTACACCGCAGATGATCTGTCTTATATTTAAGTGCTCACTGCAGCTGGGAGCCAGCGCTTCTGGAGTTTTAACCATCATAGCTTGTGAGCTGTAGAGCTGGGGCTCTCACTTGCTCCCTCTTCTCTCTGTTGCCTGTCTTGGCTGTGCCGTCAGCGGCTGTTCTGATTCTGAATAAATCACTTAAACCCTGTGGGCCCCTGACTTCCCCCCACCCCCCACCCCATAAATGAGGAAGCTGCACGGTAGCATCTTCAAGATCTCTTTAGTTTTGTGACTCCAAATAAAATGAAGTCATGTTGCTCTGAGCTGCCAGCAAGTCACTTGGGAAACCTTACTGGCGGGTGTCCCGAAGCAGTCTTCCCGTAAGACCCCAGTTGGGCCTGGCTGCCTGCAGTGATGGGTCCAGGGAGCCCGCGGTGGGCCAGGGGGTGGATTTGGCTCTGCATGTACACTTAATGGGAACCAGGATGCTCCTTTGCTGGTTGATTTATCTCCCTTACTGCCCACTGGCCAGCCCTAGGGCCGGCCCCCAGGGCGGGCACAGATGCTCAGGCTGTGCAGGTGTCACCCGCGTGGCATGCTGAAAGGCATAGCGTGGACAGCTGGGGGGGCCCAGCCTCAACGTGAGAGAGGGTGAGGGCAGCGTGGAGGGCGTCTGCCGGGGCAGAGGTGGTAGTATCCAGGCAGGTGGTTGGCAGCGGGAAGCCTGGAGGTGCCAACTGGTGTCTTGCCAGCCAGAGCACAACCCTGCATGGTCAGGAACGCTTGTGCTGAGGCCAGCCCTGAGACAGCGGGGCTTGCATGCAAGGCTCTACCTGCCACATCTCTGTGCCCTGGAGTTGGGGGACTTTTGGTACCTTGGGGCCATTGTTTTCATGCATCACAGATGGCCAGTCCTCAAGCAGCCTGCTGCCTCCCGGGCCCCACCCGGGATCAGAGTCTGAGGGGAAGCTCTCTGTCTAGTCCCTGTTACTTTCTGAGCATCCTCAGTGTCTGCCAGAGCAAGGACTGTCTTGTGCCCGGGCTGGCCAGCCCCGGGGATGGGTTGGTCAGTCTGGAGGACACGAGCAGGAGAAGGAGACTGCGCTGACCGTCTGCACTGCCGTGGGGCTCAGATGCCTCAGCAGGAGTCCGTGCTTTCCTTCAGGACTTCTTGTTTGGTGAGCTCGACTGGGACTCCCAGGGACCCCCAGAGTGGCTGGCATTCCCTCTCTGGCGGTCTTGCAGGAGAGAGGACCCCTCCTTTTACTGGAACTTTGCACTTGGGTTTGGCTTTACGCTTTGTAATAGAATCCCGTGTGCCTTCTGGGATCTGAGCCCCACTCCACCCTGCAGAGAGCTGGGTGGTACCCGCCATTGGCAGAAGCTTAGACCGGTCAGAAGGTTCCATGGCAGAGCCTGGATTTGAACCAAGCGTGGTTACGTGAGCCTCTGCTCTTCACTGCGATATTGGGGTGGCCAACCTTTCCTTAAAGGGCCAGATAAGAGCTAATTTAGGCTTTGTGGCTGAGAGGCAAAATTGAGACTATTAGGAAGGTACTTATATAACCACTTAAAATGTAATTGCTTAAAAATCGTTATAAGATCCATTCTCAGGTCCTGGGTCACACAAACGGGTAGTGACAGGCTGGGTTTGGCCCGTGGGCCGGAGCTTGCTGACCGCTGTCCTGCAGTGCGCTGTCTCCTGATTCCTGGTGATTGTGAAATGAGATGACGGAGCCGCGGGTGGGTGTCTCTCCTCTGTGCTCGGGAGCCCTTGTGAGGCAGGTTGGGTCAGTCCTCCTGTCCCTGTGAGGCCTCCTTCCTGCAGGAAGTTGCGGGGGTGGGAAGCAGGGGTGGGGAGCGGTCACCAACAGCTCCCTGTCTCTCCCCTGCATCCTGCTGCTTCCGAATGTTTATCCCCCGAAACCAGGCTGCCCGTGGGTTCGTGAGGGTTGAAGCTGGGTGATGGGAATGGTATTCGTGATACTGTGCTCTCGATTTTGTATGTGCTGGAAATTTCCTGTAATAAAAAGTTAAGAAAATAGTCATTTATTGATCAAAGTTACAGAAGAGAACCCTCCACCTTGAGAGAACAGGGTGTTGGAATCCTGAATCTTTCTCAAGCTCCAAATATGTGTGAGTCGAATCTAACTCATCTGCTCCCTAGTAGCAGATGTTCCGGGAAAGCCAAGCTGTACTTGAGCCACTCCATCTATCATCCATCCCTCCATCCATCCATCCCTCCATCCATCATCCATCCCTCCATCCATCATCCGTCCCTCCATCCATCATCCGTCCCTCCATCCACCATCCGTCCCTCCATCCATCATCCATCTCTCCATCCATCCAACCATCTGCCTTAGTCCATTCGGGCTGCTATACCAGAGTACCATAGACTGGGTGGTTTATAAACAACAGAAATGTATTTCTTGGAGGCTGAAAGTCCAAGACGAGGGTGCCAGGAGATTCAGCGTCTGGTGAAGGTCCACTACTTCCCAGTTCATAGATGGCTGTCTTCTCACTGTGTCCTCACATGGCAGAAAAAGTGGTGGATTTCTCTGGGGTCTCTTTTATAAGGACACTAATCCCATTCATGAAGGTTCCACCCTCATGACTGAATCACCTCCAAAGGCACCCTCTCCTAACACCATCACACGGGGGATTAGGTTCTGACATACAGATTTTAGGGGGACGCAAACATTTATTCCATAGCTCCATCCATCATCCATCCATCATCCTTCTACCATCCAAATATCCATCCATCCATTTACTCATCATCCATCCATCTGTCATCCAACCATCCACCTATTTGTTCATCTGAAGTTTGTGTAGCGCCTGCTGGGGTCCAGACTCCATGCTTAGGCCTCGACACGGTCCATGACCCCAGGGAGCTCATAGACATTGATAAATGGGGGCTGCAATGGAGGTCAGTACCAGGTGGGCACCAAGAAGGGGTATCTCTGCTGGGTTAGCTCACAGAGGGCATCACGGAGGGAGCGGCCAATTGTTTGGATCTTGAACGGACCCCACTGAAAAGGAGAGTGTTAGGCCATTGTGGGGGATGGGGAGAGGGGGCATTTCAGACGGAGGCAGCCTGTGCACAGAGGCCTGGAGGAGTGGGACAGCAGGGTTCTGCAAGGCTTGGAACAGCTGGAGCATGGCTTTGGGATGAGGGACTGGCTGGCGATGAGGTGGGGAGATCTGGTGTGCCTCCCACCCTGGGCCAGAGAAACCCCCCAGTGACGCCTGCATGAAAGATGGGGTGAGTATGGGGTGGGAGAGCCACCCTGCAGCCACGGGCCTTGCTCGGTGCCCCGCCCGGGCCACTGTGGGTTCCGGGGCCCCTTCTGGACAGAACTCCTCCTCAGCTGGGCGGCTGCCAGCCTCGCTTGGGCCGAGCAGGTGTGACTTACCTGCACTCACCTTTGCTTTGACTTCTTGGCTCACGGACTCCTGTTGGGGAGCAGCGGTCCAGACAGTGTGGAGTTTTGTGTCTGCCTGCAGAGCAGACGCGCTGGAACCTCAGCGTTGGTGGACCTTTGCGCTTCACTTGGCTCCTCCGGGCCGGGGTGGGGCGGCTGTCTGCACTGCACACCTGCGGCTGGAAGGGCAGAGACAAGCAGCCCTTTCTCCTCCAGGGCCCCCCCCTCCCCGCCTGGCGTGTGTCTGCGTGGCGTGGCGGGTCTGTGGCTGCATGAAGGCCATGGCTGGGGCTGCGATGCCAGGACCTCGCGGTCACTTAGGACAGTGGGAAAGAGTCGTTGGGGTTTGTTTGTTTGTTTAATTGTGGTAGAATACACATAACATAAAATTGACTGTGTTAACCATTTCTAAGCGCACAGCTCAGTGGCATTAAGTATATTCATGCTTAATTCGTGCAACCGTCTCCACCATCCGCCTCCAGAACTTTTCATCTTCCCGAACGGAAGCTCTGTCCCCATTAACACTAATGCCTCCTGCCCCCCAAACTCCCTCCCCCGGCCCCTTTCAGTTTCCATGCATCTGACTCCCCTAGAGACCTCATGTGAGTGGAATCCTACAGTATTTGTCATTTTGTCCTGAGTATAATGTCCTTGAGGCTCATCCATGTTGTTGCATGTGTCAGAATTTCCTTCCTTTTGAAGGCTGAATTTTATATATTCCATTGTATGGATGGAGCACATTTTGTTTATCCATTCATCTGTGGATGGATACTTGGGTTGCCTCCACTTTTTGGCTGTTGTGAAATCATGCTGCCGTGAACATGAGTCTCCAAATTCAGTAGTCTTTTTTTTTTTTTTTTTTTTTTTTTAGCATCAGAATTGTACATTTGTTTGCCTCCCCCTTCAGCTGTTTGGTTTGTTTATTCATTTTTATTGAGATATATTTGGCATTTCACATTGTATTTGTTTTAGCTGTACGGCGTAACGACTTGAACATACGTATATGTTGCAAAATGATCATTGCAGTAAGTTTAGTTAACACCTGTCACCACACATAGTTACAAATTTTTCTTTTCACCTATTTTTCAATCAATTTCCTTTTCTCTTTTGACAGATTTCCAATTACAGAAAATTTTGTCCATGTTAGGAAAATGAAATTTTGAGCTGAGGGTTAAAAAAAAAAAATACATATAAGTTACCTGTTCTTTTTTTAAAATGTCAAAGATTCAAAAGATACTATGATGTCGGTAGAGGTGTATGTGCCTTGAAACGTAATTCACAGACAGTAAAAGTCACTCTTTTAGGTGTACTGTTCTGTGAGTGATGGCAGTGGTATAACCACAACCAAGATACATAAGAGGTCCGTCACCGCAGAAATTGCTATCACCCCCAAAAGCTCCATCACCGCGTCTCTTGTATACACACCTCTCCCACCCCACCTGCAGCCCCTGGCAACCACTGATGTACTTTCTCTCCCTCTGGTTTTGCCATTTCCCGAATGTGGAATAAATGGAATCCTACAGTGCGGAGCCTTTTGGATCCAGCTCCTTTCACTTCGGGAGGGCACTTGGGACTCCTCCAGGTGGTTGTGTATGATACCTTGTTTCCTCTTGTTACTGAGATGGTTTTTCATCAACTGATGTGTGGACTGTTCCTTTTCCTTTCTGTTCTGTTCTGACAGCTTTACTGAGATGTAACTTACATCCCGTCTAGTGCCCCTGCTGCCCGTGTACCGTTCAGTGGCCTTTATAGATCCACAGATTGAGTGATGTAGCCACCATCACTCTCTAGTCCCAGAACCTTGTCATCACCCCCAAAGTAACCCCACACCCATCAGTGGTCTCCCCCCACCCCTCCCCTTAGCCCTGACACTGCTTTCTCTCTGTGTGGATTTTCCTTTTCTGGACATTTCATACAAATGAGCTGTACGATATGTGGCTTTTGGTGGGCACCGCCCTTTTTTATGGTTTCTTTTGGAAGACCTGTCTTCCAGGTCACCCCGCATCCTGGGAGGGCAGATGGAGGATGAGGAGCTGCTCCTCAGAATATGTCCCCAGCTCCTCCCCAAGCACAGGCCTTTCTCTCTGGGTTTGGGGCTGCTCCCCGCAGGGCACCAGGGAACAATCCCCTTCTTCTCCTGGCTCCCCTTCCCCATAACCAGGGTCCCTGCTCTCCTGTCCTTGGCCTCCCGCAAGGGTTTGGATCCCAGAATGCGCAGGTGGATGGGAGGTCTGACCCTTCAGCCTCTGAGAGGGGCCTGCAGCTTCCTGGGTGCCTCTCTCTTCCCCGTGAATCCAGCTGCTGAGTCCCCTTTGTTGTTTTTGCTGCCGGATTGTCCCGACCCCTGGGAGGGGGCTGAGGAGGGAGGAAAGCCGCCGGGCAGTAGCTGGAGGACCGCTGCTGGGTTTGGCAGACACGCCAGCTCTGCAGGAGAAAGACCTGCAGGGTGGGCTGTGATCACAGTTGGATCCCTTTGCTGCCCATTGTCCTTGCCTGGGACTGCTGACACGTGTCCCTGGGAACCGCTGTGGTATTTGGTACCTACAGGGACGCCCATTGTCCAGGGCCCCCGGGCCTCAGCAGGGAGCACGCGGGCTTCTGGAAACTTCTCAGAGCTGTTGCTGCAGGTGCACCAGCCTAGGATAAGCCCCTGGGGGCTGGGCTCTCCCACAGGAGCACAGTTTTTACTCTGGGAATGCAGCGGCTTCTGGCACCGGGCGGCGGCGTAGACATGTGTCCGTGGACCGGGCCCTCCCGTGAGCATCCCCCCACCCCCACCCCACGACCTCCACGGGCTCTGATTCTGACCGACACAGGCGTCTATGACTGTGCTTTGGTTTATCCCCTTGTTTGAAGAGCAAGCTGGATGCACCTGCTCTCGGGCCAAGAGCAGTGGCAGCTGCAAGCTGCACGCCTAGCGCCGAGTCTTAACTCAGACCGAGGGATGAATTATTTGCTCATAAATCAGTGTCTCGTCTGCAGAGGACTCAGAGATGTGAGGGCCGGAGGGCTTTCTCTCCATCGCTGGGAGGGTGGGGGCTACAGAAGGCACGAGAAAGGACAGTGCTCTCTCTGGAGACTTCCAGGCTCCCCCACCCCCGGAGCAGCATCCTGGGGAGGCCCTGCGAGAGCCTCCCACGTGTGGGCTCATCTGCCCGCGGTCCCCTTGCTAGTCTGGGTGGGGCCTGGCTGTAGCAGGGCAGCCATCCCGGAGGAGATGCACTGACCCCTGCAGCCCTCAGGACCCTCACAGCCCTGGGCTCAGTGGGAAGGTCCCAGGCCCAGGTGGGCACTGGCCAGGCCGTAGGTGGCAGGCAGCATTGCTGACCCAGCTCCCAAGCCCTGGGGTCTGGGTGAGGCAGGGGCTGGGCTGAGGGGTGTGGAGAGCCCCTCCCTCAAGGGACACAGAGCTGGGGACATCACTGGTCATTGCATTCACCTGACACTCCGTCGGTGGCCGCTGAGAAGGAAGACCACACCGCCAGTTAGCATCGTGAGAGGCAGGGAGGAGCAAGAGATCCCGCTTTGTCACGTCGAAATCTTCGGGGGACTTCCCTGGCGGTCCAGTGGTTAGGGCTCCACGCTTCCACTACAGGGGGCACGGGTTTGATCCCTGGCCGCGTGGTGTGGCCAAAAATAATATTTATTTTCGGAAAATCCGTAGCTGAGAATCCAAGAAGGATGGTTACGTTTCCTCATCTGTAAACTAGAAGTCAGAGCAGTCATGTGCTCGGGGGCTTGTGTGAAGGTCCAGTGAGATGGTGCACGCGAGAAAAGCACTTAGCCCGGCTGCCGGCGCGCCTCGGTGCTTCATAACACTTGTTATTCTCGTGTTATTGTTGTTATGACAGAGAGCGGGGAGGATGTTGGCTGGTTCATCAGCTGGCTGGATGTGTGGGTTTTTTTTTTTCTTTAAGAGACCGCCGTGGAAGATGAGAAGCTGCCTTTTTCCATCAGAGTTGGAAACGCCCAGAGTCCATTTCCAAGCAGTGATTTTTCAAATGCTTCGGTTTCATTCTAGGAGCACAGCCCTTCTTTTCAAATGACATTTTAGATGACACCTCAGTACATGAAACAGATGAAAAGGGTCCCCGCTAGCTGAGCCCAGCCCCGCTCGGCCTCCCACCCGTCCTGGCCTGGCGGTCTCCACGTGGCTCCGAGGACCCGTGTGTGTGCTGTCCCAGGGGTGGCAGCCGAGGGTCTGGGGGCAGGTTCTTCCTGGAGGTCGGTGTCCTGTGTCTTCTCCAAGGTGGAGTCGGCTGGGCAGGGAGCCTGGCACAACTTCCTTCTTGGAGCAGAGACACAGACTCGGTCCCCGGAATGACCAGCTTGTTTCGTCAGCAGATGCGGGGTGAGGTGAGGGGGCACTCTGGCTCAGAGCCTGGGTGTGAGCCTGTGTTGTCCAAACCTGCATTTGGAGGGGGTTAAAGACAAGACTTCTGTCTGTCACAGAACTTTGCTTTTGTTCTTCTTCATTTAAAATTGTGATAAAAAATTTAAGCGATGGGGCTTCCCTGGTGGCGCAGTGGTTGAGAGTCCGCCTGCCGATGCAGGGGACACGGGTTCGTGCCCCGGTCCGGGAAGATCCCACATGCCGCGGAGTGGCTGGGCCCGTGAGCCGTGGCCGCTGAGCCTGCGCGTCCGGAGCCTGTGCTCCGCAACGGGAGAGGCCACAGCAGTGAGAGGCCCGTGTACCGCAAAGAAAAAAAAAAAAAATTTAAGTGACACCTTAGTGGCATGAAGTACGTTCGCATTGTCGTGCAACCATCACCACTGTCCAACTCCAGAACTTTTCACCTTCCTCCTGAAACTCTGTCCCCATTAAACACTAACTCCTCCCACCCCTGGCACCCCCCTTCTACTTTCTGTCTCTATGGATTTGACTGCTCCATGCACCTCACAGAAGTAGAATCCTACAGTACTTGTCCTTTTGTGTCTGGCTTATTTCACTCAGCATGAGGTCTTCAGCGGTCGTCCACATTGTAGCAGGTGTCAGAATGTCCTTCCTTTTTAAGGCTGAATAATGTTCCTTTGTGTGGAGGGACCACGTTATGCTTATCTATTCATCCATCGGTGGACCCTTGGGTTGTGTCTTCCTTTGGCTGCTGTGAACGTGGCTGTAATGCTTTTACTCTTGATTCCTTGCAACCAGGACCCGCCTGCAGGAGCACCCAGGGCACCACTCAGCTGCTGTTGATGGGGGATGGGAGAGGGCACCGTTTTCCTGAGCACAGCCCCTCTGGGATGTGGCAGGTGGCTGATGGACAGGGCAGGAGTTCTTGGAAAGGGGTGTTTCTGGTGGCGAGTCCCACCGCCGTTTCCAGCCACTTTCTCTGCCAAGGAAACTTGAGCCAGCCGCTCCTGGGATGTGGCAAACCTCCGATCAGGTTCCAGGGAGATGGTAGAGTGGTTTTCTGGGTGATCCGGCTCCCCCAAGCCAGTCAGTGACAAAGCCAGTGTAGTGGTGGGACAGGGACACCTGTCCCTGTTTGGTTTTGACACTTTGCTTCCTGAGTGGAATGGGGTGGGCAGGTGCCTTCCTCCCAGCAGCACCAACAGTGTGGGCTCAGCCCTGAGGTGGTCTGTGGTCCTGCCCTGCAGTCAGCAGTTCAGGAATTGGAGGCGGGGAGCCTGCCTTCAGGTGATGGGGATGTGTAAGGAAGCTATGGGACCAGGGAGTCAAGGAATCAGGCAGTGACTGAGATTCCAGGCATTGGCCCTTTCCTGGAAACCTGGGTCATTTTCTAGAATAACCAGATTCCCTTGAATTTAGCCAGGTTCAGGAAATCTGGCTGAGCTGGCCTAGCTTCAGAATACAGATGCCTGGTTTCTGCAAAGCCAAGTTTATTCGCAGCCCCTTTCTCTGAATTCTCAGTGTCTACATTGTTTAGGAGTCATTAACATGTTTATAAGCAGAGACCCAGGAATCCCACCCTAGATTTTCCTAAGGAAATAGGACTTTTTTTTCCCTTTTCCTTTTGGTATTATTATACGAGCTGATTCATTGTATTCATAACAGTGGAAAGCTGGAAATAAACTAAAACTAGTCCCGCAATAGGAAAGGGGTTACATTAGCTGGGTGGACTATGATGTAATCGGCACATGGTAACAGTGAAGATCATGTAGCCACGTGGTTCAAGCTCCTAAGTAGAAAGAGTGACACACAGAGCTGTACATGTTAGGATTTGTATCTGTCATCTCTTGCTGTGTAACAAACCATCCCCACACTGAGTGGCTTAAAAGAGCATGATTTAATCTCTTGTGACTCTGTGTGTGTATCGGTGGGTGGTCACCTGGTGGGGACAGTGGAATGCTGGGACCTCTCTCTCCCTGTGATCAGCCCTCATTCCAGCCTGAGCGCCTTCACATGGAGCCTGTGTTCCAAAGACAAAGGCAGAAGCTGCAAGGCCTCTTGAGGTCTGGGCTGTGGAACTCAAACCCCATCACCTCTGTCATGTGGGTCAAAGCAGGTCCCAGGGCCAGCCCTGGTCCAGGGCGGTGGAGAGCTAGGACTCGACTCTGCCTCTTGACAGGAGGGGTAGCGGCATCCCATGGCCACAGTGCGTGGACACAGTGGGTGTGATTCCTGGTGCCCTGGTTATGCTGCCTTCTGCCATGTTTATGTAATAGGCTTAAAATAAAATTCTCTGCACGCCAGCCATTGGGTGCCTAGCTTGAGAATGATGGCGTGGGGGGCCCAACTGTTAGGTCCCCTAGACGTGCAGTCTTGGCTGGTGCAGGACACTGGGGCCTGAACTCTGGGAAGAAGATAGTAAGTGGGCGCCTTCCAGCTCCATTGTGCCTTGTCACCTGGACAGAGGGTGGCTGGGCCTTGGGCGGCATGAAGGGACCCAGGCCATTGGAGGTGTTGGTTGACCATCTCCGAGAGGCAGGCGTGGCCCCAGCCAGCACCAGCTGAGCATCCTTATAGGATGAGGGGGCATCGTGGGGCCCCTGTTGTCTGAGGACAGTGCGGGCAGGAGGTGTATTTGTCTATCGTCCCGGCTTCCCTTTTTAGGTCATTGCTGTCCTAAACAAATGGTTCTTTGTACTCTGCTTTCAAGTTTTGTGTGAGTTTGAAAGTGTTTCAAAATAATAAGTTAATCAGATAAATACACGGGAAACCGCACTCCGCCTACACGTGGGACGGTCGCGAGGACTGGAGGGAGGAAGGGCGTTCCCACGCAGCCTGGGCTCCGGGCCGTGGCCGGTCAGTGGGTGGGAGATCCTGCTGGAGGGAGAGCCGCGGCCCAGGTTCCTGTATCTCCGCCTCATGGAGAAAAGTTGGATCTTGCACAACTGTGCCCCGGGAGCAGGGAAGCAGTCTGGACCTGCCCGGAGCTCGTGGGCTTCGCTCCAGGGGAGACTCGGGCTGTTGACTAACCCTCCTCTGATCAGAGAAATTCCCCCCTGCTGCGTGGGACCTGCCCCCTTCTTGGCTTTCCTGTGCTCACTGTTCCCTTCCTCCTGGGCACCCAGGCCCTCAGGACCCCATTGGCCACCCCCTCTGGCCTGATCTGCAGGCCCTGCCGGCGCCCTGGCTCCCCAGGCGGGTCGGGGGCAGGGGGGGTCCTCAGAGCTGGGTGAGCGTTCAGGTCTGCTCCTGCTGCTGCAGGTGGCCAGCCCTGGAGCTTCTGTCTCCTCACCACCCCACCCCGTCCCCCAGGAACCCTGTAAGGATTCCGGGAGGTAATCCAGAACACTGCCTGGTGCCCAGCTGGGAGGAATCGCCCAGAAACTGAGTTCTTCTCCCTGACCCAGTGTTTTTCAACTTTTTCTTGAACAGCTGCAGAATCCTTAGCCAGAATTTGTGAGACCCCCAGGATATAAGGCAGATGAACCTGGTTGGCACTCCCCCCTCCCCTCCATCGTCCCAGCTTGGCTCCCACCTTGGGGGCCGCCATAGGGTCCGGACAGCTGGGAAGGCACTGCCTCAGGCCCTCCTGGTCTCAGGGGTGACTACAAGCAGGGGTCTGGTCCTCTCTGCAGCACAGTGGACCTGGTTGTGAGCCCTGAAACTTGTCTGGGGCAGTGGTGGCTGAGGACCAGCCTGACGGCAATTCAAGCCACAAGGGACTGGACAGGCGTGGTGGACCCTGGTTCTCATAGTGGGGATCCTTTGCTTTCAGCCCAGGACATCCAGGTGGTGGCCCAGGCCCCAGCGCTGGGGGAGGGGAGGGGACGGGAAGGGAGGGGAAGGGAGAAGAGGTGGAGAGGGCTGTTTTATCCACGCTGGAGTGAGCCAGCTCCGAGGGTGAGTGGCCGTCAGCAGCTAGGATGAATCACCTATTTACTTGTTCCATTAAGAGGCCCCTGGCCCGTGGGAGAGATCGCCGCCGGCCCTGCTTGGGAGGGCATGGTGTTTACAGGGCCCAGAGGGTGCAGGGCGAGGAGCTGGCTCTTGGGAAGGGCCTGCAGCATGCCCGCTCCTGCCCTGCCCCTGCCCCGCCGGTAGTGACGGCCATGGATGGACAGAGGGCCAGGCCAGCTCCACAGTGAAAACAGGAAATCTAATCTTTTAAAAATAATCTGGGGGGAGGGGAGAAAGTAGAGGAGCAGAGAGTGTAAACCAGCAGCAGGCGGGGCGGAGGGGAGCATCTTCCAGCGGCCAGGGTTTTCTCAAGGCTGGAGATCCAGCGAGTCAGCAAAAAGTCGAAGATGCTCAGTGGGCGGAGGGCGTCTTCCAGGTCTGTCCCCGACGTTAGATGCTATCTTAGCAGCAAGGCTCCTACCCGGCTGCTCCCCACTGTGCTCCAAACCAGCCCCACACAGAGCCCAGCGGGCAGGCCTGACCCCCACCGTGCCTGTGACCTGTCCTTCCAGCCTGTGTACACACCAGATTGTCTTCCCAGAGAGCCTCAGCCTCTGCGCTTCCCAGGCAGGCAGGCAGGCCTGCAGGACACCTGCACTCCGCTTCCCCAGCCTCGTGGGAGCTGCCCTCAGAGCAGAACTCCCTCCTCCCCACCAGCGCTGAGATCCTACTCCCTTGGATGCCTCCCAAACCCCATCTCTTCGCCTGGAATTCCATGCTCCGCCATGTCTCCACCTGCCCAAATCCATCTGTCCTCTGGGGCCCAGCTCTGATGCTACCTTCTTCACAAGCCTCCTTTGTCCCACCCCACATCCCTCTCTGCCCCTGGACCCCACTCCCTCCTCTGCCCTGTCCTGGCCCCTCGTTCATGCCTCCTCATGCCTGTCCAGGCTCTCCAGTGCTTATTTGTGCACCGCCTTGCCACCTGGAGCGTGGAGGCCTCCTGTTACCACCGTCACTGCCCATTGACGGTGGGGCCTATCCATTGGCGGTGGGGCAGGGTCTGCACAGACCAGGCCTCCTTGGGTTGAGCATCTCACTCTAATGGGCTCACGTCACCTTATTGTCTCCTGGTACCAGCTGCCTTGACAGTGAACCAGAATTGCTTTGGCTGCAATATTTCATTCTTCCCAGGGTACGAGGATTTCATATCCGTAATTTACTCCCTTTCTTAAAAATTGGAGAATCAAGACGTGGATGTAAAATGACCTGCTCACATCCCAGGTGGAGATGGCAGGTTTCTGATGCTCTTCCCTAAGGCTCACCCTCCCCAGGGAGAGCGGAGTTACCTTTGCTTCACAGAGGAGCCCTGGGTGGGCCATTTCCAGCTCCCCCTGCCCGGTCCTCACGCTGCTTCCCACCTTCTCATCTTCACCCCAGTTCCTTCTGGCAGTGATGTACATGGTGGGTCTCCTGCTTCTGTACACACACCTCACCCTAGGGTGGATGGGAGATGTCTTCACAGAAGGGATCCCAGATGATGGGTTCAGAGCAAGGGGCTGGGGGATCCTGTAGGACCTGGTGGGAGGGGAACAGGTAGCCCCCTTTTACCCACGTGCCTGCCAAAGGCAGAGGCCAGATAAGGGCATCCATGTTGCTCAGTGCCTCTTAAGGAAGGTCCCAGCTCCCTCAGGTCTTTAGGGATCTCACTTCCAGGGTGAAGGAAACTATTTCTTAAGACTCAGGACAGATCCCCCACTATTGCCGAATGTAGCTTTTGTTTTCCCGGTTGGGTTCACTGGTTTCTCTGCCTTCGACGGGCAGCTTTGGGGATGGGGGAGTCATCTTTATTATGAAAAGTGACACTTGTCCAGGGTTCCCACACCCGTCCCTCCTGTCGGTCTCCCTCCAGAGCAAGCTCCCGGAGTCCTGCGGTCACAGCCTGCTGTGTTCACTCCCGCATCCCCATTGCCCGGGGCAACGCGGAGCACGTAGTAGGGGCTCAGTTAACATTTGCAGAGGGAAGGGAGACCTGCCTGTCTCGTCTTGGGCCCCCTCCAAGGCACAGTGAGGCACAGACAAGTCTGACACGGGCAGTTTCCAGCCTAAGTGGGAGGTGGAACACAAATATTTGAGAATTAAAATGAGAAGTCAAGTCATAGTTCACAGCAGATGGTGGGGAGGTTCTGTGACCGTCAGTAAGTTGCACAGATGCTAAGTGAAAGTCCAGGGCAGGGGGATTGTTCCAGCATGAGCTGAAGGGTGGAGATCTCGTGGAGCAGGGTAAGGGTGGGTGGGATTTGGCAAAGGGCAAAGGGCGCAGGAAGACGTGCCTGGGTGGAAGGGGGCAGCTACAGGCCCCGAGCAGAACTGAGAGGCCGAAGCCGGGTCATCGGTGCCTGGGGCGCTGGTTTCAAGAGCCTGAGCCTCCCACTTGGGCAGAGGTGGGGTGGGTACCTGGGCGGAACTCCTGCCCTCACCTTAGTCCCTCTGAGTCTCTGGACCGCATCTCCGAATAGAGCAGAGGAAGGGGCATCATCTAGCAGTGGGACGAGGGATCAACCAAGGGAGTCTGAATGTGTGCACGAGGGTGTGGGTGTGCACACGTCTGTGAGCGCATGTGCGTGAGTAAGCGTGTGTGTGCGTACATGTATCTGTGCCCATGCAGCCCATGGGGGAGAGGAGCAGTGGCTCGGGGCTGGGCTCTGGCCCGTCCACACAGGCGTCTCTGAGCCTCATGTCATAGACGAGGACGCCCACTCCCTCACATGTCTCTGAGAGCATGTGCACAGTCCTGCACGTGGCGGTGCGTCCGCAAGGGCTCTGAGACCCGTGGAAGGCAACACACAGCAGTGGCAACAGGTACTGGCCAGGTGCACTGCCTCAAACCAGTGAGCATCCTAGCATCTTCGCAAGAGAGCCATTGGCACTTTGTTTTCAGAGAAAAGCTGAAGGTTTACAAATGGAAGCCATGGGTCCTGAGCCCCAGACCTGGCATGTTGAGTTGCAAAGCGGGGTCCACGCAGGCAGGTCTCCCCGGCCAAGGCTACCTCCTGGAGGCTCATGGGTCCAGCCACACCCTGAGCTGGATCCCCAATTTCAGACACCCTGGGACTGAACCCAGAGTGGGCTGGGACAAGGCAGTGCTAATCTGGTATTTTACACCAGAATTTGAGATGTATCGGATGTGAGCAGATGTCAGAGGCTAAGGAACAGACCCGGAGGTGCAGGGTCTCAAAGTCTCATTTTCCCTCTGGTAAACCTTCTCTGCCCAGGAATCCTGGGAGTGCCAGGACCTCGCGCATCCTGGACTCACACATTTGGAAAAGGGAACATAACGCCATCTGTTCCCAGCCTCCCCCCACCTGACCTCTAATCATCCCTTCGGAAAAGAGAGACAACAGACAAGCCGGGCTCACTGCAGGCCAGAGGACTTGTTTCATCTCTTCACGTTCCCACCAGTGAAGTGGAGATAATGACAGCCCACCCACGCACCCCTGGGGTGACAAGCAGGGCCCTGCCAGAGGGGGACGCGTCGAGAAGCACAAACATTGTAATTATTGGAAGCCTCGGCTGTTCACGTGGTCCAGCCTGCGACGGCTGCTGGCACTGTGTCCCAGAAAACTACACCACGCTCTCCTGCCCGACTGCACCCTCGGTGCTGCCCTCTACGTCCACGCCAGGCTGAGGGCTCCACTCTGGGAAATGGGACGGGGCCCACTCTCATGGGGCTGCTGGGAAGGTTCTTCCCGGGGCTGGGAGTCATGTGTCAGCAGGGCCCGTGGCACCTGTCGGGCCGCCGTGGGTCGGGGTGATCCTGGCACGGTGATCCTGTCCCTCTGGTCCACTCTGAAAGCCACCATCTCAGAGCCACCCACCAGGAAGGTGCGGCCCCCCCCAGTGTCCTGGACGCGAGGTGCTTCCCCACCCCTTGGGGCTCAGGGTCTCAGAAACAGCTGAGGAACCAGCAGGGGAGTCAGCTGGCGAGGATCTCTGCCCAGATGTGAGAGGAGACGGAGGACTAGCCTCAGCTCTTGAAACTGTCATGTGGGAATTACCACCTCCGGTGATAATCCCAGTTGTCATTGCGGTGTGACAGCCTGCTCAAGCCCCATGGCTCAGTCCGCAGTCAGCCAGGCTCCTGTCCTCCTGCCCTGGCCCGTGGGAGGAAATGAGACTGGTCATGCTCCCCCAGTGGGCACAGCTGCCAGACCCCCACTTAGGGCTCCAGCTGGCCACCCGCAGGCCGCCAGGAGAGCCCGTTCCCATGGGGCCTGGGGTATTGGTTCTGAACACCTCCTGGGGAAGATGAGTCCTCCAGAGAGACTCAATCCACAGACAGGGCAGCATGGACCACCACGCAGCAGGAGGCCCTGGGCCCATCGGGTGTAGATCCACTAGGAAGAGGCCCTTCCCTCAAGAATTGTGTGATCCAGGGAGGACAAGGCATCCAGAAGGGCTCCCAGGGCTACCTGACACCAGCTCTGAGCCTGGCGCTTCTCCCAGAAATACCCGTGTGGTAGAACACCAGCTCGGCTCAGCCAGATCACCCCGCCCAGCACGCACACCACAGGCTAGCAATTCCTGCGGGTACTGTTAAAGGCACCGAATCTGAGCTCGGGCTTCCCGAGCAGGCCTGAAGAAAACAAGCCCGACTCCTGGGCCCCAGTCAACTGCCTCAGGTCACTGACCTGATGTCTCTGTCCTTCCAGACTGGGCACCGCCATCACCCTGCACAGGAGAACAGCGGAGACCAGTCAGGTCACACGCCCACGCAGCACATGACACACGGCAGGCACCCAACAGGTGTCAGTCCCCTTTCCGTCACCATGAAGGAGCCCGACCGCTTATTCCCAGGGCTCTGCCCACAAGGACCCTCCCCACATGACATGCTTTCTAAAGCGTTTCTGAGACTCAGAATTAGTCCCAGCCATGCAGGTGTATGTCTCCAGGTCTCGCCTTACTCCAGCATGAGACGCTCTGCTCTTGGCTGGGGGCTGGGGAATGTCACCCAGGGCAGTCAGACGGTGGAGCTGGTCTATCTGGACAGCTGGACTCGAGCCAGCAGCTCCCTCCCACCCCTTCCAGAGAGGCCGCTTGCATTAGCACTGCAGCGGCAGTGCTGACAAGCATCCCCTGGCCTCCTAGCTACTCAGCCACGGTGCATCCTGGGGAGGAGACAGCCATGCCCCGAGCCACGTGGAACCGGATGGCAGAGCCCAAGGAACCTGTGTGGTGGGACCAGCCTTTCTCTGGGGGGCATTAAAACCTGGCAAGCACCTGGGCTGGCCAGTGCCCAGCGAAGTGTCACACGAGAGGCCTCAGAGCGGGGGTGACAAGCCAGCCTCTAGCCACTATGCCCTTCAGCCCTGGGGCGTCAGCCCCCACGGGTGCAGCCCCTTGGCCTTCAGGGGGGAAGGCACTCTGAGATGCCCCCCTGAAAAATCTGACCCCCTCACCCACCAAGGGTCACTCCCCCAGGTTCTTTCTCCCACCCACCGTGCATGAGCCCCTTCGACTTTCTACCTGCTTCACAACCTGCGTCCAGATACTAGAACCCTCCTTACACACTCGTCCGAGTCCTGTCCCTCCTCAGACCACTGACCATCGGGACACAGGGGCTATTTGTGGAGGCGCTGTCCCCCACCCCACTCACTCACCAGCCCAGGACCAGATCAAAAGAAACAAACCACACCCACGCGTAACCACCAGCCCACGGGGGTGCTGGACCCACAAGGCAACAGGCTGATAAGACAACGGGGTACAAGTGCCATCCACCTTCTCCAAGAGCCTGGCTGTGTGCTAGTCTCTGCAGAAGTGCTCGCACAGATCCCCAACCACCACCACCACCCCTCCCCAGTTGATGGCCACCGGAGGACCCGGCTGGGTTTCATGACATCTGAGGGGTGAGGGGCTGGGCTCACTTCTGAATCACAAAAACTGGAAGTGATTTTTTGGGTTAGTGACAAAGGGAGAGCCTCCAGCATCTGCCCGGGGACCCCACGTGTCCAGGGTCCAGGCTGGCACACCTTGCACGGCAGGCGAGGTCACCGTGCTTCCTGGGGACCCAGAGGGGAAGCGCTGATGGGGAGGGGGCGCGCCGCCCACCACTTGCACACGCAGAGCCAGCACCTGACACGCAGCACCCAACGCAGCCTCATGGGTTGGGAAAGGGGAAGAAAAGCAGCGGTGGTGTCTTCTCTGTTTCCAAACAAGAACAGCCTGTCAGCGCCGGGCAGGGAACTGCCAGCGCCAGGAGGGGGCCGGTGGGGGCGGCGTGGAAACACCTGCACGGGCTGCTCCGTGCGCATTTCAAGAATCAAGCATCCAAGCGGGAGCCGGGGTGCACGCGGGCCCTCGGGATGCTCCAGTGCAGACACTCTGCTTGAGGACGTCAGGAGCCTGGGAGACCACGACAGGTGCAGGGGAGCCCCATGGGAGATTTCCCACCAGATCCTGAGAGTCCGGAAGGATTCTTCTCTCTGAGACTCTGGACCAAGTCCAGGCTGAAACCCTCTGAGCGGATCTCTGTCCCTCCACGTTCTCCCCTTCCTTGCAAAGAAGTGTCTGTGTGCCTGAGTGTGTGCGTTCATATGTGTGCACATGTGTGAGGCACGGGCACCCACCAAAGGGAGCCCAACCCAGCTTCTCAGACCGGCAGCTCCCACTGTGGTCACCAAACTGACGCAGGACGGAAGCCCCTTGGTCTGGCCGCCGACGTGGGACCTCGTTAAGGAAGCCTCCCCACGTCCTTACAGCATAGCAGCAATTGTGTCCCCCTCCTTGGCCACCTCCCCTCCAGGCTGAGGGGCCACATGTGCCCACAGGCACATCATGTGGGCTCGCTGACGAGCCACAGGGACACAGCTGATGAGCGACCTCCAACCTGGTCAGGCCCCGTTTGCCCCAATGCACCAACCTTTCCAGGTGGCAGGGTGGCCACCTCCATGCTGGTTGGCTCCGGGCAGAGCTCAACATGCAGAGGAGAGCAGGGCTTGGCTCCAGCCCAGCCCCACTACTGCCCAGCTGGGTGACCTTGGCAATTTACTGTGTCTCTCTGGGCCCCTGGCTTCTCATCAATAAAAAGAGGATTCAGCTGGTCCGCCGGCCTCCCGTCCTGAGGGAGAGGTGCTGGGCAGTGCTCTTGGCAAGGCAGCATCCTGGAAGGGGCCTGCCCAGGGGCCTTTGGGGCCTGGGTGCTCAGCCCAGCTGGGCCAGGACTCAAGATCAGCACAGTGTCCTTGCCTGAGCACTGGGTCTCAAGGCTTCCAAGTGCTGGAGAGCAACATAAAATTTAGGGGCTCACGCCGAGGTCTGAGTTAATAGATGGAGAGCGAGTCCCTGGGAGGGGAGGCTGGAGAAGATGGACAGGGTGGCGTGCAGGGGATGAACGGCCTTCGGACCGGCTGAGGGCGCCCCAGGGAGCAGGCGGGCAAGGCAGGGCCACAGGGGGAACCGGAAAGGGCTGAGGGAGAGGGTGGCAGACCCCAAAGACTTACTCCTCTGGGACTTCCCTCCCCCACCTGCCGTTCTAGCCTGGTGTCCGATCCTCCTTCTAAAAACGGGGCAAAAATGTGGGAATGGGCATGGGTGGGGGCATAGCTCAAGGGCCCACGTGCTGCACGGGCCCGGCCAGATGGGGCAGGTGGCTAGAGTATCCGGGGAAGAACGCATGGCGCGTTCCTACTGGATTCCAGGCCTGCTCTTTACGGCAGGGGGCGGTGGCAGGGAGAGCACAGCCAGCTCAGCCTCCCTGCAAGTGCACTGCCCGGCCCTCTAGGGAAATCGTGTCGGATGCAAAACCCCTCTTTCCCAAGGCACCTACCACGTGCCAGGCTGTTACAGACCTTACTGCAAATCCCGGCATAGCCCTACAGATTCCTCAAATCACTCCCATCTGACGATGGGAAAACAGACACAGAGAGGAACGATCACCACCTGACACCCTCTGCCCCTCCAGATGGTCCCAGACACTGTGCTCCCTGCTCCACCCATGGCCCCCACCACAGAGAAGCAGGAACCCCATACCACGGGGGGCACATGCCACAGAGGACCGCTATGCGTCCGGGACAACTGCAGGGGTGGGTGACAGCTGGCCGTGGGGCTGCTGGGAAGGCAGGGCTGGCTCGTAGGACAACTTCTGGCATCCCCCGGCCCCAGGAATCCCCATGCTGGCGAAGGTCTCCATGCACAGGTGGCCTGAAGCCTTTCTCCCCCTGGAATTGTGGGCAGGAACTTCTAACGTGCAGCTGTGGCCACCCTGTGAGGACCTCTGAGTCAGGCCTCGGAAATGCACAGAGGGTCCTGCGGCAGGGCAGGGACGGGCCCAACCAGGGCATGCGGCCGAGGAAACCAGGGAGGCAGAGAGGGGCTCCCAGCATCACAAGCTGGACACCATCCTGGTTGTTAGGGACACGGGGCTCCCCCGGGGGCCGGCCTGAATCTGCAGTGCAGGTGTCAGCTAGGCCAGCCTCAGGGGTTTCAGGAGGGGCTGCAGGAGAGCTCCCGGGAGCTCAATCCAGGGAGTACCTCCACACACAAAGGAGGAGAGTCAAAGGCAGAAGTGTGAACTCCCAGTTCCAGGGGAGGTGGAGAAAGCGCACCAACCTTCCCACTCGCCCCAGCTAAAATGTCTGGACAAATCACGTGAAATAGCCGTCCAGGGGCTCTGAAAGGCAGATAGGGACAGGAGGATGGGGTAGGAATCTCAGGACTTGAGGGACGTCCTGGCAGTGACTTCTTTGTAGTTGTTGTTTGCTTTTTTTAAAACTTTATTTCTTTTTTTCTTTAATTTTATTTATTTATTTATGGCTGTGTTGGGTCCTCGTTTCTGTGCGAGGGCTTTCTCTAGTTGCGGCAAGTGGGGGCCATTCTTCATCGCGGTGCGTGGGCCTCTCACTATCGCGGCCTCTCTTGTTGCGGAGCACAGGCTCCAGACGCGCAGGCTCAGTAGTTGTGGCTCACGGGCCTAGCTGCTCCGCGGCATGTGGGATCCTCCCAGACCAGGGCTCGAACCCGTGTCCCCTGCATTGGCAGGCAGATTCTCAACCACTGCGCCACCAGGGAAGCCCAAAACTTTATTTCTTTTAGAGCAGTTTTAGGTTCACTGCACTTTGAAAGGAAGGTCCAGAGATTTCCCATATGCCCCCTGCCCCCACTCAGGCACAGCTGCCACCATATCAGCGCCCCCTCCCCCCACCAGAGTGGGACATTTGTTACCATTGATGACCAGAGTCTGGGTTCCTCTCAGTGGAACCTGCTGGGACCCCCACCCCCACGCCCATGCCCATAACCACTCCAGGGCTGACAAGGCCACCCTGGGGCTGGCCTGACAGAGGCTCAGCACAGCAGGCACCAGGACCTCGTGAGATGGTCCTGCCTCCCGGGAGATTTCTTCAGTTCAAGAACCATCCCAGAAAAGAAACCTCCAGTAACTCAGGGCCTTGGACGTTCTCAGGGGCTCTGTGCTGCTGGGATCTGATCAGCCAACGATTTGTGGGGGGTGGATCTGGCGGGGAGAGAGCTGCTGAATCAGAGAGGGGGAAAGGTTTTCTTCCGGGGGCCAGTGAGGCCAATGCCGGTCACCAGGCATATGGTTCATCCTCCCCAGAGCCCTCCCCAGATGGGACTTTCTCACACTCCCCTGACAGCTTTTCCGTGTTTAACCATGCTTGCAGTCAAGATGTTCTTCCTTCTGTCCCCCAGCAGCTCAAACGCCGGCTCTTCCCCTTTCTCTCCGGGAGGCTGGACCACAGGGCAACACGCCCCGGCGGCTCCCTCCTCACCTCTGTGGTCAGGGGAGCTACACGGCGGGGCCTTGCTGAGGCTGAGCACAGTGACAGCGCCTACTGCCACCAGGCACACGGTGCAGAGTGGAGAATGCCAACAGCAAGCGGCACCTTTAGTCCAAGGCTGCAGGCCGTCCAAAGCCACATCTTCACCTGCTTTCTTCAAGGCTCTACTTTATGCTCTTGCAACTACTCAGTGTGTTCGGGCGGCTCAGGGTTTGCGTGGTTTTGGCTTTGAGGGAACTTTTTCAAGCTCAAGGTGAAGCTGTGTTCACAGCAGGCAGCTCCCTGTCACGCACATACACAGCCGCCTCCAGATTACCACCGGCGGCCGATCCTGGGCCTGGTCCCCAAGCCAAGTTTAACATCAGTTCCACCCAGACCTAGATCTCATGACCCAGTTTTTCTGGCCCCTTTCAGGTGGAAATGAGGGGGCTGGCATTTCCATATTCAACCTATTTTAAAAGATAAAACTGCTGAGAAGAGACTCCCTTTACACAGAGCCATTATTCTGGGGCCTCTCCACCTCTGCTTTTTATCCTAAACCAGGGGTCAGCTACCTTGTTTCTGCAAAGAGCCAGCTAGTAAACATTTTCAGCTTTGCAAGCCATGTGGTATCTGTCACAACTACTCAACCTCGTCATCACGGCGCGAACGCAGCTGTATGTCTTGCAGAGACCAATGAGCATGCTGTGTTCCAGTGAAACTTTATTTACGAAAGCGAGCCGTGGGCCGGATTGAGCCATAGTTTGCTGACCCCGGCCCTAGTAACCGGGATAAGTCCCCACCACCTTCCTCTCCTCAGTTTCATAACCTGGCTGTTTCTTGCCATCACCATAGACCTAGAAATTTGTTATGCAGCTTGAGAGACTCTTCCTTCAACTCTGCCGAGAACCCATCAGCACAGGTGACACCCCGTAAGACAAAAAGAATGTATTAGCTCCCTTCACATACAGCAGAGGTAAAACACACACACACACACCACTCACACTCACTTTTATAGAAGAATGACTGGGCCCTGTGGAAAGAATATTTCTAAAG
The DNA here is from genome assembly GCF_008692025.1 of Phocoena sinus. Taxonomy (NCBI): domain Eukaryota; kingdom Metazoa; phylum Chordata; class Mammalia; order Artiodactyla; family Phocoenidae; genus Phocoena; species Phocoena sinus. Next base: position 64,654,622 of record NC_045776.1, on the reverse strand, counting down.
GGAAAACACATCAGTCATGGCAGAAAGTGTGAGCCAGAATCTTGATTCATATAGAACAGAGATTGTGCTGGAAAACAGCACGGGACACTTGTAGGAAATGAATCACTTAATGGAGCCTAAGGAGGAGGTTTGTAGGGTTTCTCGGGAGACGCCCCACCCTGCCCCTCCCAGAGGAGGGGCTCCCACTGCACCAGGGCCTCCAGGTCCCAAGGAAGGAGAGCAGGATGTGGGCCAGGGAGCTTGCCAGGCTGGGTGGACCGTGTGTTTTTGTAGGTTTTATTTGCCTGTTTTCAGAAGGACTGAGGCAGCTCTCAGAAATTAAACTGTGAAATAAGACCATGGGAAGAAAACAAAAATGAAGGTCCAAAGAGTGTTTGAGGTCCCTGGGGTGCATGAACTGTGCCAACTGGCCCCCAAGCTTCCTGATGGCAGAGGCCAGAAAGGTAGATGAGCCTTGGGTAATGGCTGCCCTCAGAGGGGGGAGCTGGAGCTCAGGAAGACTGGGGGCCAGCGGTCACTCACTGTGGACTCCTTAGGCCTACAGTTCTCCCCCACCCCCTTATCTGCTGGAGCCCGTGATGCCAGAGGTTGAAAATGAGGGCCAAGCCCTGGGTCACCCTGGCCTCCTCCAGACCCACAGGGATTTCCCCCAAATCAAAGCCCTGATTAGCCTCCAGCACAGACTGGGCAGGAGGGCGCTCAGCCCACACCCTCCGAGTCCCCGGGTGTGAGAGCCCCAAGCAGGGGCCCCGCAGTCTGGTCTCCGGCCGGCCATCTTTGCTTTGGCAGAGCCCATGCCCCGCACCTGGCCAGCCTGCCATCGGTGGGGTCAGAGAAGCAGGGTGGGGTCCACCGAGTGAGTGGTCCTGGAGCTGCACAGAGAGGAAGCCCCCCAATAATCACCACCTGAGCTGCTCTGGGCTCCGGTGATGCCTTTGGTCCAGGTCCCCCATGGCCGGAGTTCCCTGTATGTACGTGGAAGGGGGCAGCCAAGGCACAACCCCAAACTGCTTCTTTCACTGCTTCACACACGTCTCGGGGGAGCTGACCTCAGTTCCACTCCAGACACACTCGGGCACATCCTCCCCGCAGCAGCTGGGCCAGCTGCCCCAGTGCCGGCTCTGCAGTGAGGTCTCCGAGACTGTTGCCGCACCATGGTGCCAAGAGGACCGGAGAGCACTCGGCTCCAGGCTCCTCCCCACCTCCCCCCCACACTCCAGCTCTGGGCTCATTGGGGGCTGCTCTGCCCAGGTCCGGGAGGGAGTCCCTCCTGCCCTGATGAGCGAAGGGGCTCCGGGCACACACGGCACCACAGCAGACGGCAGGTGGGGAGTGGGCTCCCCTCTCGGCCTCTGCCCTCCCCTGCTCACAGGTGCCTCAGAGTTCGGAACCTCTGACCCTCCCGGAGGCAGAGCTGGAAACTGAGCTCTGTAAGAAACGGTGTCTACCCCGGGCACTGCCAGCAGCCGGCCCCACCTGGACCCTGGTGCTGCAGGCAGGTCACCCTGAATGTCCCCTTGTCCAGTCTACTGAGAGCTCTAAGAACAGTTAATCAAGTCAACAGTACAAATGCCACCTCTGAGGCAGCCCTCCGGACAGGAGAGCCCTGGGGCCAGAGGTGTGTCCCTGGGCAGCAAGAGTGACCACGTGGGGCGGCTGGTGCCGAGGGACCCGCGCCCACGCCACCTTCCTGTTGTGGAGTCAGTGCCTGCATGCGCCACTTCAGCACCAGCTTCCTTTGAACCGCGTGGAAAGGAGAGATAAACGGGCCCTCCGGGCCGGTGGCCGAGATAAGGGTACTCTGGTCACTCCCCCTGAGCCCCTGAGCTGCTCGTGGAGCTGGGTGCCAGGGCCTCTGCCTGTGGGAAAGGCAGGGCCAGGCCTCGCTTGGCGGACAGGGGAGGAAGAGAGGGGGAGCCCAGGGCTCGTGCTGCAGGAGGAGAGGGCCAGAGTGCCCGGTCCTCTCTGTGTGGGGAGGTGGGTGGAACAGGTGCAGAGTCAGGGCCTAGAAACAAAATGCGGAATCTCAAGGCCAGGGCCGCAGCCCCCTGTGCGCTGGGAGGGTGGAGGTGTGCCGAGCCCTGCTTGGTTTGTAGACAGCTGGCCTCCTGCTCACGGGGCGTTCTCTCTGTGTGCCAGTCTGTCTCCAAATTTCCCCTTTTTGCAAGGACACGATTATGTTGTGATTGTGCCCACCCTTAATGACCTCATTTCAACTTGGTAAAGGCCCTGTCTCCAGAGAAGGTCACACTCTGATGTAATGGGGTTAGGACTTAAGCATATGAATCCGGGGGACACAGTGCAACCCGTAACACTGCCGTTCTTTTGTTTGTTTGTTTCTTAAATCTCCAAACCTGGCAGATCATTTGTTGTGTGTGTGTGTGTGTGTGTGTGTGTGTGTGTGTGTGTGTGTGCGCGCGCGTTAAAATATACACGACGTAAAATTTACCACCTTAACCATCTTTTAGTGTATAGCTCAATGGGTTAAGTACATTCACGTTGTTGTACAACCATCACCACCATCCATCTCCAGAACTTTTTCACCTTCCCAAACAGAAATTCTGTCCTTATTAAATAGTCACTCCCCACTCCCCCTTCCCCCAGCCCCCCGGCACCACCATTCTACTTTGTGGCTCTGTGAATTTACCTGACCTGGGCATCTCACAGGTCATGGACTGATGTCCCCCTAAAGTTCGTCTGTTGAAGCCCTAACCCCCAATGGTAGTAGTGAGCTACACCCACTGTGTCCATGAACATGCAACCAGACAGGGCCGGATGAGGACTCAGCCAGAGCCCACCCATCTGCACACCAGGAAGAGAGCTCGCCCTAGAACCAACCCAGCTGGCACACTTCAGCTCCCAGAACTGGGAGAAAATAAGTTTTTGTTGTTTAAGCCACTCAGTCTGTGGGATCTTGTTATGGTAGCCTGAGAAAACCAATGTCTCCAGACCAGTGGACCCTGTAGCATCTGTCCTTTGTGACTGGCTTATTTCACTACATAGTGTCCTCAAGGCTCATCCATGCCCATCAGGCAGAGCAGAACTTCCTGCCTTTTTAAGGCTGAGTGATGTTCCATTTTGTCGCTGGACCGCATTTGGCTCATCCATTCCACTGCCAGTGGACTCGTGGGTTGACCCCACCTTTCAGCCGTTGCGAATGATGCTGCTGTGAACACGGTGTACACGTACCTCCTTTCTGGACCCTCCCCAGGCTTCCTGCAGGAGGGGCAGTGCCGAGGCGGAAGTGGGGAAGGTGGGTCCTCCTGCCGGTGGCTGGGCCCTGGGCTGGGCTCCATGTGGTGTCCACCAGGTAGGGAGCCCTTCCCTCCTGCCATCTTTTCTTTCCTACCCTCCGTGTTTCTTCTTTGGAGTGGGAATGGGCTGGGGGAGGGGGGCATAGCCGTGCAGTGACCGTGACCTGCCTCCTGGCCGGGCACCTGGGCCAGCAAGGAGGGACCACGCTGATGGCTTCCCCTCCACTCTTAGACCACGGTCCTGTGCCTGGCGCTGCCCTCTTGCGGGTGCCATCCTGCTGCCTTCACCGCTGCGCTCCTCCCACCTCCTTCCCTGAGGTCTGTTCCTCCCCTCCGTCCAAGCCCCTCGTTCTGGCCCTGTCTGTTGTGTGTCCATGTCTTGCTGTCTGTTCCCACTGAAGCTGGGCCCTCTACCGGTTCACCTGGAGTGACCGTCACAGAAGCCTCCGGCTGGTCCCTCCTCCAGCGCCACACCCAGACATCCTGCCAGTGTCGCCGGCCCCCGGGCCCCACTCTTGCTGCAGACCTTCGAGGCCCCTGATTCCTCCTAAATGAAGCCCGAGTCCTCGGCCCGCAGCTCACAGCTTCCCCAGGAGGACTGCTGCTGCCTCTCCTCTAGTTCCCGCACGTCACCTTCCCAGCCTCCCGCATGCGGGACCCTGGAGGCCCCGACCCCCTCCAGCGTCTCTGCTGGCTGAAGGCCCAGTCATTCTGTCTCATACGGACCTCACCTCTGTAAAGCCCTTCTGGATCCCTCGGGCCGGCCGTCTCTTTTCTGACTCCGTGGCACCACTTCCAGGCCATGGGCTATATCTTTATATCTGTGTCAGTGTCCTGTGGCTGCCATAACAAATTATCACACTGGCTTAAACAACAAATGTGTGTGCTCTCCGGTTCTGGAGGCAGAAGTAAGTCCAACTTACTTGGTGAAGTAAGCTTCACTTTACTAAGTGAAGCTGGGGCCGGGCCGTGTACAACTCTGGTGGCCCCGCGGACTCCTTGGCTTGTGGCCGCATCATTCCAGCCTCTGCCCCCATCCTCACACGGCCTCCTCTTCTGTCCTTCCTGCCTCGCGTTCTGGGGGAACTAGCGTCTGCCCCCTCACTCCATGGTCACTTCCCCGGGGAGACGGTCTCTGCTGCCCGCCTGAGGGTCCAGCTGCCCCTCATCGGTGGCCTTGCCATGATGCATGTGTCACGTGACTCCTGGGGTTCTGCAGCCCCCGGGGGCAGGGGCTGGGTCTGTGGTGCCAGCATGAGTCAGGGGTGCCCTACGTCTTGGTTGAGTATTGGGTGCTCAGTACATACATTAGTTTGATTGTCTGAGGGCAAACTGCCGCCGTGGTCACAGAGCCAGGCTGTGCAGAGTAACAGTCTCATCATCCTGGCCTGAGGGCTGCAGCTCCCCGCAGCTGGTGCTGCAGCCTCCGCCCGCCCCTCCCAGCACCAGCTGGCTCCGGCCCAGGCCCAGAGCATAAGTGATCTTTCCCTTCCCGAGGATCTGGGAGCAAAAGGCTCAGGTGGGTCCTTGGAGACAGAAGAGAGTCCTTTGATAATGTTCTAGATGCTGACTGGGGAGGGTCCTCGTCTGCCCACACTGGGGGCACTCGGGCTTTAGTGCTGAAAGTCCTGGGCAGAGTTGACCTTCAGGCAATTCAAGCTCCACCCAGCTGGAACCCAAACCCTGGGTGGGAGGGGCCGTGGGAGCTGTCGGCCCATCACCCCAAGAGCTCAGCCTGGGCACCTGGGGCTGCCTGGAGAGGAGCTCAGGCCCCTCCCGACTGCATTTTCCGGCCTGTTGTGGGGACTTAACCAGCCTCAGGGCCTTCTGTGTGGCACACGCTAGTCTGAGTTGTGAGCTCCCCCTGCCCGGGCAGCTGGGACTTGCCACGCTGGCCTGGTGATGTCATTGTTGGGGTGGCAGCATGAAGGCTGAGAGGTCCTGGTTCCTGGGGTGCCCTCTCTGCCCCTCCTTCTCCCACAGAACCACGGGCTCTGACGGCGGGCTCTCGCCAGGATGCAGCGGCTGACTGGATGGGGGATGTCTCGATGGAAAGGATTTTGACCCACGTGGTGTAGTTGCAGGAAGGGACAGCTGCCAGCCTGACGGTGGAGGAGAAAACAGAAGAACCACCCAGATATCTCAGAAAGCGCGGCAGCCTCTCACTGCCCGTGGGTGGCCTGGGGCTACAGTGCCAGGCCGTACTGACCTCTGTCCGGAACGATGCTCCGGGTCTTCAGGAAATGGCTGGATTATGTTCTGAGGTCCCTGTTTAAGAGAGAAAATCAGGTCCGTTTTGTTCTGTTTTATGTTGTTGAGATGAAATTATACAACAGAAAACTAAACATTTTCAAGTGAACCGCTCACTGGTACTTAGTTTATTCATAATGTACAACCACCGCCTCTATCTAGTTCGCAAACGTTTTCTTTTTTTTTTTAATATTTATTTTTTGGCTGCGCCAGGTCTTAGTTGCGGCATGCGGACTCTTAGTTGCGGCATGCGGACTCTTAGTTGCGGCATGCAGGATCTAGTTCCCCAACCAGGGATCAAACCTGGGCCCCCTGCATTGGGAGTGCAGAGTCTTACCCACTGGACCAGCAGGGAAGTCCCCCCAAACATCTTCAGCATCCCGAAAGGAAGCCCCATACTCATTAGGTACCTGCTTTCTGTCTCTATGGATGTGCCTCCTCTGGGCATTTCATATAAATGGGATCAGGCAGTAAGTGGGGTCTTTGGGGGCTGCCTTCTTGGCATAATGTTTGGGAGATTCATCCATGCTGTAGCCTGTGTAAATACTTCCTTCCTTTCTAAGGCTGAATAATATTCCCTTGTATGGATAGACCACTTTGGTGTATCAATGTGCTTATCCATTCATCAGTTTTTTTTGCTTTATTTTATTGCAGTATAGTTGACTTACAGTGTTGTGTTAGCTTCAGGTGTAGAGCAAAATGGTTCAGTTATATACATGTATTCTTTTTAAAATTATTTTCTCATATAGATTATCACAGAATATTGAGCAGAGTTCCCTGTGTTATACAGTCGGTCCTTGTCGGTTATCTGTCTTATATATAGTGGTGTGTGTGTTCACCCTTAGGCTTCTGATTTATCCCTCCCGATCCATTCATCAGTTGAGGGATAGTTGCGTTGTTTTACCTTTTGACTGTTTTGAAATATTGCAAAAGAGAGTGCCCTTTGAACGTTCTGGTACAAGTTTTGGTTTGAATACCTGTTTTCATCTCTTTGAGTTACATACCTCAGGAGGGTAATTGCTGAGTCATACGGTTATCAGTTCAGCTTTTTAAAAATGTCTTCGCTTTGAAACGTGTTTGGAAGGTGACCGAACTGGGCAGGTCACACGGCGGACCTGGGTGTAGTTTTTCTCTCGGAGACTCAGTTTTCCTGTCTGAAAAATGGGCATCTGGAAGTTCCTGCCCCCTAAGGGGATGGGGGCGGGGATTCAAGGAGATGATGTGGGCGGGTGGCCAGCCCTGTGCCTGGCCCAGAGGCTGTGCCGGGCAAAGGTCAGCAGGTATTTGGCAAAAATACCTACTTGCTACATCAAAGATTTGAGGGTTTTTCACTGGGGAGCTTACTTCCCTGTAGCACCACAGACATCCTCTGACTGTACCCAAGTTCTGCTACAAATAAAGGAGCCAGCCTTGGACACGGAGCCCCAGGACCAGTGGCCCGTCCCACAGATGGAATCTGCTCTCAGCACACAGGGCAGCAGGAGGAGGAGGGCTCAAAGCTCAGGATGAGTGTGGGGTCCAGAGTCAGCTGTGTCCCGTGGAGCCTGTGGGCCCTTTGGTGAGACCTGGACCTCCCTCCCCGCCCAGTTTTCTGAGCCTCTCCCAGAGGGGCGATGCCTACCTGGCAGGACCCCCCGCAAGGATGTGAGCTGCTATCTGTGAAAGTACCCAGCACTGTACCACCAGCACCACTGTGCTGCTGCCCTGGGACCAGGAAGGGGTGTGGGACCAGGAGAGGAGGGCAGGAGCCGGGAAGGGGGCTTCTGCAGACACCATGCGATGTGGTGAGGGCTCCAGGGCTGCCTCACGCTGCAGCTGACCGAGACGCAGGAAGGAAGCCAGTATTTGATCTGCTTTTAACTTCGTAAATAAATACAGCCCAGCCCTCTGCTGGCGGTGTCAATGGGGATGGAGACCACCCGCTGCCAGGGTCTTCCTGTCGCCCCACCCGAGTTCCCGGTGCCCCTTTTCCTGTTCTATCTTCTATTTTTTTCTTTGGCCGCGCCACGCCGCTTGTAGGATTTTAGTTCCCAGATGGAACCCGTGCCCCCTGCAGTGGAAGCACGGAGTCTTAAGCGCTGGACCGACAGGGAAGTCGCCTGTTGTGTCCTCTTGACCCCATGTGTATTTATCAGCGAGCCACTCCCTGCTCCCCAGGCCTCTCTCCTTCGTCCCTTGTCTGTTTTGGGCAGGGAGGGCTGAGAGCTGTAACCTTTGCTCCTCCTGAGGGCCTGCTCCAGACTCATGGGGTGGGGAGGGCACGTTGACCTGAGGGGTGGGACGGGGCCCGGGATCTCGCAGCAGCAAGGTAGCCGAGGTGGGAACCGGGGACCCTCCAGGCACCTCCGGTCCGGGAGGGCCCCCCTGCTCGGCTGCCCCCAGGAGGTGAGCAGCCAGCGGTCTGGGTACACGTTTCATGGGAGTCCTGCAGCGGGGGTCCCGCAGGGCCCGGCAGAGGCCTCGGAGGGGGTCTCGCTCCCTGAGGTGCAAAAGCAGAAATGAGGAGGGGCGTGTCGAGGCTCCTGGGGGCCCTGTGAGGGGCTGAGGGACTGAGGCTGGTCCGGGGGCAGGTGGCGCTTTCCGGGCTGGTGTGGCGTGGCTCTGCCAGGGCAGGGAGGACAGCATCGGGGGGCTGCAGGCACGGGTCTGCGATGGGCCAGGTCCTCCTCTGACCTCAGGAGCCCGACTGGCAGGGATCTCATCCATCCTGGCTGGGGAGAATGCAGGTGGACAGGGAAGAGGCCCGGGAAGGGGTGTGTAAACTCAGAGGAGAAGGGTGGCTCGGACCCGGCGTGGCGTGCGGCTCTGCCAAGTTGACGGGTGGGCAGCGTGATGGCAGGGGCTGCCCTTGAGGCTACATTTACAGAGAAAGCCCAGGCTTCCCTATTGTCTTTATTGCTCAACAGTACAGAGGTGGGAGGGTGTCCTGGAGCCTAGGTGGCCATCACCCAGACCTCTCTCAGGGAGCACACCCTCGGAAGTTTCAATTCTATGCTTATTTTGTGCTTATTTTACGTGTGATTGCCAAGGGGCTGCTAGAGATTAAGGGAAGCCGCCCTCATTTGCTCCCCCCGGTACCACCACCTCACCGTTGCCAATGGCGGGAGGGGCTTAGGAATGTGTCATGTGCGCAGCATAAAGTGGACCACTTTAATGATTGTCAGTGTGCCGTTCAGCGGCATTAAGTACATTCACGTTGTTGAGCAGCCATCCCCACCATCGTCTCCAGGACTCCTTTCATCTTCCTGAACCAAACTCTGTCCCCATTAAAAGGTAACTCCAGTCTCTTCTACCCCCAGCCCCCGGTAACCACCATTCCACGTTCTGTGTCTATGAATTTGACTGTAAATGCAGTCATAGAGTAAATTTGTCTTTCTGTGACCGGCCCATTTCACTTAACACGGCATCCTCAGGGTTCATCCACCTTGCGAGCAGATATTGGAATGTCCTTCCTTTCTAAGGTCGAGTGATACTCTCCATCGTATGGATATATGGATAGACCACATTTTGTTTATCCCATCGATGGCTCTCGTGAATAGTGCTGCCGTGAACTTGGGTGTGCAAATATCTGTTCGTGTCCCTGCTTTCAATTCCTTTGAGTACGTACCCAGACGTGGGATTGCTAGATCATATAGGAATTCTATGTTTAATTTTTTCAAGGAGTTTTTTAAACCAGTGTCGTCCTTGAGGTGTAAGAAGGGGATGGGACCTGGGCACCAACTGGGACCCCCCCCCCCCAACCGAACCGACCCTTTTCCTTCTGCTTTTTTTGAGGGGGGGGGCTGCCTTTTTTCCTTGCATTGGAGGATGGATTTTAGATTTGCAGAGTGCTTGGCTGGAGGCTGCTGAGCCAACTTGCCTGGAGAGGAGGTTTCAGATTTCACTGTGCAAACCTTTTTCCACACTAAGCCGGGAGCTGTGACTCAGCCTCGCTGCCCCCTCCCCTCCCTCCCCTCCCTTCCCCCTCCCCCTCCCTCCCCTCCCTCCTCCCTCCCTTCCCCCTCCCTCCCTTTCCCCCTTCCCCTCTGGCTCTGAGTTGGGTTGAGCCTCCTTCATCTCACTGAGCCTCTAGAAGCCATGGGATCCCAGGCCCATGCCCGCTTCTTTCCTGTGTTTGGCTTCAGCCTTGGGTAGAGCTTTGCAGGAAGTGCCTGGCCTCAGCGGCCACCGTGTCACCAAGTGGCCAGGCCCAGAGAGGTTTTCCTGCTGGGTGTTGCTGGCAGAGGAGGGGAGAACAAGGCCTCTCTCTCACTTTGCTCTGGTTCTGGGGAGACAGTGGCTTTCCAAATCCCCAAAGAATGCACCTTGTGCTCAAGAGGAGGGGGACCCCTGTGGTGTGGGGACCTCAGGTATGAAAACCCTCCCACAGGGTGAGAGGAAGGCAGGTCCCTGTGTGCTGGTTAGAAGCGGGAAGAGGCAACTGAGGGCTTTCTTCCCGCCCATCACACTTGCATCGGAGCAGTCTTGGGGGGGTCATTGAAATGAGGGGTGCTGAGTCCAGATGAGCTGGACAGTAGACTGAGCCCTCAGGTGGGATGCAGAAGGGGTGGCCAGCCATCCAGAACTCAGGCTTAAAAGCATCAGTTCCTCAGACGTCGGTTTGGGGAGGTGTGTGCAGAGGGAAGATGGCTGGGTTTTTAGTTGCCAGGGAGCCTCCTCACTACGCCATGGCATCTGGCTGCAAATCTGGCCCCTCAGTCTCACCTGGTGGGGGTGAAGCATCCACGTCGGAGCCTATGGTCCCCCTGGACACGGGCCAGCAGACCCTCACGGGGTGGGGCAATGACTTGGTTTTGCACCAGGTTGTAGCCGGGATATCGTGGAACCAGCACGTGGTTTCACAAACATGAATTCCTGCAGTTCTTGGGGTGAGCCTTGGGGCCCTGAGCCTGACCCTGAAGTTCTTACTGGAGACTCAGTGTCGATTTGACCTTGGTCACGAGCTCAGCGCAGTCACGGGCCTGGGAATCAGGTGGCGTGCTCAGTGTTCTTCCAGGCGATAAAGAATATGTTGACTTTTTAAGATTGTTATTTTTTATTTTATTTTATTTATTTATTTTTTTTGCGGTGCGCGGACCTCTCACTGTTGTGGCCTCTCCCGTTGCGGAGCACAGGCTCTGGACGCGCAGGCTCAGTGGCCATGACTCACGGGCCCAGCCGCTCCGCGGCATGTGGGATCTTCCCAGACCGGGGCACGAACCCGTGTCCCCTGCATCGGCAGGTGGACTCTCAACCACTGCGCCACCAGGGAAGCCCAAGATTGTTATTTTTTAAAAAACAGTTCAAAGGTTCTTAGGATATGTGGACGCTGGTAATTCTGAGCTAATGGAAAAGCTGGGCCCAGAGGAGGAGTTGGGGGCAGAGGATGGGACCTGTTGAAGGAGGTGGGGAGGGCATGGCTGGCCGCCCTAAAGAGTGACAGTGATGTTTTAGAGCTGAGGGGGCCTCTATCCATTGTCGAGTTCACAGGCCCAATTTTAAGTCAGCAAAACTGAGACATGGACGGCTTACGTGAACCGCACCATCTCAGGTGTGCAGCCCCCTGGACAAGACCAGAGCCTCTCGCTTCTGAGACATTCCTACCACGGCTTAGAGCTGCCCACCTGCCCCACCTGGAGGGTGAGTCCCAGGTTGCAGGGCCAGAGCAGAGAGCCCTGTGGCCCGGGGGGACCATTCAGGTTCGAGGGGAATGAGGCCTCGGCAGCTGAAGCCTTCCGCCCGTGCCCAGCTGCTGTCGGAAGCAGCTCCCGTGGTTGGCAAGTTTCGAGTAGGGGTTGCTGTAATTTAGGAAAAGAAGGCCTCGTGTTTATTTTATTTAAACAAGCAAACAAACCTGTGATTCCCAGAAGGAAGTGGGAGCTGGAGTCAGACCTGTCTTGGAGGGTGGGGTATGGAATTAGGGTTCTGCATTAACAGGGTTTTGTGGGTTTTAAGACAGTTGACCCCTCCCCAGCTGTCCTTGGGGATCCTGAGTGAAAGCTAGTGAAGTGCCATTGCAGATACTCAGGAGGAGGAGGTAGAACTTGACCATGGCCTCGGACTGTCCTGCAAGGACAATACAAAACCCAAAGTCCAGGGGGTCTGTGGGTGATAACACAACGATCTTGGTAACTAAAGCCCCTATGATGGTCCGTGGATTAAGGGTCCATGGGATTAAGAGGTACCGGGGTGCCTCTGTGCAGCTCTTGGGGTCCTCCTGCTACACTCACCCCAGAACTAGCCTCTGCTGGGACCCTCCTGTGGACACACACACAGGCAGAACCCAGCCTGGCCTTTGCGGCTGGCACCTGAGTGCAGACACCAGGGACATGGGCGGATCGGCATGGCAACCAGCACAGTGCCAGGCCGGGTGGGGGTAGTGCAGGATCTCTGCCCTGGCTGTCTGCTGGGGTCCGATGGGAATCCTTTACAGCCACCAGGGCCCAGGCCACCCTGGGTATCTGACTCGGTCTGTTTTCAAAGCTCCCCAGGTGACGCTGCCCTGTAGCCAGGGCTAAGGACACCTGTTAGAAGGCATGTGACCAGCTGGGACTGGAGGTGGAGGAATGGGGTGAGGCAGAGGCGTGGGAGGGAGCTGGGACTTTGGCCGTGTGGGCGCCCGCAGCCGGTCTTAGCCTGCAGTGAGCTCCTCCAGGCTGCCCACACGGAAGGAAGTGAGAACAGTCCCGCTTCAGGCTCTGGAAGCCCGAGAGTGGCCCTGTGCTGGGCCCTGTGCCCGCCTGGCCTAGGCAGTGTTTGGTGGTGGCAGTTGTTGTAAACTGGTGACTGACCGCCCCGGAGGCCACCTGCGCTGTAGCCTTGGGCTGCTTGCAGGTGAGTCATGGTGACGTGACTTAACCCAGTTAGGATGACCTCTTGGAAATCCCAGGTGCCCTTTGGAAGGGGTCGAGAAGTGACCCTCATGTGAGATTTGGAACAGGCTGGGCCATTGTAAGTTGATGTCCCAGTGAGGGGCTCCCCTGAATTAGAACGGTTCTGGGAACAGAGCTACCAAAGGGCCAAGGGCTTGGAAGCATGTGTGGGCTTTGTGGTTTGGCCTGGGATGGGGCTGACTGCCGTCAGGTGCCTGTAGGAAGGTGTTAGCTCTATAACTAGGTACCCCCAAATAGGGAGCCTGCTGTAGCATAAGCCACTCTCTGTGCTCTCAGGGACACTCGGCTGGGAGAGGCCTGCATCCTGTTTCCTGGCCCTGCACCTAGGTCAGCAGGATCAGGTCGGACCCCACAAAGGGAAAAGAATGTCCCTGACAGCAAGACACTAGCACTTGGGGTCCACCTTTCAGGGCCCCCTCCCGCTGCCCCACAGCTGTCGAAAGCCCAGCCTTGTGTCGCCTGACCAGGGGGCTGCTGCTTCGTCCCCTCCTCGCGCTGCCGTCTTTGGGTGCCGTCAGTTGTGAAGGTGAGGTCAGCCTACCTGAGGCCTCTGTTCCACGCCTGTAGGTGACTGGTGGGGCGTGGAGCCCCTCTCCTGGCTCTAACGCAGGCTGCTTCTCTGCAACGTAGATGCACCATTCGGGACGCCGCCGGGGTACGGCTGTGCCACGGACCGGGCCGAGGAGCAGCGCCGGCACCAGGACGGGCTGCCCTACATGGATGACTCACCCTCCTCCTCGCCCCACCTCGGCAGCAAGGGCAGGGGCAGCCGGGATGCACCGGAGTCCACCAAAGTGGTGAGTCCTGGGGTGGGAGGGCGGGTGCCAGCAGTAGCAAGTAGGTGATGGGACAGCCAACAGTCGGAAGTCAGTCACTAAAGCCCTTATTCCCCCATCTGGTGCATGGGGACCGCCTGCCGGGAGCATGAGCTGGGGGGTCGTGGGGCTCTGTCGGCGGGGCATGGACGAGGCAGGCAACCGTGCTGAGGCCCAGAACTCGCTGGCTGCCGTCTAAAGCAGCGGAAACTGGGGTGGTGGCCCCAGCAGGGTGCCGAGCAGGGCGGTGTGACATGACTCATCCACTTTCCAGGGTCCCTCTCCTGAGGTCTCATTGTCATTAATGATCCCGCCATCACCTCCACTCTACAGATGGAGAACTGAGGCCCCGAGGTCCATGGCGAGTGCAGGCTGGCACATCCTGCAGGTGCCTCTCTCGTGGGCACAGGGCTGGGGTGGTGGCGGAGCTGGTGTGCCAGCCCAGCCTGGCTCAGTGTCCTCACGCTCCCAGCGGTCCCAGGGCTCAAGCGGGCACTTCTGAAGTGCATTAGGGCCCAGCCGGGCACCCCTTTGACCTGTCGGGGTCTTTCCTTTTGGTCTGAGAGGGTGCTGTCCTTGGGGCACCTCTGTCTTTCTGGTCCCACTGTCCCTGAGGACACATACCTTCCCCCTTCTGCTTAGCTTGTTTCTGGGTAATCTCCACTCTGAGTTTAAAACTGAGAGAGAGGGACTTGCCTGGTGGTCCAGTGGTTGAGACTCTGTGCTTCCACTGCAGGGGGCCCGGGTTTGATCCCCGGTTGGGAAACTAAGATCCTGCATGCCACATAGCGCAGCAAAAAAAAAAAAAGAGAGAGAGTGAGAGGACTCTGCTTTTCCATGTGGCTGGAAGCATATCTTTTCACTGCAGTGGCCTCTCCGCTGGGCTGGCGCCTTAGCTGCAGAACTACTTCTTTCTTTAGCTTTTGTGATTTCTGAAGACCACCGTGCTGGGCAGGCTTCTCGTCCTGAAACGGGAGTGGGAGGGGAGCCCATGTGTAATGCATACCTCCCTCGTGCAGCTTCTTACCAAACAGCCAGTTGCACCATTTTACAGACGAGGGGACTGAGGTTCAGAGAGGCAAAGTGACTTGCTTGAGACCATACAGCTACCAGATCTGAAGCCTTCCCAACCCCTCAGCTGACAGTCTTTCCCTCAACTGCCTTGCCTTTTTTATTTTGCGGTACGCAGGCCTCTCACCGCTGTGGCCTCTCCCATTGCGGAGCACAGGCTCCGGACACGCAGGCCCAGAGGTCACGGCTCATGGGCCCAGCTGCTTCGCGGCATGTGGGATCTTCCCGGAGCGGGGCACGAACCCGTGTCCCCTGCATCGGCAGGCGGACTCTCAACCACTGCGCCACCAGGGGAGCCCAGCCTTGCCTTTTTATGATGCATCCCCTTTCTTCCTGCATTGTGGGTGTCACTTGGTACAGAGAAGCATCCTTACGGCTGAGCCCTGAACTTGGACAGTCTTCCCTGTCCGTCTGTGGTCCCTGAGGGTTGTCTTCCCCCCGCACCACCTTGCTCTACTTCAGGCCCCTTGAGGAGGCTGCTCTGCCCTCCCTGTGCCCCAGGCCCTGTGCGGCTGGATGCCCACCTACCTCTCCCTGGGCTCCTGCCCTCAGACCCCTGCCACACTGACTTGGGGTTCTGCCCCCACATTTTAGCCCCCAGTTGAGGGGCTTATCTGCTGTGGAGCCTGTCCAGATCCAGTTGCTCACCCCCTCCTGCCTCGCAGAGCCCACAGGCATTTCTCACGTTACACACGAGGCTAGAGGCTGCACCTGCTTGCCAGGCCTGGGGGCTGCAGTCCCCAGCAGGCCACCTGGCTCAGAGAGGTGTCAGGAAGCACCTGAGTGAGATGGGGACTTGATCAGAGGAGGGCTGCACTGTTTTGTTCCAGAAGCCCCGTGGTTAGGTGCTTGGAGCCCCAGGGTGGGCACCCTTCACTCCCCTGGAGACAGGCACAGCCCTGACTTTCTGGGTCCCCCATCAGCTCTGCAGTGAGACTTCCTTCTTTCATCTTTGATTATGGGTTTGAAGACGATGCAGCTGTCACTTTCTAGCACCCACAGAAAGCACGGTGGTCTCGAGGTCAAAGCTGCGTCATCCCCATCAGCCAGGGGAGGGGTCCCTGCTCATCCCTCTCCGTCCCTGCCTTCCCGGGTGGGGCTCATCCCCGGCTGCCGAGCTTGGGCCCTTTGAGCGGTGAGCTGTCAGGAGGACCTTCCTGGGGACTCCATGGCGACTTGGGGGCTCGGTGGCCTCCTGGGGTGCAGGTCAGCTCTGTGCATACCCGTCCCCAGGGGTGGGTAAGGGGTCAGCAGAGGCCAGGCCCCCCCCCCCTTGCCTGGGGCACTGTGGAAAGGATGCAGGTGGCCATGTAGGGTAGATCCTGGTGACCGAGGCCGTCCCAGCGCTGAGTGTCAGTGACATTCTCCATCCCTGGTCGTTCTCAGAGGTGCCTGCCAGTCTTGCCTGTGTTTCCCCTGGACCCATGACTATGCAGTGCCAGCCAGCGATAAAGATGAGGGTCTGGGCATCACCCCCGGCTGCTATCCTGTGGGGAGGTGGTGTCCTTTGTTCTGCAGCTGTGCTGACCACCACATCCCAGCCGGGAGCAGCCAGCCCTCACGGCCCAGGTTCTGCGCCCCAATCACCCCAGGCCCCGGGTGGGGGTGGGCCTGGCAGCTGGCTGGCGGGTGGCAGTTCTGTTCCCCTGGGTCCCTCCCTCAGCTTCCCTACCTTGTTTTGCCACACCCAGTTCATTTTTTATTTTTTATTTGTTCTTTTAGCCTCAGGGTTGTGTTGCCTTGCCCTCTCCCCTCCCGGGCAGCAGTGAGAGGAGGCCTCCTTCATTCCTTCTTCCACTCGCCCTTTTCCTCCAGCCTCCTCCTGCGGTCTCGCGTCTGGACTGGGTGCATTCACCAGCCCTCCCCCCGCGCTGGCACGTGCCGAGGTGGGGTTGTAAACATCGCGGGTCCCCGCCCTGGCCTTTGCTCTCTCTTCTGCACTTCCCCTCCACCCTCTCTCCTCCGGGTGGGGTGGGCCAGTGTCCAAGCCGAGACGAGCCGTCCCTGTCTGCTGCCACTGGCCCGTTTGAGGCTCAGGAGAAGGTTGTAGTCTGAGGAGAGGTGCCCTCGCCCCCGCCCAGACGTTCCCTTGAGCTGGCTGCGCCCTCTGGAACGGAGAGCTGGACGGGGCGCTGCCCTGCCTACGTGCCTTTTCCGCCCGGCTCTGCAGGCCGCGCGGCGGTGGGAGCAGCCCCACTGGCCGTGCTCACAGTAGTGGGGTTGTTCCCGGGCGCACGAGCCTTCACCCTGGACCCGCTGGGAGGCACGTGCAGGGTCCGCACAGCGTCCGCTGGGAGCTTGCTTCCCCGAGGCGCCTCCGCTCGCGACGTGGCCTCTGTGATCTGAGGTGAGAGGAGATGATGGGATCCCTTCACCCTGCACATCTGTGCTGATAGTGGTGGCACTGGGGGCCTAGAGCAGCCTGCATGGATGGTCCTAGACCCCAGGACCCGCTTGTCTCACGGACAGGGGTTCCCTGGAGGGGCCCTTGGAGCTTTGTAAAGATGCGGCCAAGCCAGGGCCCAGCCAGTGGTTCTGGATCCTCTCATTGGTTGGTTTATTCTGTGAGTCTTCGTGGAGCACCTGTGTGTTCCGGGCACTGTGCCCCAGAGGCTCCCACCCTTGGAGCCGCTGCCCAGCGTGGTCTGGACGGGGCCTCTGGTGTGGGACGTGGGGGTCCTTTCCCCGGAGTGGCTCTAAGCCAAAACTCTGATGGCTGTCCCCCATGTGTGCACACACAGCTGTCTCCCATTCACCCACAGGCTGGGAAACCAATGACGGAAAGCGCAGGGCTGTTACGTCCCCTTCTCTGGACACAGGGCCCCAGACGTCTGGCGCCTCGCTCAGACTACAGTGAGGCCGGTCAGCACAGGCCGGGCAGAGGGAGGGCAGCCTCAGCCTGGTGGAGCACAGGCCATGGGCACGGCCAACCTGACACCAGATTGCCTTGTTGGTGGTCCAGGAGCAAGTGAGGGGTGTGGCCAGGAAGTCGATGAAAACAGCAGTTTCATTGCCTTTGGAATCGTCATCTGTATGAGTTTCCTGGGCATCTGTAATAAAGTGCCACAGACCATGTGGCTTAAACAACAGAGGTTGATTTATCCCAGTTCTGGAGGCTGGAAGTCAGCAGGGTTGGTTTTTCCCGGGGCCTCTCTCCTTGGCTTAGAGATGCCCGTCTTCTCCCCGTGTCTTCCCACTCTGTGTGTCTGTGTCCTAATCTCCTTCTCTTGTTCTTGTTTATATTGAGGCACTGACATATAACATATCCGTTGTAGGTGTACAACGTAACGATTTGATATATATATATATTGTAGAATGATCGCTAACCGTAAGTCAACATCCATCACCACACGATTACAAACTTTTTTTCTTGTGATGAGAACTCTTAAGATCTATTCTTTCAGCAACTTTCACGTATACGATACAGTCTCATTAACTATAGTCACCGTGCTGTTCATTACATCCCCAGGGCTTATTTATTTTCTAACTGGAAGTTTGTACCTTTTGATCGCCTAGTCTCTTGTTAGAAGGATACCAGTCATTTTGGACTAGGGCCCACCCTGATGACCTCCTTTTAACTTGATTACTTCTCTAAAGGCCCTTTCTCTGAACACAGTCACGTTCTCGGGCACCAGGGACACATCGCCCCCATGATACCATCACAACTAGGGATGGAGTGTGGTCTCCCAGCCATCTTGGACCCTCCCCCCCGCCTCCGAGGGCGCGTGAGCTCTGTGCTGACGCGAAGGCAGCGGAGTACCACCCCACATACAGTAGCGGTGTTTAGTAGTAGGGAAGGGGGGACCTTGCCGTAGCCCACATGTATGCGGGTCCAGAGTCTAGAAAGCAGGCTCAGAAGAGCAGGTTCAAGGGACAAAGGCCCTGAACCCAGAGGATGGGCTTTCCCTTGGGCAGGTGGCCACGGCCCCCAGCCCCACCACTGTGGCTGGGAGGGAGGCGGCGCTGCCCGGGCCTGATCGGTCCAAGGGTCTGGTGGCAGTGGCACAGAGGCCGGCGAGGCAGGTACTGGGAGAGGAGAGGGGAACTGCAGAAGGAGTCGGGGTGGCCGTGTGGGGGGCCCGACGCCCCCTGGGCTCAGCCTCTTCCAGGACAGCCAGTCCTCGGTCACGGGTAGAAGGTGTGGAGAGAGGCCTTGCCCGCCCTGCTCAGCTCCAAACTGCCCGTTTCCTGGTGTCAAGACCAAGGGTGGCCTTTGGCTTAGCTGGATGACCATCCAGAATTTGCAGCGACCACAGTCGAGCTGCCATGCCGGGACCCCCATGCCTTCCTAATTTAATCCCACCTGGAACCTTCTCGGGAAGCTTGTCCTCAGGTTGACAAGCTGGCTTCCTCTCTGAGAGAGGCCGCCTCAAGCACCCTCCCCCAGGTCTGACTTTTGTCCGTTTCTCCTGCAGAGTGAGCTGGACTTGGAAAAGGGCTCAGAGATGAGGAAATGGGTCCTGTCTGGAATCCTGGCTAGCGAGGAGACTTACCTGAGCCACCTGGAGGCGCTGCTGCTGGTGAGGAGGTGCAGGGGCCGAGCGGGCAGGATGGGCCCTGGCGAGCTCTGCTCACGCATCCCAGGTCCCAGCTCAGCCTGGGAGCAGCCCACCCTCCCACGATCCTTGACACACCTGTGGGCAGGCAGGACATGCTACCTCTGTGGAGGTTGGGCCTCCCCAAGGGGCAGTGGATGCCAGTGAAAGACTCGGGTACCAAACCAAGCTGGCTTTAAATTTTTATTGTTAATGGAATTTAAAAAATAAAAGCATGTGTGTCACGTGGCCACAATGTACTTGACGAGTGGCGAGCCCTGACACCTGTGCTGCCCCGCCAGTCACCTGTGCCCTCTTCCAGCCCATGAAACCTTTGAAGGCTGCTGCCACCACCTCTCAGCCGGTGCTGACGAGCCAGCAGATCGAGACCATCTTCTTCAAAGTGCCTGAGCTCTATGAGATCCACAAGGAGTTCTACGACGGGCTCCTCCCCCGCCTGCAGCAGTGGAGCCACCAGCAGCGCGTGGGCGACCTCTTCCAGAAGCTGGTGAGTGACCCGGAGCAGAGACCCGGCAGCCTCCTGGGGGTGACGGGGTGACGGGCGGAGGCCAGGCCTCTCCCTGAGCCTGGTGCCACCTGCGGGCGAGGCTGCTGAGGGCATGATGGGGAGGGAGAGTCCTAGACACATCTTACTGCCTGGGATGCCGAAGGGGGGCTGTGGGGAGGGAGTGCCGCCACAGCACCACTGCTGGACCGCGTGAAAGCGAGGCTTCCCTCCCTCTGCTGGCCCCAGTGACATCTCTGGTCCTTTCCGGGTCTGCTCAGTTTTACTCAAGGTTCCCAGTCTCCAGACTGGTCCCCTCTGGACCACAAAGATGCCGCTGCCCTGGGAACAGGACTCAGACTCTGGGCAGGGGTACTGGGGCAGGCAGAGCCTGGAGGGACAAGCACAGGTGGGGACAGTGGGGGTTTGTTGTACTTTATATCATTTTTGCAGTTCTGTGAATTAAAGGCTCTTGAATTAATCAAGAATTAAAAAAAAAAAAAGTAGTTTGGGGAGGGAAGGCTGTTCAATAAAAGGGTCATACGAGAGGAGCCCTTGGGTCCCCAGGGGGTCCCTAGCTGAGGAAGTGGTGAGAACAGGCCTTGCGTGTGGCCCCAGCTCCCGCCGCAGCCATTTTGGGGACCTGGATGCACGTTTAATGCTAGCGACTGTGACAGCAGCTCCCTGGATCCTTGCAGGAATCAGGATGTGTCCTGTGGACAGGCTGGAGGAAGGCAGGAGGGCTGGTTTGTACCTGGGGACGGCCATGCCGGGCTGTGAACCGAGGGACCGTGAGGCCGTCTGGTCCCCGGGTAGTGGGTTCAGCTCTGATCAGGGGGCTCAAGGGGGCCTGCGGGTGCCCTGTCTCAGCTGAGTAGAGGCAGCCCCACCGGGCAGGTCCCAGCCCCACCCCGTGCGAGTGAGGAGGCCGAGGGGCAGGAGGTCACCTGCCCAGACAGTACCCCTGGTCTGTCTGCCTCCAGGAAGAGTGCTTTGCCCCTGCCTTCAGGGGCATAATACTGGAGAGTGGGTGGTGCTGGATGACAGAACAAGGGTTTCTGCAAGGGCTCAGTGGGCCCAAACTGGCTGGGAGTCCGTTCGGCAGACGTAGCTCTGGATCCCTGGTTACAGGGAGGGAGAGGCGGCCATGGGGGCAGGTCAGGGACCTTCTCTGGCCATTTGCTGACCTCGGGGCCCATGAGGAGCGAAGGATTCGGCTTTTAAAAAGTCAATGGGATTGGGAAAACCTAGTAATCAGATGAAGCGGGTTGGTGGACCCCTTGGCACTGGCCAGGCCACCCCCGGAAGGGACCAGGCTCGGGTGAACACTGAACTGAGACGTGGGTAATGAGGATGATGGAGAAAACTCTCAGATGGAGCTGCCGGATAGATGTTTGTCTTCCAAGGTGTGAGGTTCATGTGTGTGGAGGCCCCCACCTCTGGGTCTAAAGGGGGAGCCAGTCTCTTTAGGTGGAGCCTGGTGGGGCATGTCTCTATATAAGGGGCAGCAAAGAGGCCACCTCCCAGCACCGCGAGCCCCCATCCTGGGATGCCCTTGAAGGCGGGTGCTGGGTAGGCCTGGGTGACCGAGATTCCACCTCTGAGGACCCTTAATCCTGATTAAAGGGTTGCCCGGGCCTCCTGTGCTCTTTCCCTGGAGTGTTCTCCCTCCCGCGGGAAGCCGGTCCTCTGGGGGTGGGGTGGCCAAGGTCACCGGGCCCTCTCTAAGTGCCCAGAGCACGCGGTGAAAGAACGCCAGCCCCCAGCCCTCCTGGGCCGCCCAGACGCCCAGCTGGCCCACCGCCACGCCAGCCCCCAGCCCTCCTGGGCCGCCCAGACACCCAGCTGGCCCACCGCCACGCCAGCCCCCAGCCCTCCAGGGCCGCCCAGACGCCCAGCTGGCCCACCGCCACGCCAGCCCCCAGCCCTCCAGGGCCGCCCAGACGCCCAGCTGGCCCACCGCCACGCCAGCCCCCAGCCCTCCTGGGCCGCCCAGACGCCCAGCTGGCCCACTGCCGGCCTGTCTTGGCTCATGCTGGGCTCCGGCGTTCCGCCCGGGTGTGGCTTTCCTGTTGGCCACCGCCCCGGGCTGCAGACTCTCCCGCCCGGGACCCCTTTCCCGTGGCCAGAGAGCGGAAGGCTGTGTTTTGACGCAAGTGCTCCCCATCGTTGAAGCCCACATCTTTGAAGAATTGTGTTGTGGGCAGAAACTGCAACCACGCTCTTCCCCAAATAACACTCTGAAGTCACTCGGAAACTGAAAAAAAAAAAATTAATAGTCTGATGAACACCAGAATTTGGAAAGTTTCCTCTGGTTTCCCTGGTGTCCTTGAACTACCTTCACGTATCAGACGTTGCAGCGCAAAGACGTGGGGAGAGAGGTGGGGCCGCGGTGGGAAGTGGAGCCCCAGGAGCCACGTGCTGCATATGCACGTGTGTGCCGCCAGGGCCGGGCGCTGGGTCTCCCCAAGGACAGACAGACACCGTCCCCGTCCCTTTCAGATCAGCACAGCGGGGTCAGGCTCCCCAGCTAGGCGAGTCTTAGAACCCGAGGAGCCTGTGATGCCCCAGCCCTGGTACCTCTGCTACCCGGGAATTCATGAGCCACACCTGGTAGCTCTGGGGGTGGGGCATCTGACGGCGCCTTAACTCCCCTTCCTGTGGGGCTGTGGGTTATTGCTACCCATCGGGGCTTTGTTTCTGGCTGAATTTTTATCAGCTCGGGTTGTTTGTTTCTAATCATTTCCAACTTCCTGTATTGTTGCAAGAATAGCACAAAGAACTGGGTGTGCGCCGGATATACCAATTGTAACATTTTGCACTGATTGTAACACTTTGT
Source organism: Phocoena sinus (assembly GCF_008692025.1). NCBI lineage: Eukaryota > Metazoa > Chordata > Mammalia > Artiodactyla > Phocoenidae > Phocoena > Phocoena sinus. The sequence goes on along the minus strand of NC_045776.1, from coordinate 64,632,481 downwards.
CACATTTGCTTAATCTTTAATCTTTATCTCTTTCTCTCTCCTTTGTATACACACCCCCCACCCCCCACCCCACCCCCACACACGCACGCATGCTGAATAGTTTGAGAATAAAATGCAGATCCCTCTGCCCTTTTACCCCTAAATACTTCATCGTGTATTTGCTAAGGACGTGCTCTTCCACAACCCACAGGACAGTCCTCCATCGGAGGACGGACGGTTCACAGTTGAGTGATACTATTATTTAATATGCAGTGCTTCTACAGATCTCTCCCAAGTTAGCCATCGTGTTCTTTGTAGCCATTTTCCTTCTGAGTCGGGATGCAGTCCAGGTCACGAGACGTACGTGGTTGTCGGGTCTCCTTAGTTTCTTTCCATCTGTACCAGTTTCTCAACCTCTGCTGGTCTTCCACAACCTTGACATTTTTCTGAAGCCTGCATTCTAGTTTGGGTCTGAGGTTTCTTCGGGAATAGATTCAGCTTCTGCGCTTCTGGCAGGGAAAAAAAACAACAAAACACTGCAGTGATGCTGTGTCCTGTCGGTGCCTCACATCGCGGGGCACGTGATCTCCACTGGTTAATTGGTGCAGCTCGGGTTCTGATTAGTGCATGAATTGCTTGGAACTTCTCAAAAATCGCGTGGAAGATGTGAGCTCCTGGAAGAGGGGGCAGGAGAGGTAATGAAAGGGGTTCTCCTCCCAAAGACCCTGTGTTAGTTTACTAAGGCTGCTACAGTCCAGGTGGCTCAAACAACAGAGATCTATCTCCTCCCATTTCTGGAGGCTGGAGGTCTGAGATCCAGGTGTGAGCAGGGCTGGTTTCTCCCGAGACCTCTCTCCTGGGCGCGTAGAGGCCGTTATCTCTGTGTCCTCACGTGGTCGTCCCTCTGTGTCTGTGTCCTAATCTTTACTTCTCATAAAGCCCCTATAGTCAGATTGGATCAGGGCCCACTTGAATGGCTTCATTTTTGCCCAATCACCTCTTTAGGTCCATCTCCAAATACAGTCACATTCTGAGGTGCTCAGGGTTAGGGCTTCAACATACGCATTTTGAGGGGACACAGTTCAACAGTGATATCCCCTCAGGACTCGGCTGAGACGTTGCCTCTTTAGAGAGACCGCCCTGACCACAGTATCTAAAGCAGCCCCGCTGTTCTCCTCACCTGCTCTGCCTTCAGCCATCTGCCATATTACTTGTTGCTTTACTTATTCATCGTGTGTCTCCTGCTAGCCGGCTGCGCTGTGTCTGAATGATTCGAGGTGACAGTGCCTCAAGCAGGGCCTTTGTTTCTGTGGGAGACGCTCAGTGAGTGAGGGGGAGGGGGAGAAGGCAGGGCTGTGGGTCCGACCGGATGGCAGGGAACCTGGCATCTGGAATGCAGCGACTCGTCCAGGTAATCAGTGGGGCCAAGCAGGGCCCCCTCCAGCTGCTGCTTTTTCTCTCGCGCCCCCAGGCCCACACGCAGCCCCCTCAAGGAGCGAGTTCAGAAGACCAGACAGTGCCAAGGGCATCTGGGATTGCCATCTGAAGAAACATAAAATTCAGTATAAATGCAAATGCATGTAGAAATAAAATTGAGGTTCGATGCAGACCAAACACCAGGATCAGCAAAAGCCTCAGTCCTCCTGCTCCTGGTCGGCTGCAGTGGGAGGCCCGGCCAGCAGGTCACGGCGTCTGCCCTTACACCCCAGGCCGGGGTTTCCCTGCTGCCTCTGGAGGTGACCTGGGGCCCAGCAATGGTGGTGGCTGCACACAGGACACCTCCCCCCAACCATGGAAGGCTTTACTCAGTTGAGTGTCGGAGCAGGAGGCCGAGTGAGGAGACACTCTATTAATGCCTTTGGTTGAGAACAGGACAAACAAACACCTCTCGCCTTGCACCCGGCAGCAGAGGTCTCCCACCTGCCAGGTGTGTAGTGTGACACCTGGGCCCCGTTGCCAGGTCTGGGCTGGGCTCATGTCTGGGCAGCGCGAGCCCCTCTTCTCCAAGGGCAGCTCAACTGAGTGTTTCTTGCGTGTCTGAAGAGATCAGATAGGAGCAGAGCAGTGGCCCCTCAGGCCAGGGATGGGTCCACTGAGGTCTCCCGCTGCCAGGATGCGAGGGGGCTGCTGCATCCCACCTGCTGGAGACGCTCATCCACATTCACTGATCTCCTGGAACTTCAGCTGCTGCTGGTGGCCTCATTTAAATGAGTGGGGTGGGAGGATGAAGAGAACTGCTACCCGCCCGGGGCTGTGAGTCACTTCTCAACGTGTCGCTTTGGAAGAAGGAAGTGTGCTTAGCGCGTGGGGAGGGGAAGCAGGTGGGAGGCGGTGACAGCGTGGAGGAGCTGAGTTTCCTGCAGCCCTGCGTTGTCTGCTGCACCTGGGCTTCCTCCAGAGCTGTGCATAGAAGCCCGTTACCCAGAGGGATGGAGACCGCCTGTCCCGCACCTGCCCCACACCTGCCCTACACCTGTCCCACACTCTCTTCCTTCCTCCCTGCAGGCCAGCCAGCTGGGTGTGTACCGGGCCTTTGTGGACAACTATGGAGTTGCCATGGAAACGGCTGAGAAGTGCTGTCAGGCCAACGCTCAGTTTGCAGAAATCTCTGAGGTACGTGTGACGCTGTTCAGACAGGTGCGCCCCTCCACCTCCTGAGGGTGGGCTGTGGGCTGGTCGTTGGCACACCGTGACCCGGGAGAACAAGACACAGCAAACTAAGGTCTGGTTGTGAACCTCACCTCTGTTTCCAGATGCCTGTGGGTTGTCCTGAGCAGACAGAGCAGCCCGAGGAGCACCCTGCCTCCCCAGCAGCCAGGGCCCAGCTCTGGGGTACCCCGGACAGACTTGCACTGTCTGTGTGTAGTTCGGGGTGTCCATAGTTCTGCCCCATTAACAGAGGTCTCTACACTTGAGTCCTGAGGCCAACTTTGCACCTTGCGGATGGAGAGCAGGTGGGGAGGTGTCATGCTCTGCTCCTCTGGGGTCTGCAGCCGGCCCGGGGGATGGGACTGGTGTGCATTCTGTCGACCCGCGTGGGAGGAAGCTGCAGGCTGGGCACCGCACCGGCCCGGGGGCTCTGAAACCTCAAGCCCTGGAGTGTTAGCACGAGGGGCCTCGGAAGAGCCCCCTGGATGCAGAAGACGGGCGGCCATCAGGGGCTGGTGGCCATGCCAGGTCCTCCCTGCCCCGCTCCATCCTGCTTCTGCCCGTGGCAGTTGAATGATACTTTCTTCTTCCCAGGCCTGTAGTCCTCAGAGCCCTGACCTGCCTTCCCCGCCAAACAAGGATTCTGGGTGGGAAGACCTCCAAGTGAAACCCCAGCTTTAGGAAGAGAAACGGCAACTAGAAATAGTCAGGGGAGGGTCTCTTGCTGGGATACGATCGTACCCCGACTGTCACACCTGGGCTTTGTTCCAGGGGATTTGTGCTGTTTTATAATTTATCACGGGGGCTGGGCCCTGTGGGTCCCAGCACTGGCGTCTCCCATGGTGATAACGTGCCACACCGTTCCCCAGAGCCCGTGGGTGCCCTGCTCCCCACCTGGTGCCTCTGGTAACGGGCTACATGCACCCAGGGCTGCAGGCTGGCTCCACACTTCCCTCTGAAGCTGCCCTCGTTTGCCTGCAGCATTGGGTCTGTTCCTCTCTTTAGTTCATTAAACTAGCAGCCCGCATACTCCTAACAGCTGGAATGCTGGCGCCAAGTCCCAGGCGACTTTGACAAATTAGAGTCATAATCTTTTAAGAGCAGGCTATGGTTAAATGGAGCCAAGTTCACGTCCACCAGGACAGGTGTCTACAGAGGAGGGAGGAAGCGATGGTGGGATACCACCCGGGAGTCACGTGGTCCCACCAACCAGGCACAGGCACAGGCACAGGCAGCAGGATGGGGTTCGGGGCGGCCAAATGCCGGTTCTGTGAAACTTTTACCATCAGGTGGTATCCACTTTGGTTTTCCATCCATGTTTCAAAAAAGACCCAGAGAGAAAAAAAAAAAAAAAAAAAAAAAGACCCAGAGAAATTAGAGCCACACAGACAGTGAAATGAACCAAAAGGACGCAGAAGAAGCAGGCCATTTAGAGGTGTGGGGAGTTGCATTCTGGGGGGTCAGAGCTCGGCCATGGGGACTGGATGTCCATCTCCAAGGACAGGCAGGGTGGAGCAGTGGTCCTTCATGTCTCCCAGGACTGGCCTGAGAAATGGGTGTGCTGCAGTGTCCAGTCAGACTGGAGTTGCCTGAGATGGGTTCTGCAAGCTCGAGCTCCCCAGATATAAAGTAGGTAACAGGAATCATGTGAAAAGGGCTTCCAGAGTCTAGTCAGTTTGGGAAATGTGGGGTTAAACCAAACTTGTAAGTTTTCTCAAGGCAGGCCTCCCAGAGCCCCGAGATGCTCAAGGTGCCCACGTTCATCACACCTTCCAGGGGCCCTTGGCGCGTGGGCTGCTGCCCTGGCTCGTGTGAGCGGCACCTAATTTTTGCAGACTTGAGCTCTCACGCCCCCTCATCCCCCCGCCCACCCTCTGGGAGCTGCCGAGGCAGATGGATGGAGGAGTTATTGAGGGGAGCTAGATTCTCAGGAGAGGCACCAAGGTGCATTGTGAGTTTGGCCTTCGTGAGCTTAAAATACACTATGTTTTCTAGTCCCAAGAGGTTTCCCACAGCCTGAGAGGTTGGGACGGTCATCTCCAGGCCCCTTCCCATTCCTGTGCTGTGTTTTCTGTTCACTCAGAAGTCTCGTACTGGGATTAACCACAGCTTCTTTCCAGAGACTATTTCAGGCACACAGGGACCTTTTATCCACATTTCTCTTGGTACCTTGGACCAAATCAGCAGTGCCTTTGACACGGTTGTGTTGAAAAACGACCCACCCACTAAAAAGCGCTGCTTACTTCCTGGGCAAGGGTGTTTGCAAAGTCAGGGGAGGGGAGGCTGGGGTGGAGGCAGAGTGCATGCCAGCGGCCTGCCCTGGCCTCCCCGAAGCTGAGTGCTCTTCTTTCTGACCCACCAGCCCCTTGCACGTTGTTTAACTGCTCCAAGAAAGCTGCTCCGTGCACCCAGGAGGGGCATTGCCAGTTGCCTTGGTTTGCAGGATCCTCTGCGTCAGAGGTTCTCAACCAGCGCTGATTTTGTCCCCTGGAGACACTTAGCAATGCCGGGGGACGTTTTAGATTGTCACAGCAGGAGGAGAGGGTGCTGCTGCACCCATAGGATGCTATTCAACATCCCAGGGTGCATAGGACAGCCCCTTAGAATAGAGAATTTCTGATCCTAATGTCAGCAGCGTCATCCAGGGCGAGCGTGTGCTCAGTTGGCCCCGTTCTGCAGGCTGTGGCCCGGACACAGCCCTGAGGTTTGCCACATCTGGACTTCTCAGCGGTGAGAGGAGAGTGGGAGTTCTGCTGAAGGTTCCTGACCGTGAACTCGCTGACACATCAGAGCTGCTTCATCTGCCCTGTGGAAAACTTGCTTTTCTCTTTGCAGAACCTGAGAGCCAGAAGCAACAAGGATGCCAAGGACCAAACGACCAAGAACTCTCTGGAAAGTGAGTTCTCCGTGCCGAAGCCCCTGCATGCCCCTGTGGTGGCGGCCGCTGCCAGCAGACAGGAGCAGCCAGGGCGCCCAGCTGGGTCACACTCCGGCCCCTCCGCTGCTCCAGATTTCCAGTAGTGGGGGGTGGGGGGATGGGGAGGGAGCAGCGCTGGCCGTGGTGGGTGCGGAGGGACACGGTCAGGACCTGTTGCCACCAATGGGGGGTGGGGGTGGGGCAGGGAACCAGGAAGAGGTGGGAGTTATCGGAAGCCCACAAAGCAGGCACTGCTGGGCATTTACAGTGTCATCTTGTTGTCCCAACGGCCCTGCAGGAGGCTCTTGTCTTCCCTTGTTTCAGATGATAAAACAGGTTTAGGGTGGAAAGGACCGTGTAGAACGCAGATTCAGAGTGGCTGGGCAGGAGTCAGGGCCAAGTAGTCGGGCTCCCGGGCCTGTGTTTGCCCTCATCCCTCTGGGCAGAGTGAGCTCAGGAGCAACAAGGTACTTCTCGTTTCTGGCTGTTAGGGTCTTGGGAGGAGTTACGCTCACAGAGAACAGCAGACGTGGGCTGGGGCCACAGCTACACCGCCCTCTGAGCCGGTTTCCCCCATTTCTGTAAAATGGGGGTAACAGTGCATGCCCTGCACTAGTCGTGGGGGTTATGGGCGGAGCTGCACCCTACATGTGAGAACACGTGAAGCGCCTGTGCCCGTGATGGGCTGTGCCCACCATGGAAAAGCGGGGATGGCCCTGGCCGCTTGGGGCTCCATGCTGCTGGCGTCCAGGGGTCCAAAAACGCTTATAAAACCAAGAGCCGCATCTCAGCATCAGGCTTGGATACACATGGAGAGTAGCGTGCTGGTCCGCACGCCCCGGCCTGGGATCTGCGCTGGCGCTTCCTCCCCAGAGTGCTGGCCAGCTCCCTGACCCCAGGCCGGAGGGCCGTCAACACGGAGGCCTTCGAATGCTTGCTGCTGACTCAGCCACGTGGGCTCGGGTTCTGATCAGCCCTGGACCTGGCACTGATGTCACAGACTGAAGGCTCACAGCCATGTTCCCGACCTTCCAATGCATCGGGTTCAACCTTGTCACTGAGCGGAGGGGAGGTGGGGTTCCCAGGGAATGTGGAGGCTGAGGCTGCCCCCACCTCCACCCTTGCAGTGAGGGTGGGTGGGCAAGGCGGGCGGTCAGCCTTCTCTCACCCTTCGTCTCTCCGCAGCCCTGCTCTACAAGCCTGTGGACCGGGTCACGAGGAGCACACTGGTCCTGCATGTGAGTCCCTCGGGCCCGGGGCCTCCTCGCCCTGGGGTTCTTGGCTTCTGTCCTGGGGCTGACACTTATATCTGTCAATTTTGCCCACCTGCCCCCTTTTCTGTCACACACCTGTACTGAGGATGCGGAAGTGAGGCACCTCTGCCATCCCTGGGCTCCTGGGGGTGGGAGCGGGGAACGCAGCAGGCTCGTCAGGTGTTCCAGATGCCTCATCAGAGTGGGTACAGGTAGGGAGCATCCCTTCCCCCGTGGACAGAGGCTTGCGGGTGGAGAAGCTTCCCCGGGGGAGAGGGCGGGACACATAGCACAGGTTGGGGCACCAATGGCAGGTGCATCCCGGGGCTGTGGTCAGACCACATTCTCCAGCCGGGAGAACGTGTGCGGAGAGGGTGTGCAGGGAGGCCCACCTGGTGGGGCTGTTGCTGAAGGCAGTGGGGAGTCACTTGCACGTTACTAAGTGGTCGTCTTAATACTGAGAAACAAAAGCAGGGAAAAAGGCCACCAGTCCTGCCAGGTGATCCTATTTGTCTGTGTTTAGAGTAAGTCTTACGTGCACATCTTTTTAAAAAATAAATTTGTTTATTTATTTTGGCTGCGTTGGGTCTTCGTTGTTGCGCGGGCTCGCTCTAGTTGCGGCGAGCAGGGGCTACTCTTCGTTGCAGTGCGCGGGCTTCTCATTGCGGTGGCTTCTCTTGTTGCGGAGCACGGGCTCTAGGCACGTGGGCTTCAGTAGTTGTGGCACGTGGGTTCAGTAGTTGTGGCTTGCGGACTCTAGAGCACAGGCTCAGCAGTTGTGGCACACGGGCTTAGTTGCTCTGCGACATGTGGGATCTTCCCGGACTAGAGCTCGAACCTGGGTCCCCTGCACTGGCAGGCGGATTCTTAAACCACTGCGCCACCAGGGAAGCCCGACATGCACATTTTTAAAAAAATGTACAACCAAGTCACAGAAGTGTTTGAAGTGTCCGTTTCCTGTCTTGCTTCCTCCGCACAAAGGAGCCACCACCACAAGGATCTTTATGCCGACACACGTGGCATCTTTCTAAATCACTCAGACGGTGTTGTGCTGTGCATACCATTCCACATGTGGCTTTTTACCCCTTAATGTTATATTGTGGCAGTTGTCCCACTTTGGCCCAAACAGCTCTGCCTTGTTCATTTTTAAGCTGCATGGTTTTCCATCCAGTGCACGTTTCAGAACTTCTTACCATCCTCTGACTAAGAGTTCCCGGATGGAGGGAGATAAGCTGAGATTTGCGGTTTGGGAGGCTCAGGCCGGTGGCCCATCAGAGTCCTGGAGATCCTTTATTTGGTTCCCTCACCACGATGAGCCCAGGCCTGGCAGGGGGAAGCCAGAGCCACCAGGAGTGGTGGCGGGGGGGACTGGGATCCCCAACACCAGAGCCTCCCCTGAGCTTACTTCATCTCCCCAGGTTCTCTTTGCTGTAGGATTTGGGAGCTAAGAGGGTTTTGTTTCTCTGAACCAGGAAGCCGTAGACTTTGAGCACAAATTATGTGCATTCGCAGTAGAGAAGGATTCTCAGGCTCTGATCTAAAAGAGGAGGAGCCGGGGGCTTCCCTGGTGGCCCAGTGGTTGAGAGTCCGCCTGCCGATGCAGGGGACACGGGTTCGTGCCTTGGTCCGGGAAGATCCCACATGCCGCGGAGTGGCTGGGCCCGTGAGCCATGGCCGCTAAGCCTGCGCGTCCGGAGCCTGTGCTCTGCAACAGGAGAGGCCACAACAGTGAGAGGCCCGCGTACCGCAAAAAAAAAATAAAATAAATAAAAGAGGAGGAGCTGGGAAGGTCAGGGGCTTTCTCCTGACCTCACGTGGACCGGCAGACCAGGATGGGTTCTGCCCCAGGGAACCTGTGACAATGTCCAGGGAGATTTTTGCTTGTCACAGCCACACGTGAGGGGGCGCCACTGCCATCGAATGGGCAGAGGCCAGGGATGGTGCCAGCATCCTCTAGTGCCCGGACAGCCCCCACCAAAACCAGCCCTGCAAGTCACCAGGGCCCGGGTAGAGAAACCTGCCCCAGACCTGTAGCGTGGAGCCCCTCTCTGCAACGTGCAAACAGCATAGGCTTGTGGGGCGCCGTTAGGGGCCTGCTCCCGGCACAGTGCTCGTACGAGTGCCGCCGCGCGGCCCAAGCCATGGTGAGAGGCAGCCCCAGGTCACACCCAGCGCGTCTGCGGCTCTCACAGCAGAGATGCCGGGGCTGCTCTGACTCCATCCTTCGTCCAATGCAGGACTTGCTGAAACACACCCCCTCTGGCCACCCCGACCACCTGCTTCTGCAAGACGCCCTCCGCATCTCGCAGAACTTCCTGTCCAGCATTAACGAGGAGATCACGCCCCGCCGGCAGTCCATGACCGTGAAGAAGGGAGAGGTGAGCATGGCAGCCGAGCAGAGGTGGGCGTGGGGCCCGCTGTATCCGCGCAGCTCAGCCCAACACAGAAACGCCTGGACTTGGGGGCCCTTGACCCTGGCAGGGTGAACCCAGGCCGTTGTGCAGGGCATCGGGGTGTGGTTTCAGGGGTGCGGGCCTCACTTCGGGGGGTATGTCCCGGGCACCGCACACCCTGCCGGATCAGGGTCCCCAGCTAAGGAGAGCGGTGAGAAGGAGGATGGCATTTGTGTGCCTGGGGACCACTCGGTTCCTCTTGAGTGTTCTTTCATTAACATACAGTTAACAGTGGGTTTAAGGACTTCAAAGCGGATGAAGGGGAGGGGCGTGTGGTTTGTGTTTGCGGCCAGAGAAGGCTGGAGAACGAACGTGGTTGACTTCTTCGGCCAGGAGGCCTCTCCTTCCCCTCCTCCCTCCGTCTCTGACAGCCCCTCCCAGTCTCCATCTCTCTGCACATCGTAGATGACAGGGTGTGGAACAGAGGGGCTCAGACGCCACCCCTGCCACCTCCGCTCCTAACCGGGAGGGGCCCAGGCCAGTGCCAGGCAGCTTGCAGCGAGATGGCAGAGGTGTGCCAGTCAGGGGCGGTGTCTAGTGTGAGCATCTTTCGTTGGAAGCGGCACCGCGGCGCGGGGCAGCGGGGCAGACCCGCGGCCTCTGGGGTCTCGTGCAGGGACAGGAGCCGTATGGCCCAGCAACACGTGGGCTGGCAGCAAACCTTACTGTAGCTGCCGCTCGGAGCCACTCCTCTTCCCGTTAGTGTGCCAGGTGCTCGGCGGCGCCGAGGCTGACCCTCCAGGACTCAGGGCTGGCGGGCAGGCTGCTCTCAGCCCTGTGCTTCCACACCTGTGTGGGAAGTGGTACCTGAGCGCTCGGCCTCCCTTGTCTGCAGTTCACACGGTCTCACCAGACTCGGGATTTGCTTCCGCCAAGACTCCTGTCCCTATCGGGTTCGTGCTGCTTGGTCTCCCCTCCTGGGACACCATGCTCTCTCGCAGGCAGTTCCTCTATAAGAGCACCGCCCTCCTGGGAAGCAGCTGTGCGAGTCCTTCTGTGGGTGCTGAACCTGCGCCTGTGTCTCCCGCTGCACTTAGGTTCCCCGGGGAGAAGTGCCTCCTTGCTCTTCGGATCATTGGAAGCAGCTGCCTTCAGGAATTGAGGAAAATCAGATGTCGCCTGGCAGTTGTCAGCCAGGCCCTTGAGCCCGCATCTGTGGACCCATGGTCGGGGTCCCGGGGCGCCTGAGTGGGAAGTGTGTAGGGGCCGGTGCTTCATGGGGGCAGGGCTTCTACCTGCGCCCACCCCATCCCCACCAGCATCTGGTCCTGTTGACCTGTGGTGTCTGCTCCTTGAGGGGAATTGCTTGGGTGCCTCAGCCACGAATGGGGGAGAAAGGCCGGTGACCCTGAAAGGTTGGGAGTCTGAGTCGCACGTGCCTTCATTCAGGGTTCTCCGTTAGGAGCACAGTAAGGGAGATAGATGGCGGCTAGACCAGGATTCAGGCAGATCCACACCCACACCACTGCCTGGGGCGTTCTCGAGAGCTGGCGGCTGGGGTCCACAGATAGAGACAGAATGAGGCCTGACCCCTGGGCCAGGGTCCAGGCTCCGTTCGTGGATTTGCCAGTATCGTGGTTGGGGGCCCTGCTTTCCTGGAGCTGGGAGACCCTTCCTGCCCATCTGCGCATTTTCTGTTTGAGCCACTGCAGGACCCCAGGGTGGGCTGGGGTTCAGAAGTGAGGCCTGGGGCCTCCTTGGGAGGGAGGACATCTGCCACGATGGGGAAGCTCGTGGTGAGAAAATCCTACTGCGCTCAGAGGACAGCCACACCGTCCGCTCCCCGCACTGTGCACCTCGTGTGGCCCTCGGAGACGGGGTGCAGCACAGAGCAAGGCTCAGGCCAGGACGTCATGGGGTGGGGGGCTTCTCCTGGAAAGATGAGGATTTGCACAGGCAGGGGTGCATGGGGAGTCCACCCATCAGAGCCCCCCAGGGCTGCCGTCTGAGCCCGTGTCTACTACCACGGATAGGTGGATGTACGGGGCTGCCACAAGTACCAGGGTGATGCTGGTGGCCTCTGGAGGATGAAGTTGGTGGCTGGGGTGGGACTTTGGATGAACCTGTGAGCGGCAGGACCCGGCGGGGAGGAGGGGAAGGGCCTGCAGGGGGCTCCATCAGGGCTGGGACCCTGGACGATTCTGACCTGCTGACAGAGGGGACGAATCCACCTCTGAGCTGGACGTCGGGGGCCCTCTGCTGGCAGTGGCGAGAAGCTCAGCTCCTTTGTGTGGAGAAAGGACTGCAGTTCCCCCCCCCCCACCCCGCCTCACAGAAGGTCCCTTGGTCCTGCCTCCTGGGCTGGAAGACCATCTACGTGTCCCTGCCGAGGGGGCATTCCTCGAGGACCTCAGTGTCCCAGGACCTGCCCCCCGGCACAGACCCCGCAGTCAGGCTGCCCAGGTCTCCAGTGCTGCATGGCCGTGTCCCCAGGTGCACATGCTTCTGTGCTTCCCATGGGTGCGGACGTGGGGCTTGCCTATGCCCACAGCAGGCGGGGGAGGGCAGTGACGATGGGTCACGGCCTGGGCACCTGGGCAGCCCTCCTGCCCTCCCACTTATGACCTGGTTGGCACTGGCAGCTCCCATGTAAATCATCCAGTCTCCGTGCCAGGGCCTGGCCCGCTGCTGTGAGCCGAGCTGCGCATGGCGGTGATGTGGGAGTGTTGGGGGGCCTGGCCCAGGCTGCATTTGCTTCTCGGGGGCTCCTGCTGAGAGTGTGGGGGGGAGTTCAGGGAGGCACAGTTTCCCTGAGAAGAACCTCAGGCGGCAGGTGGCAGTGGAGCCAGGTGCCCAGACCTGCTGCGGGGGCGGGGGGGGGGGTGTTGGGGGGGCTGTTGGGCGGGGTGACAGGGGTAGGCAGACGCTGTGGGTCTTTGCCCCCTGTGGTGTGTGTGCCTGACCCTCCGGACCCTTCCCAGGCCATCACAGAGAGGGGTGGGAAGTTGCCCTTTCTGGGGGGCCTTCTCTGAGGCCAGGCGGGCAGGGTCCCCATTGAGCACCTGGTCTCTTTCCTCCTGAGCACAGACCCCCAAGTGTCCCCGCTCGCTCCCTGTGCTGCCTGGGGTGGATGGTGGAGCTCCCTGAGGCTCACGCTTCTCATCTTCGAAGTGGGTACGAGGACTCACCCACAGCAGGAGGGTCACATCCAATGACAGGCCACGTGCTGGCACAGCATATCCGGGGCGTGCGTGGGGCAGCCTCTCATCCTGTCTCCGTGTCCTCGGCACAGCACAGCGCCAGCCCGGATGAGGTGGCAGGCACTGTTTGTCCACTGAATTACCGACTTGCCTCCATGTGCCCTGGAAACTTGTGAGCCATGGGACCATCCCTTGTCTTTCAGATGAAGCCCCCAGGGGCAGAGAGGCACAGGGCTTGCTGGGGACTGGTGCCTCTAGTCTCCCTGCTCCTTCGAGGATGCCTCAGGGTCAGGGGTGGGCATCAGAGGTGTAAAACCCCTATGTGGGCCCCAGCCATCAGTGGGCACTGACCTCAGAAGGACTAGAATGTGGGGTCCCAGCCGGGGGACCCCTGCCCAGCCTCCTGATGCCCTCAGATCCAGGCCCAGCCCTTAGCGTGACTGCCCCCTCTCGGAGTTCTCCCGGCCCGTCTCCTCCCCCCTTACCAGGCAGTCCCCTCTAGGCCGAGCCCCAAGCTCTTGTTACCTGAGCCTTGACGGTCCCCGTACGAGAACGTCCCCTCTTCACGTGGCCGGCCTCTTGCCTGGGTCTCCAGGCCTGTCCTGGGGATGTGTGGGCCTCCCTGCTCAGAGGGGCTCTCCCGTCGCCTTGGCTGCAACGTCTCCTCCGGCCTCCAGACCAGTGGCTGTGACTCTGTCTGGGGCTTGGGAACTTCGATGAACAAAGAGCAAGGCGTTTGGCGTGTGTGCTTGCGGGCGGATGAGGTGGAAGGAGCGCTGGGAAGTGGGTGTGAGGGTTGGAGGTCGGGGGCGTGGAGCCCAGGCCGCCCCCGCCCTGACCAGCCCCCCACCCCCTGCAGCACCGGCAGCTGCTGAAGGACAGCTTCATGGTGGAGCTGGTGGAGGGGGCCCGCAAGCTGCGGCACGTCTTCCTCTTCACTGACCTACTCCTGTGCACCAAGCTCAAGAAGCAGAGCGGAGGGTGAGTGGCGGTGCGGCCCCGGCCGAGAGGGGCGGCCCCGGGGTATGGGGTGGTTTCTGCAGGAGGGGAGTCCCCGGGGTATGGGGTGGTTTCTGCAGGAGGAGACCTGGTGTTCTTTCCAGTGAGCCTCGAGAGGTCGTAACCTGTTGCCAGGCTGCTCTCGTTAAGCTACATTCTGTTTCCAACTGGACGTGATGCCAGGCTCAAGGTCAAAGTTCATCATTAGGAATCTGGAGACATTCAGGGTCTGGGGGGGGTGACCAGGCTGTTGACTGTGACTTCAGGTGCAGTTGAGGGGCTGTCATGTCGTGACCCAGACAGGTCAGGGGGCTGCAGGGTCTGGTGCACGTGGGGGATGGACACTGGCTGCCCCTCCTCTGTCCTTGGAGGGCATCACTAGGTGATCCCTACATTTTGTCTTCCCGAGATCATGGTGGCTTCTAAGTGATTCTCAGCATTGGCCTGCAGACCCCACCCAAACCCCCAGGGATCAGACCACACAGGTTGCAGCAGTGGGGGGCCGAGGGGTGGGAGGCAGTGGCTGGAATGGAGGAAAGAAGGTCACGTTGGGAAGAACCAGAACTGGGCTCTTCACCCCATTCTGCCATCGCCACGCTGAGTGGATTTAATCAGAAGAGAGCCTTGGTTTCCCCATCTGTCGAGGGAGGGATTACACCAGGTAGATTTGCAGCCCCTCAAACTCTGCAGCTCTGGACGTGTGTGCAGTCCTCTCCTGACTGTCATTGGCGGCCTAGGTGGTCTCCCGCGTCAGGGAGCCTATGAGCCACCACCGTCAGCACAGAGAAGGGCGGATGAGGGCTTGTCAGACCCGTGGGGCCTGGGTCACACGTGCACGATGACCCTCCCCAGGGGTCACCGAGGCTGGGTCGCCAGTGTCTGCCTGTGGCCTTATCCCAGCCTCTCTCAGGGACCATGAGCAGAGTTTGAAGGTCAGGTAAACTTCGTGGCCATGAGCTTAGGGTTCTCCAGAGTCGAAAGCAGTGACTTAAGCAAAGGAAGGTGGTCAGCCTGTTAACCTGCCCCTCCCCCCACCCAGCAAAACCCAGCAATACGACTGCAAATGGTACATCCCGCTCACGGATCTCAGCTTCCAGACAGTAGACGACTCGGAGGCCACACCCAACATCCCCCTGGTGCTGGATGAGGAGCTGGATGCCATGAAGATCAAGATCTCCCAGATCAAGAGTGACATCCAGAGAGAGAAGGTGGGGCTGGGGGGTGGTGCCAGGCTGGGCTCTGCAGCTCGAGTGGGCAGCATCCCCTCACGCTGGCAGGCGGGCGAGTTCTGCAGGGCATCTGATCCCACTTCTGGTCTCTGGGACCTGCTGGGACCCCTGTGAGCCCTTGCAGTGCCAGGCCTCCCGTCAGGCATGGAGCCATCCAGGATGGGGTAGGGGGCGGTGCCCCTCTGTCCCTCTTATAACTGCCCTGATCCGGAGCGAATCCCAGGCTGGGGGGAAACACGGCCCCTCCACGGGGTCTGGACTGCACCCAGCAGGCCCCTGGTTGTTTCTGGAGAGGAACAGTGTTCTGGAGGAACAGTGAGGATGAACCCCTCGCCTGTAGGGTCAGCCCAGGCCAGAGCTGGTGCCTCACAGTGGCCAAAGACAAGGTGGGTCCCCAGAAGGCTGATGTCCAGGGACACCCTGCTGAGGTGGGTGCAGCAGGACAGGGGTCCTTCTCAGCCCTCACCCTACCCAACCTTCTGTACTGCAAACCCCGCAGGATGGGGAAAGCACAGGAGCCCCAGGACCAGCATGAACTCTGGGTTGTTTATTCGTCCCGACGGACCCGTGGCCCCCATGGCAGAGTGTCCCGAGGCAGAGGGGAGCCAGGGCTGCATCCGCGGGGCTGTCAAGCTCTCTGCCACCACTCACCCATCCGAGCCATACCCTCTGCCTAGTGGCAGGTAGCACAGCCTCCCCCGGGGACAGAGGGCTTCAGGAGGGAGGAACATGACACGCGGCAGGGAGAGTTTTCCTAGCCAGGTCCTGGGGGTGCATGTCACCCTCCATCAGGACCCTCGCAGTCACTCCCGGGGGACCTGATGCTGAAATGTGGCAGATCCGGGAGCAGGGAGGGGCCTTTGGGGTCACGACAGGCCCCTTCACATTGTCTAAGTTTGGAGCAAGTGAAAAAAGGGAGGTTTGTGAGAGGAAGAACTTAATCCCTTAAGAAGGATGGGCTGAGCACGTCCGTCAGTCTATACCGGTCCTGGACGCTGTGGCCAAGACCCTGTCCATGCTGGGCCACCAGACGGTCTCCCATCCTCCACGGACCGAGCATCAGGGGTGGTGGGGCAGGCAGAGTGGGAGCGGGCTGCGCTGGGCCAGGGCTGGAAACGTGACCGTGCCCTCTGCCCACAGAGAGCGAACAAGGGCAGCAAGGCCATCGAGAGGCTGCGGAAGAAGCTCTCGGAGCAGGAGTCGCTCCTCTTGCTCATGTCCCCCAGCATGGCCTTCCGCGTGCACAGCCGCAACGGCAAGGTGAGCGCCCAGCGCGGCACACAGGCCGCTCTCTGGGGCTTTGGGCCGGAGCCCCCGTGGCTGGGAGGTGGTGGGGTCTCCAGGGCGTCTCAATAGGGCAGGGGGCTTGCAGGGCTGTGCAGACCCAGCCCTCGGTGCAGAAATGCTGTCCGGGACCTCTTGGGCCAGAGAGACAGCTCTCCTGAGTGGCTCTGCTGCCTCTGTAGCCGGGGCCTTTCCCTCCACGGGCATCATGCACTTGTCAGGGGGCAGCCGGTGGGCTTTGCGGGAGTCTTGCCTCTGCGTCGTGGGCCCAGCTTGTGGGCATCAGCCCTCCCCTCTGCAGGTCCCACCTGGTGACCCCGGTGGCCCTACACTCTGATCCGTCACGCCCTGACCCAGGCGCAGCAGGAGGGGCGGAGGGTACAGGGAGGGACGCGCAGTGCTGTGAGCACAGCCGCCCCAGCTCCGCCGGCCTGCAGCGCGGAGACGCTCGTGCCTCCTGTGGGCGTGCTGCAGGCTCCACGCGGTGACCAGGACGGAGCCCTGGATCCACTGGGTGCCCGCTCAGCTGGGGTGGAAATAACGGGTGTGCTCTCCCCCACCCCCAGAGTTACACGTTCCTGATCTCATCCGACTATGAGCGGGCCGAGTGGAGGGAGAACATCCGGGAGCAGCAGAAGAAATGTGAGTGGGCTGCGCGCCCAGGCTGTGGGCTCGGGAGCGTCAGGGCTGGATGGTCGCCTCCCATGGTCTCAAACCTTGTTTTCCCCAAGGGACGGTGGAACTCTTACCCAAGTGAAGTGTGCCGTGGAGCCCTAATACGGGAGATAATGGGGGAGGGGCTGCCTGCCCTCTGTGCCCCCCCGCCTGCCCTCTGACCTCCTCCATGAACCCCCTTCCCCTCCTCTGGCCTTCTCTGAATTCCCTGCCTGCCCCCGGGGGCCCGCCTGCACCCCTGCTGCCTTTCCGAGGCTGCCACGCACGTGGCCCACCCGCCTTGCCTCCCCCCAGGCCTGCCACACAACCCAGCAGGTGCGGATGCCACACGGCCCTCGACTGGGCCCACCTGGGCAGCCACGCTGTGCTGGCCCTGCCCCCCTGTGCTTGACCGCTGTCAGGACAGGGCGCCCACTCCCCTCTGGGTGGCCCCTTCTCTGGGCGCTTCCCTCCGTTAGCGGTTCTTTCCTTCTGCTCAGCTCAGAGCTGCCCCGTCCTGCCTGGCAGCCTTCAGGGTGGCACGGCAGACCCTGCCCCAGGTCCTGGGGCTGCAGCTGCCTGGTTCCCTCCTCTGCCCCCAGCCATACGGTTTGGGATTCCCGAGCCATCCTTGCTAAAAGGTTTCTGCGTGTGCCCTGTGTGCCCCCCAAGGTAGGTTGGGGGCTCCACCCACCTCTGCCCTGTCCTGAGCGCCTGTCCCCCCAGGGTTGTCATTCGTGCCTGTGCTGAGACCCCAGTGCCACTGTCTCCGGGGACAGGCGGACACTCCTGGTGACTCTGACGGCCAGTGCCTGGGCCGCTGCCAGAGTTCCTGTCCCAGGTGTCCTGTTGTAACCAGGGGGCCAAACCATTTACAGCATGTGTTGTCTGCTCAGAAATAATCCCCTTTCCCCACCTGGTGGAGAGAAGGGGGAGCAGGGGACAGAGCCCCACAGGAAGGTGCCCCAGACCACCCCCTCGCAACCGGTTGCCTTGAGGCCGTGCCTGCCGTGGGTGGCCCTGTGTTTGTGAGCGTTGCGCAAAGATTCCTGCAGCCCTCTGAGCCCAGCCCGGGCCCCCCGGGGCCATGCCTCACCTGCCCCTTACCGGCTTCTCCGGGGGAGCAGGTGGCCCCTGCGGTCCTCCTAACCAGGGTGTGCTGAGGACCCAATGGGGGTACGTCTGAGAACACCCATGGGGGTCCTGGCGAGTCCGAGAGCTGGGCAGACTCACCAGTTGGTGCGCCTGTGCCCCCATCTCAGGTTTCAAGAGTTTCTCCCTCACGTCCGTGGAGCTGCAGATGCTGACCAACTCGTGCGTCAAACTTCAGACCGTCCACAGCATCCCACTGACCATCAACAAAGAAGGTGGGCTGTGCCCCCCAGGCCGCCATCCCTTTCTGCTGTTAGTGCCATCCTGGGACCAGAGACGTCCATTTCAAGGCTGGGTGTGCTGCTGAGGGCCTGTCGGCCTCTCCGGGATGTGGACGGGACGGGTTAGGGGTGGTCGCTCCCAGGCGGCGGCGGCGGCCACCGGGTGGTTGAGAAGACCGATGACTTGGCCCCAAGTCCCAAGCCGCTCCTCAGACCCTCTGTGCTCTGGGCCCCGCTCCCCATCCCCCCGCCCGCCCCCACCTGTGGTGGTGCTGCATCTTGCGTTCACTGTTACACACACTCGTGCACATGCAGCCACACACAGGGGTATGCTTTGCACACTCAGGCACACACACCCCATCCACGTGGCATGCTCCCCGACCCTCTCCTGTCCCGAGAACCTGTCACGTCTCTTCTCGGTCCCTGGTTTGCCCATGTTGTGAACCCAACTAGATCCTAAGGTCCCCGAGACAGAGGCCACGATGGGTGTGTTTCTGCTTCTGACATTGCCTTGTCCCCTGCTAAGCAAGTGACAGTCACGTGGGGCCCCCACGAGGGTCACCTTGAAGCAGAACCTGTCACCTGCCTGCTTCTCCCAGGAGGACGGACGCTCACCTCTCTGGTCTCTCGCACAGATGATGAATCTCCCGGGCTCTACGGGTTCCTGAATGTCATCGTGCACTCCGCCACTGGCTTTAAGCAGAGTTCTAGTAAGCGGCTGGGTTGGGGAGGAAGGCGGCCGGACACTGAGCCGAAGGGTGCGGGGACCAGAGAAGCAGCTGACCGCCGGGAGGTGCGGTGCTGGCTGACGCCCACTGGGTGTGGAGTTGCTTTCCCTGGGGTGGACCCTGCTGTTGCCAGCGCCTGGCTCAGACCCTGCGAGCTGGGGAGCTGCTCCCTGCAGGCGAGTCATGCAATTGCTATAGACCAAAAAACGCTGCCTAGGTTGCCAAGGAAGCCAGGAGGCTGTGGGCCGGCACCCTGACCCTGGTCAGCAGAGGAGATTCTGCCGCTCTGATGAGCCAGAGGGATACCCTTTTAATACTTCCCGCTGGGGGCACCTCTCCCAGCCACTTGAGCTGTCAGAGTGGTGAGGGCTGGTCGCATTTCAGCCCAGGTACAGCAGACGCTCACCTGTCAGCAGGGCACCACGTTCTCAGGGTCCCTCGGAGGAGGACCCAGGGCAGGCACCGTTCTGCTGACCTTCCCACTGTTGCTACAAAACCAAACAAATTCCTGACGAGCCACAGGATAGAAGATATTTACAAACTGTGTATATATGATCGGGGCCTTGTATCCAGAACATATAGAGAACTCTTATAACGCAATGCTCGAGACAACCCAGTTTTTAAAAATTGAGCAAGAGATTCAGATAGACATAAACAAATTTACAGATTTGTGGTTGAATGGGAGAAATGGGCATAAGAGGTCTTTTAGGGGTGATGGAAATGTGCTATAATTGGATAGTGGTAGTGATTACACCCCTCTGTAAACTTACCAAAAGCATTGAATCGGTCACTTAAAGTGGGTAAACTTTAAGGTATACAATTCATACCTCAGTAAAGAGATTTTTTAATAAAAAAGAATGGAACACAATATCTGTTGAATAAATTGTCTCACTAACTAGAGGTGAATAAGTCTGAATACAAACGCTTTTTCATTTTACCCTGTACTAACTTTATTAGTACACTGATGGACGCCGCGCCCCTGCACCCACTTTTCTCCCAGCACCGAGCTGCTGTCAGTGAGCAGGGGAGCGAATGTTCTGAGAGGTGCCGGTTCTCTGCGCACTGTTGTGAGGTGCTGCTAACCTTGCCGGCCACTGGTTTGGTGTCTTGTTTTGAAAAGAAAACCAAGGACTTCCCTGGCAGTCCAGTGGGTGAGAGTCCGCACTTCCACTGCGGGGGCACAGGTTCGATCCCTGGTCGGGGAACTAAGATCCCACATGCTGTGCGGTGTGGCCAAAAACAACAAGGCAGAGATAAAACCAAGACTGTGTTTTATGATTTAGAAAATAGCACCTGCTTTTATAAAAAACATTGGTAATAAGGGAAAGCATGGTCATCCTCTCTGTGTCGCTCTCCTGCAGGTCTGTACTGCACCCTGGAGGTGGATTCCTTTGGCTACTTTGTAAATAAAGCCAAGACACGTGTCTACAGGGACACGGCTGAGCCCAACTGGAATGAGGTGAGGCCCGACTTCTGGGTGATCGGGAGGAACGTCTTCCAGGAAAAGAGTGTGACCCCAAGGGCTTCCCCGCAGGCAACGGTGCCAGCATTCCCGGAATCTCCTGGAGGACCGGGCATGCCAAGAGATAGAGATTTTATCTCCATGTTCCTGAGAATTCTCCACTCCCATCCCCCCAGTTACAAAGAAACTTTTTTTGCTGACAAAGCATCTGGAAAAAGAACTTAGAAGGGCTTCTTGTTACTAAGGCCTTTGTTAATTGTTCAGTGTTTCCTTGGGAGGTTTCCATGGCATTTTTCCTCAGAAATTGGAATGAGCGTTCGGCTCTGTGACCCTCTCAGTGTCCGGAAGCTGGGGCTCTGCTTGTGTGTGGGGCCTCGCTGGGCTGGAGGGAACCCCAGTCTCTTTTCTCAGCATCACTCCTGTGATTATTAGTTGTGCCTCCTCCATAGGACTGGGGCACAGGGAGCCAACGGACTACCTGGTCCTTACAGCTCTATAGCTCTGGGTGCCCGTACGGAAAGGGCTGGTGTCTGCTGTGACAAGGGGGGATCACAGCCAGGTGGATCCATCGAAGAAGGCTTTGAGGAGAGCGAGAGGGCCGTGACCCAGCAGAGGTGACAAGGGCAGGGCTCTGGATACTATGCAGAGGGTTCTGGTGTGAGGCAGCCCTGGGGGCTTGAGGGACCGAGCATGGGGTCGGGGGAGCTTCAGAGCATCAGGCCACCCGGCGGCCACCCTGGCTGTATGTGTATGGATTATCCAGGGCCGCACAGATTCTGGGCATACACACCCTCCCTACCCCCATTCAGGCTCAGAAATATTTGCTCTCCCCTCCCCGCTGCTTCCCCAGCAAGAACCCATGCCTGCAAAAGCACTGGTGTGAAATGCAGCATTTACTGAAGGTTTCATAGGGGTGATGGAGGAGAAAGTAGACACCTTGGAGTGTTTACGGGAGAATTCTTTCCTCCCAGGTCCCTCTCTCGCCTAGGTCACCTCCCTGGATCGATTTTTTTTTTCCCCCTTTCAAATAGACTTTATTTGTAGAGCAGTTTTAGGTCCACAGCAAAAGTGAGCAGAAAGGACAGAGATTTTCCATGTTCCCCTGTCCCTGTCCCCCCTGCCACTATTGACACAGCAGAGTGGGGCACTTGTAATTGGTGAACCTCCGAGGACACATGCCCCAAAGCCCACAGAGCGTCTGCGTTTGTAACCAGCACCCCAGAGCTTCTGGTGTAGGTGGTGCGGGAACCACGCTGTGAGATGCTGGCTTAAGGAGCTTGGCTTAGGTTTGAGAGGCGCTCAGAGCTTCCACAAGCATCCAGACTGGGCCGCGGTGTGATGCTCACAGGGAAGTGGCTTCCGAGGGTCTGCATCATGGGACGAAAGTGAGGAGAGTCTCGACGCGGGGCTTCCCGGGGCAGCTCGGGAGCTATCTGTGCAGGAGCCGCGGTTCAGAGGCCCCTTCAGCTGGCAGCACTGACCCCCACTCGCCGGGGCCCCCCCAACTAACTCGGGGCTTTCCTTCTCTCTCGGGGCCACAGGAGTTTGAGATCGAGCTGGAAGGCTCACAGACCTTGAGGATACTGTGCTACGAGAAGTGTTACAACAAAAGCAGGATCACCAAGGACGATGGCGAGAGTGCAGACAGGATCGTGGGGAAGGGCCAGGTGCAGGTGAGGCTGCTGCCCTCCGCTCCCTGCAGGGTCCTGTCTGCCCCCACCACCACCATGTAGTCGTCCCCCGGCCCCGGACACACTCACCCCAGCTCCAGATGCTCTGCGTTCTTCCCCACTTGACACTCAGGGACACTGAGATGGGGGTGAGGCAGGCCTGGCTCTGAATCATCCGCCGTGGGAGACCTGGGCTGGCACCTTCGCGGGTCCTTTTCTGCCCCTCTGTCTGTCTGTCTGTCATGCCCCGTCTTGTCCCCAAAGGAATTTCAGATCCACCTGTTTTTCCAGTGGGGCTGCCGTGCCTCCACGGCCTCCGGAAGACCCCAAGGCAGGCCGCTGAGTTGGTACCCTGGGTTGCAATTGGCAGTTAGGAGCTTCCTCTTCTTGGAAAAGCATGAGAGCCTGAGTCTACCTGCCTGACATCCCCTCTCTGGCTTCTAGACTCAGATTCCAGGGGGTGCAGCTGCATCCCTCCTGGGGCACAGGTCCCCCCACTGGAGCTGTCATAGGAGCCCCTGGTGGGCCAGGAGTGTCAGTACAGGACCAGAGAGGGGTCCCAGGTCCAAGCCATTCGGGCCCTCAGTCCTTCCAGTTTACCCAGGCCCTGGAAGCACCCCACCCCGCCCCCAGCACTCTCACCGCTTGGCAGACAGGAGCTGCATCACCTGCCTGGCGCTTCTTGCCGCCTCACCTGCACGCTCCTGCCCCCTGTGGAGAAAGCCCCGGTACCCTCTTTCTTTACGGGACATCTTACTGGACCCAGCTAAGCGGGTTCCTCCCTGCTCTGCCCTGGAGGTGGGCCCTGACTGTTCCCCACTCCCCCTGGTGCCCCGGGACCCCTGGATGAGGCCTCCTGGCAGGGGAGTGGTTGGACATTCCAGGTGCCAGTCAGAGGACAGGAAGCCCCGCCTCCCTTCCCTGGGGCAGGAAGTGAAGATCCTCACAGCAGGAATGACAGGAGAAAGGGTGACTCATCCCTGGGTAGTTTGTCATCTCTGTTGGCAAGTCTGGGAGTCACCACTCCAGCTGGCTGGCTTCCCCACCTTGGAAGCTTATTAGGGAATTAGATGGCTCAGGGTCTCCAGGGACCCCTGTACGTTGAGAGCAGGTCTGAAAGCAAAAACGCCCCTCTGATCACCCTGTTCTGCTCCCCTCACCCACCCACCAGTTGGCGCCACAGCGGCAAGACAAAGACGCAGGGAGAGGAAGCCAGTGACAGCTGGGGCTGGGCTCTCCTAAGGTGGAGATGGCCCAGGGTGTGAGGGCACACCAGTCCGGGACGACACTCTAGTGAGCCCACTGAGGTTGGGGTGTGTGTTGGGGAGCAGGGCTGCAGCCTCGCCTGCACAGGGAAGGCAGGACTCGTGGCCCCTCTTGGGCGGGGATGGTCCACGAAGGCCGGCTCCTGGTCCAGGGTCGCTTGGCGGCTGTCCTGGACCTGAGACCTGCCTGTGGCTTCGATCCTGGGTGAGAAGGGGATGGTCCCTCCTTGCTACCTGTCAACCCAGGGTTCAGTTGGGCCAGTTTTAGGGTCTTGGTTTAGAGCTGGGCTTCTGGGTGGAAAAGCAGAAAGGCAGGCCAGGATTTATCAGTCGTCCCACCTCTGGCGTCCCAACCAGGGACCCGTGGCCAGCCAGGTCCCTCCCTCCACCGGGGCCACCCTGCGTGAGCTTGGCAGACAGGGTGCTGCGTGGGTGGCTCCTGTGGGTGCTGCCTGATACTTACTGCCTTGCGGCTCATGTGCATTGACTCCCCACAGTGATCTTGAGACCCAGCCTTGTGTCTCCACGTAGATCTTGTCCACCCTCCTGGCTTTACGTGGGATCCCATGCTCACTGCTGGGCCGTTTTGTTCTCGATGGATCCTAGGGCAGTCCCCAAACGGTGCTGTTCCGTGAGTGTCCTGAGCTGGATGCCTTTGAGTGCCGCCGCGTTTAGGCACCTGCCTCATGCCAGTCGTCACTCTGGTCCTTAGTTGTCACCTCTGCTGCCCGAGGATGACTGGCTCCCTTTGCTCCCTCCCGCTCCCCTCTGTGTCTGTACCTGCCCCCAGCCCCGGCGTCCCTCACCCACACGCACCTTGCAGAGCCTACTATGAGCTGACAGGCTGGTGCCCAGCTCCTTTTCTTGGCTCCGGTTCCTCCAACCTTTGACGCCAGTCACCTGCACCCTCCACGGCTGGGGTCCCAGGGGTGGTGGACTTTGAACTGTGGCCTCTAAGCACTGCCGCTGGGTAACCGAGGGTCTCAGGAAGGGAAAGAGGAAAGAACTGACACTCATTTTCCTCCTTTACTGAGTCAAGCCGTCTTTGGAAACCCTCTGCCTTGATACATCTTGATGTAAACCGAACATTTCCTTACGCTCACACTTGTGTTCTCCGACAGTCAGGGGGTACCAGGTGAGTGCCTGCCCCATCTGGGGAAGATGTGAGCGGTGAGGTTAGGGGGCTGGTGAGGGGCGTCTCCCCGAGTCCCTACTGCTCCCAATGTCTGATCCCAGCCTGCGCTTCCCCATCCATGGTGCTTTGAGCTCCTCAGACAGTCCCCCTTCCAGTAGGACCCAGACGTGAGATGGGAGGTGGGGAGGGGTGGACTCTGTTAAAAAATACATTCATGGCCTTGTTAAACCAGCAATGCGGACTTCATTCCAGGGGGCTGTCGAAATAGGAGAGAGATGGGGCTCAGCTCTGAAAACAAGGAAAGGTGGGAATTTACCACCCGGGGGACAGGGAGCAGATGGAAAATGACTGAGAACATCAATAATGATGGTAGTAAGATAACACCAGGGCCAAGGGGGGTTCTGGCTAAGCCGACCTAATGGGATTCTTGCTAAAGACAGACCCAGGTGATCAGACATCACCAGGGGACGGTGGGGAATGAGTAGCTTGGTCAGATGTCGAGGTTGCTTAGATATCGAGCGAGGATGGGGGATTCTTGCTAAACTGACCTAGCAGGATTCTTGCTAAAATTGACCTCTTGAGGACATGCCCCAGGGACAAGACCTACAGGCATACCTCAGATATACTGCAGTAAAGCGAGTCATGGGAATTTTCTGGTCTCCCAGTGTGTATAAAGGTTATGTTTACACTGTACTGAAGTCTAAGTGTGCAGTCGCGTTGTGTCTGAAAAAACAACGTAAGTACCCTAATGAAAAAATACTTTATTGCTGAAATATGCCAGGCAGCATCTAACAATGCAGGGTTGCCACAAACCTTCAGTTTGTAAAAACACGGTATCTGCAGAGCACAGAAAAATGAGGGGTGCTTGTAGTTGGAAAGCAGCTCTGAGAAGCCTGTAGATTTGAGTCAAGGAGAGACTGTCAAGTCCCCCACCCCCACTGCACCTCCTGGGACCTGGGGTGAGTCATAGCTGTGTCCGCCCAAACTCGTTTCCTCACCTGTAAATGGGTGGGGGGGCATGGAGCTGTGCGTGGGGGCCTTCAGTGTCAGCTGCTGCTATTACTATTATTATTTGTCGTCACTGTTGTTAGTGGACAAGGCTGGCTTTGGCTCCGCCCCCTCATCTCTGCTTCCCTGGGAGACACGGTGGGAAACCCCACTTTTGAGCCATCATCACCCCGGGGGGGATCCCAGAGGGGCAGGAGGGGCGTTGGTGACTCAGGCTGTAGGCGGCCGGGGGGGACCTTGTTTATGAATCGGGATCCTCAGGAGGAAGAAGGAAGGAAGTCAGGGGAGGGTGGTCATGCCAGCGACACCCTGGGACCCCAGCCAGGCCTCTTTCTCCCTCCCCCTCCCCCACGGATGCCTTTTTTCTGTGGAGGGTCCACCTCGGGGAGGGCGTCCATGACTCCCGGGGCCCAGTCTTCCTGAGTTGGGGCTTTTCCCAGTAAATCCAGGTGCCTTCCGAGCCGGGCCATGTGCGAGGGGTGTGTGGCCCTGCGTGTCCTGCTGCGGGGTTGGGGGAGCGACGCATGCCTACATCCCCCAGGTGCTCCCTGCCCCAGGTACACACCTTAACTCGGAAGGTCAGTGGAGAGCCCTGCCCGTTTGGGGGGGGGGAGGTGCACACCCCAGAGTGTCCGAGGGGCGCCATGGAGAAGTGGGAGCCAGCCAGGGGTCAGCGGGCCCCAAGGGGCCAGGGATGGAAATCGGACACACCTGCCTGGGCCAGAGGTGTCAGTACCATCTGGGGAACTCGGTCCCAGTCCCCCAGGTTAGGGTTCCGGATCCATGTGTTTTTACCCCCCGTTGGTGTCGGTGAGTGGTAGGTTCAGGAACCGCTGGCTGGACTCTCAGGTTTCGGCCCCTGCTCTTCAGGTGACTGTCCTGGGTGAGTTGCCAGGTCCCGCTTCCCTCCCCGAGAGATGGAGCCCCCGCAAGAGGAGGGTGGGGGACTCTCCCTCCAGAACCCAGGGGGGGTGAGCTGGTTAGCTCAGAGCACCAGCCAGGGACCAGGAAGGA
The DNA here is from genome assembly GCF_008692025.1 of Phocoena sinus. Lineage (NCBI taxonomy): Eukaryota > Metazoa > Chordata > Mammalia > Artiodactyla > Phocoenidae > Phocoena > Phocoena sinus. Next base: position 64,606,269 of record NC_045776.1, on the reverse strand, counting down.
AGAGGGACAGGCTGTCCAGTGGGGATGTGGCCCCAGGATCGTTGCGGGCAGGTGTAGAGGGTCCAGTGAGCTCCCTCTTCAAGCCAGATCTGAGGCTCAGCGAGCTGTCCGTCCTCAGACCCCAGGAGCCCGCTGTGCCACCCTAGTGATCGATGGCCTCCGTGCGCCAGGCCCCGGGGAGCCTGAGGACAAGAAGACAGCTGCCCCCAGGCTTCACGGTCCAGAGCTCAGAAAGGAGGATGCTGCAGATGGGCCTCGAGGCGGAGCAGGCCCTGCCTGGGGCAGCCAGTGGCCTCGATGGTGCAGTTATGTCAGAGCGAGAGAGGAGTCAGGACAGACGCCTTCACTGAGGGTCATTGCGTCTGGGGCTTCAAGGGCTGGTTCCCTGGGTGGAGATGAGCACATCCTAAGCTCCAAGAGCAGCCGGATTCATGGGGATGTACGGGGCGCCGTGGTCTGAGGAGTTGCTGGGCCAGGACAGGGGCCCCAGTGCCCCAGCATGTCCTGGGTAGGGAGCGGGGGGCATCACCAGGGTCAGCAAAGCCCAGGGAAAGTGGAGCCTCACGCTATCGTGAATTTCTTCCTTCAGTTTTCCTTCCCTCACTTCCCTGTGCAGTGTCCTGTCTCTTCTGCTCAGAGGGTAACTTTCTGTCACATCCTAGAATTTTTTCTGCTCCCATTTGCATTGCTCTTGTGTGTGTCTTGCTCAACTCACAACTCAGGTTCTGATGGGAGCATCAGAAGTGATTTTTTTTTTTTTAATGTTTTATGTCTCATGTGAGCCTCACGGGTGAGACTGGGGCCTCGGGTGTCTGGTTTGACCCTCACTTTATTTGAGACTACAGCTCTGGGCCGGCTCAGGGTGGGACACGGTTTCCCAGACTTCTCCCTCAGCCGGGAAGCTTGTACCCAGACTGGGTATGGGCCAGGGGGTCCAAATGTGCCCCTTTTGGGGCGTCCTGGCACCCACACTCCAGCCATCACCAAGCTGTGAAGTATACCCACTCAGTCAGTCTCCCCATTCGACCACCAGTTCTGGGCCATTGTGCCCCGGGAGCCCAGGGGAGTGCCTGGCAACATCACCAGATGTGGAGGTGCCACCAAGACTTGTACACACATGTTCTCAGCAGCACAGACCATGACAGCCTCAAACTGGAAAGAACCCAAGCATCTACCAGCTGCTGGTGAGTAGATAAACAAACTGTGGCGTGACCATACTGTGGAATAGTATGCAGCCGTAAAAAGGGGAGGATGTTCTGACACACTACAACGTGGATGAACCTTGAGGACCTTCTGCTCAGTGAAACAAGCCAGTCACAAAAGGACAAATACTGTCTGATTCCACTTGAATGAGGTACCCAGGGTAGTCAAATTCATGGAGGCAGAAAGTAGAATAGAGGCCACTGTGGGGGTGGGGGTGGACAGAGAGTTATTGCTTAATGAGGCGGTTTCTGTTTGGGAAGATGAGCAGGTTCTGGAGATGGACATTGGGGATGGTTGCACAACACTGTGTATGTACACGTTTACATTACGTATTATATGCATGTATGTGTGAGCACAGAGATACCACAGTGAATGAAACAGAGAAGGCCCTGTCCTCGGGCCGCTTGCATTCTAGCAGGAGAGATACACACCAGCCAAAGTGTGGATAAGAGCCCTGGAGACCCGTCAGGCAGGAGGGAGATGGGGAGGGGGCAGCTGATCCTGTCACAAAGTCCCCGAGTCGCACCTGCCATCAGGATCATCTCAGGACCATCCACGTTCCGTCCACATGGCCGTTCACCGTGCCAGGGCCACGTGTGCGCATGGGGATGGAGGTGCAGTGGCGGGGGGGGTCAGAGATGAATGGGGTGAGACGGTTTTGTAAAATGGGTGGTGATTGTTTTTTACAAACATTTGAGGAGGATTTTAGATGTTCAACTGTAAAAGTTGTGAACATGTAAAGCCACAAGAGCACATCCTTGTACGGATTCCCTGGGGTTTGTCCTGAAGAAGCATATCTCTGCCACCGTGGGGAGAGTGGTGCTGGGACCCAGTCCCTCCTTGGCTCTCTTGTGGTCCAGTTTGGGGCCCAGTATCTTTTCTTCGTTAACTGACATACCATGCAGTGCATCCCTTTAAAGTATGTAAGTCAGTGATCTTCAGTAACTTACAGCATTGTACAACCGTCACCAACAATCCTGTTTGAGAATGTTTCCATCCACCCAAAACCCTTGCCCCGTTCCCACCCCCGGGCCCGGGCTGACCCGCTTTTTGTCTATAGATTTGCTCATTCTGCGTGCTTCCTATAAACAGAACCATACTCCATGACGTGGTCTTCCTGACCGGCTTCCTCCACTTAGCAAAATGTTTTTGAGGGTCACCCGCCTCATAGAGCGTTTACTTTATTCCTTTTTTGCCTGGACCACATCTCATCCGTGTATCCGCTCACCACGTTTTGTTTATCCATCTGGTCGCCAGTTGATGGATACTTGGGTTGTCTCCAGCTTGGGCTTGTGATGGTTAATGCTCCATGAATGTGTGCACGGTCTGTGTGTTAACAGATGTTTTCCTCCTTCCTGTGTGGAGACCCATGAGGGGAATTGCCAGGTCAGGCAGCCAAGGTTAACTTTGTGAGGAGCTGCCCTGCTTTTCCAGAAAGGCCACAGCAGCTCACGTCCCCGTGGTGGTGTCCGAGGGCTCCTGTTTCTCCACATCCTCCCTGACCCTTGTTACCATCTGTCTTTTTGATTGGCGCTGTCCTTTGTCTTTTTGGGTGTTGCTGTGGCCTGGTTGGGGTTAGGGAAGGGCAGGAAGGAGTTAAAGATGGAGAGGATAGAGCTCCCGAGAATAGACTGGTGAGAGAAGCAGGAGAGCAGATTCCCCTCCTGGGGGGAGTCTCTGGTCCCCTCTTAGGGACCCCACTCCAGGGAGTGGGTTACAGTGCAGACACGTGGGTCTCAGTCGGGAGGGCTGGGGAGGCCCCGCTGGACCGTCCTGGATGTTGACGGTTTCCCGGCGGAAACTACAGTCTCCAATGAGGCTGGTGAGGAGGGAACAGCATTTCCATTTTGGACAGTTCGGTCCTGCCACCGCCCAAGCTGGGGTGGGTGAGAAGATGCCCCGGGGTTGTCCGTCGGTGACCCGTTTGGCCGTGTCTGCTACAGAGCAGGCAGGGCAGTGCCTGGTCCTCGAGCGCCTGCCCCATCCTCGCCCCCTCCCTGGCTGGTCGCACAGGACCGTCTTCCAGGCAGACCTTGGGGCAACCGTCCACCAGGCTTACCGCCCACATTTGTTTCTCGGAGGCCCCCCTTGCCCAGCCCTAGGAGAGAGAAACGGGGACCTGGACCTTCCTCCTGGGAAGACAGGTGTGAGCAGGCCCTGTGCCCACCCGGGCCCTGTCTCTGAGCAGTTGGCGCATTCCGTGCTGAGATCCCGACAGCGGCCCTGGGTTTTCCCTCGTCTGCCATTTTCCGGCCCTCTCCCCTCCATGGTCCCCACTTGTTTACTTCCCTGTGCTTTCAATAGCCCAGGACAGGGCGCGCCAGCCTTGAGTGTTGTTTGGGGCTGGACGGAACCGAGGCACGGCCTCACCGTTGTGTTATGCTGCTTCCACTCTGCTCAGCACGCTCTGTTTGTTGGAGCCGAGCCAGCCTCGGGACCGTCTTCCCACTGGAGCCGCCCGGGCAGCGCCGTGGCCCAGGTCTGCACTCTGGGGGCTAGTGCGCGCCCCGGCCGCTGGGGCCCGGTGGAGGTGGGGCTGGACGTCGGTGCTGGGGGTGGATGGTGGCACCAAACCCTCTTGTCGCTGGGCCAACTGGCTGTGCTCTGGGGGCTGTGGGATGTTCTCCCACCTGAGTCCAGCCCCGGCAGTGCCTGCCGTGATGGGGTCACTGGCTGCGGGGAGGTGGGAGGGTGTCTGTCCCCTGAGCACGTCTGCCCTGAGGCAGACTGGCCGGGCAGACACGGGTTACTCAGCGCCTCCAAAGTCACCGACAGGAAACCAGCCACTTGAGAAGGAAGCTTGGCTTTTCTGGGCTTTGGAGAAAATAGTGACGCATCGGAATTCCCAAAACCAATAGGCTGCTGGCGGGGGTGTTTTTCCCATACAAACAAAAAGTAGAACTCAGGGGTGATGGGAAACTTTTACCTTGGCAAGACTGCAGGGGCGGGGCGTCCCGAGAAGCCTGGTCAAAAGGCGGAGGAGGCCGGGAGCTCGCCACACTGCTGCCCATCGCGCTCCTGCCCTGCCACGCTCCTGTCCATTGCGCTTCCGTCCATCACACCCCCGCCCTGCTGCCAGCCCCTCGAGCAGCAGGGCTGAGGATGCCAGAGACACCATGTGCAGCCGCCCTGCAGGGCTTCCTGCGGTACCTCCACCCCAGCCGGGCAGGCCGGAGACGGGTGGCCTCTGTCGAAAAGCACCTATGTGCTTGCGGCACCGCCCTGTGGACACACATCCGAAGCCTCGTGTGCAAGAGCAAGGTGGGCCTGCGGGTGGGCCGGGGATTCCTGGGTGGGTGGTGCCAGGCAGGGTCCCTGCCGCCCGGTGTCGGGCTCTGTTCCCCTCCCTGTCCCTCTCCTGGTCGGCTGGGGCTGGGCTGTGTGTGCCAGTCTCTGTCCTGGGAAGAGGAGAGGGGAGAGGGGCTTAGTGATTACCGTTCTTTGGAAGGAAAGGAAAGGTATCTTTCTGCTGCCGTGTTTCCCTGTTTACAACTGCCAGATGTGGTGGGAAACCGTCCCTTTCCTTGGGAGCAGGAAGAACCGTGCCTGCCCCCTTCCTTCCTGGGCGGCCAGGACACGGGAGCTGGGGGTGAGGGACCAGCAGTGCGCGTCCTTCCCTCCCGCCACACCTGGTCTGGTTGAGAGCTGGGAGCTCCACTGGCCCCAGAGCTGTGAGGGCCCTGGTGTCACCCCCCGCACGCACCCTCCCCCAGAGGAGGTGTGACCCCAGCTGGGTGTCGGGAAGTACCACGTGGGAGTGTTCTGTGACTGCTCTCTGCTCACAGACCTGCCCCTCAGGGTAGGGTCCCCACAGCCCAGGAGTGTGGCCCCCGAGATCCTCCTGGAAGAGAAGGAGAACCTGTCACCGCATGGCCCAGGAGGGAGATGCTCTGCCTCCCTCTGTTTGTCTGTGTCAGTCTGTCCATGGCATTTCAGATCCTTGCGAATGGTACCCAGTAGGATCTAGAGGGGAGGTGAGGAAGGCTCACCCCCAGGAGTACCTGTGATGACCTGTGCCAAGCGGGGGCAGGGGGAGGGCCTGGGTGCACACGCCTGAGAGGTAGGGCTTCGGGGCCTCGCTTTCCAGCTGCCTCCCCTGCACACGGCCCAGGTGGCTGTCTCCTCTCGGGTCCCTTGTAGCGGATAAACAGGTGATGGCTGTCCTGAGCACGCTGTGCGCAGTACCGCCACGTGTTGGGGTGGGGTGCACGCGTGTGCAGCACTCATGAAGTGTGGTCCTGCTCTTAAGCAACTTTCTAGTAGCAGAAATGAACCATCACCCAAAGCAAGCGATGAAATCCCGGGGCACCGTGCAAGGAGTGCCAGGTTATGTGGTGTCGGATGGTGGCTCCCTGACCTCGCTTCATACCAGAATCACCTGGGCAGTTTTTGGTTGTGCTGCTGTCAATTCTGCGGAGACTGGGGAGGTATTTCTTTAACAAGAGCTCCCAGGTGCTTATTCGTCCAGCCCAACCCGCTGGTATAGAACATGCGCTCCCCGGAACAGGGGAAATGGAGCCCTTGTGGACAGGGGACACGCAGCCTGACCAGGAAGGTCAGGGCATCTTACACTAAACAGCAGGGTGCCGAGGACCGGCGCTCAGACAGCGCTCTATGCGATAGAAGCGAGAGGGGCTGCAGGGAGCCTTTGTCCAGCCCCCTCGCCAGTGGCATGATTTGGAGCTGGGCTCCGGGTCCTTCTGGGCCTGACTCTGAGCCACGGGCCCGGCCTGGACTGGAGACGCCGCCTGCACGGGCTCCCACAGCCAGAGCTCAGGGCAGTGTCCCCAGCTCTTGGATGACACACCCCCAGGAAGATGCTTTTGAAATCGGGCTTCCCAAAGTGTGTCTAAATTGACTGTTCAGCCTCCTCCGAGCTGCATGAAGCACCTCTGATGCCGGGGGTGGGGGCAGGGAGCAGGACGGCAGGGCTGCCAGCACTGATGTTAGCTCCCATTGGGAAGGGACCGGAGGAGCAGGGTACAGTCCCCGAGCTGTTGCTGACTCATCCCGGGGGCAAGCCTGGGCTACAGGCAGCAAAGGTCTGGGGGCAGGAGGGCTCTGAGGTGCCGGGGGCTTCTAGCAGGTCCTCTCCTCTCTCAGGACCCCTCTTGGTCTCTGGATAGCGGTGCTGGCCAAGGTCTGGCTCCGATTCGACTTAGACATGGAGAAGTAGCAGGCTCGGGCCGCTGCCCGGCCAGGCCTTTGCACAGACCCCAGGGCATCTGATAATCATGGCCCCTTGCTTTCAGCTGGACCCCCAGGCCCTGCAGGACAGAGACTGGCAGCGGACCATCATCGCCATGAATGGGGTATGTACCCAGGGGGCTGTGTTGGCACCCGCTTCCTGCCGAAGGCTGGGGTGGTCCCGGTCTCTTCCAAAACAGTCAGAAGGAGGCTGAGCCTGAGCCGGTGTCTCAGGGGGAATGTGGCTGGAGGAGGCAGAGGCACTGTGGGGCAGAATCGCTGTGTGCAGGCAGGAGTCCGCCTGGTGGCTGGAGTGCAGTCACCCGCCAGGCACTGAGCATCCCTCCTCAAATGGCAATCCAGTGGCATCATGGGGACAGACAGGGCCTTGACCCTGGGGTCTGCCCGTAGAAACTGAGACCCCTGATTAGCCTTCAGTTCCCCAGAAGGATTTTTTTTTTTAACATCTTTATTGGAGTATAATTGCTTTACAATGGTGTGCTAGTTTCTGCTTTATAACAAAGTGAATCGGTTATACATATACATATGTCCCCATATCTCTTCCCTCTTGCGTCTCCCTCCCTCCCACCCTCCCTGTCCCACCCCTCTAGGTGGTCACAAAGCACCGAGCTGATCTCCCTGTGCTATGCGGCTGCTTCCCACTAGCTATCTATTTTACGTTTGGTAGTGTATATATATATGTCCATGCCACTCTGCCCCAGAAGGATTTAGACCTTAAAAAGAAAAAGTACTACCACACACCAAGAAAAGTCTGGGCACGTAGGACAAAATGTTACCATTTGATAGATAATTCATCTTTTTGTTATATTATTCTCTATACTTTTTCTCTAGTGTTATTGTTGTTAGAATTATATAAGAAAGAGAAGCAATGGGGTCGTTGGGGGAGGTTCTGCAGAAGCTGGTCCTTAGATCACCCTGACCATTCCTGGCTCTTGCTGAGTTGGACTAGGGGCCACCCCGCACCTGGACCTTGCCCTGCGCACCCGGGGGCGTGGATAGAATTGCTGAGATCCCGGGGCCCCTGGAAGCACAGGCTGTGAGGACCAGGAGGGTGAGAGGGTCGTGCCCCCTCCACTTGCAGATTGAAGTGAAGCTGTCAGTCAAGTTCACCAGCAGAGAGTTCAGCTTGAAAAGGATGCCTTCCCGAAAACAGACGGGCGTCTTCGGAGTCAAGATCGCCGTGGTCACCAAGTGAGTGGTGAGGGGTTGGGGCTCATGCGTCTCTCGTCCCTAAGGACCAAGGGCACCCCCGCCCCAGGTGTTTCTGGAGGAAAGAGCAGGTGTGGGTCTCCTGCTCCGTCCACAGTCACTGCACGGGGACGCCTCCCAGGCCCTTGGAGCACCGTGCTCGGCTGCCTCCCATGTTTACCATGAAAGGTGTCCCCATGAGCTCAGAGGTGTCCCACCCCCTTCCTGCTGCCCGCGGAGCTGCGCTTGGCAGGGTTTTCTTCCCTCGCTCGGAATTTGTCACGATCGGGCCTCCTGTTCAATGATGGAAACGCTGCCCCTTTGTCACGGGTCAGTTGCCAGGAGAAGCTTGTGTGTGGGTTTGAGGGCAGTTCTCAGGGACACAGGCCGCCTCCTGCCAGAATCCATTCGCTTCCCCGATTTGGAATCTGGCCGGGCCCTGACCTCGCTGGTCGTCAGGCAGGGACCTGCGTCAGACGCTCCCTGGACACCTTTTGTGTCCAAACACTGCTCCCTGCTCCCGGCTGCACCCCAGTCGTCCCCCCCAGCACCTCCGGGTGGCTCAGGGCGAGAGCAGAGAGCACTGTCAGCAGGTGCCCCAGAGAAGCACTGCTTGCGAGAGCGTCTAGGGACAGAGCTTCACCGGGCTCCCGCATATGCAGTCACTAAACTAGACTGAAGCTGACCCTCCAGACAGCAAGTCTCCTGTGTTTGAAGTGCTCTTACCCCGGCGTCCTGCCTGGAGCTACTGGAATTGTCCGTTGTTAGGACGTGGAAGAGAAAAGTGTTAGAATCACAGGAGTCTGAGCACTGGCGTGAGGCAGCCCCATGGAGCTGGTCCTCTGGCCCGGCCGCCTGCTGGGCTTAGGGCTCACCTCTGCCCCAGGCCTGAAGGGGTCAGGATTTTCCTCTCGCACAGCAGGTAGCGGGCAGGGCTGAGACCGGGTCCCCTGACCCGACTCGGAGACCAGACCGTTTTCCAGGACCCTTGCAGTCACCTGTTAACCCAGGGCCTGGGATCTTTTAACTGACTTCCAGTGGCTGACCTCAGTTAGAAAAGCCTCCTGACTGTCCCTCAAAGGTCGTGTATGACTTGTAGGGTGTCCAGCCATCTGGAGCTGTTGGAAAGGCCCCGGTAAGATATAAGCAGTAATAATCGTGAGATCTCAGAACAGAGAGAGAACACACAGAAGGCTCTGGGTGTGCCCAAACCTGGGTGCTGCAGGTGTGCAGAGCGGTGCAGGGATGAGCCCCACTGCAGCCCGAGCCAGGGCTGCCAGGCACTGAGGGCATCCCCTCCCCTGCAGGAGGGAGCGTTCCAAGGTGCCCTACATCGTGCGCCAGTGCGTGGAGGAGATCGAACGCCGGGGCATGGAGGAAGTGGGCATCTACCGCGTGTCCGGAGTGGCCACCGACATCCAGGCACTGAAGGCGGCTTTTGACGTCAGTGAGTGTCGGGCTGGGCAGTGCAGGATGGTGGTGTGGGCACAGTGCCCAAGCCGAGATCCCGGCGTGCCCGTTTATGTTACAACGAGAAGGAAATGGCACTGTGGGAGGAGGTTCTGCACAAGCCAGTTCTTAACCCGTCCTGACCACACGGGCGTGGCTCTTGCGGAGTTGGACCAGGGGCTCCCGTGGGGGCGGCCCCATCTTGCACCAGGGCTCCGCCTGCTTGCCCCCGGCCGGGAGTGGAAAAGAGGTGCCAACCAAAGCCCAGGGGTCAGTGCATCTGGCTGCAGAGAAGCCGGTGGAACTGCCCCAATGGCCAGATAAGGACACGAGACCCCAGAGGGTCCTGGAAGTGGAAGGGGGCAGAGCCAGGACTTCGGCATGGCCTGGAGCCATGGACGTGTGGGCCCACCCACAGTTACAGCTCCCTTTAGGTGGCCAGCATGGGCCCGGCCTGTGGCTCAGAGGGTAGAAGCGACTCGGGGTCCATTGTGGACCTTGTTCTACGTCTGTGCTCTCTCCAGACAACAAGGACGTGTCGGTGATGATGAGCGAGATGGACGTGAACGCCATTGCCGGGACGCTGAAGCTCTACTTCCGAGAGCTGCCTGAGCCCCTCTTTACCGACGAGTTCTACCCCAACTTCGCCGAGGGCATCGGTGAGTGAGGGGGGTCAGGGGCGAGGTGAGGGAACCCGAGTTTCAGCCCAAACCCTGCGTGTGGCGGGCGACCGAGAACCAAGCCGGTCCCAAGAGGCCTCTGCCCATCCTCAGCGGACTGCCCGCTGTCCCGGTCCCTCCAAGTCGCCCGAGAGGCTGCAGCAGCTGGCGCTGCTGTGGACACGCCTGGGTGCGGGGTCCTGGAGGCCACTGTCCTCCTCATCTACCCCAGGTCCTGGCCCCGTCAAGCAGGGCTTCAAGCCCGACCTGACCCCCAGTCCACCTGGAGGGTTGGGGGCGCTGGTGCATGGGGCAGCTGCGGCCTCCGCACCTCCCTCCAGGGCCGTTCAACAGAGGACCTGGCCCCCTGGGTGCACAGGGTGATGTGATGAGGGGGCCTTGGGGCCTCGCGGCCCTCCTGCTTGTCACTCTTCCTGCTTTATTCCAAGCCCAGCTTCCCCTGCCTTGGGCTCTTCCGAACAGGAGGCGGGAACGGCCGAGTGTGCCAGGAGGGCAGCTGTGCCCGGCGCCTCCTGCCGCTGGTCCCTTTGGTGCTGTTGACCCCTTTGAGATTCAGAAAAGGCGTCCAGGGTGGCTAGCTCTCCACCCCAGCTCCCACCACAGCGTCCTCAGTGGGGGCCAGTGCTGTGAGGCGGGACGGTGACGGCCCTGGGCTGTCCTGTGTCCTCCGACACGGGCCCTGGGAGAGGCCTCCAGCCCATGCTTGTGACCCTGAGAAGTAACCGCCCCGTGCCCCCCGCAGCTCTCTCAGACCCCGTGGCAAAGGAGAGCTGCATGCTTAACCTGCTGCTGTCACTCCCGGAGGCCAACCTGCTGACATTCCTCTTCCTTCTGGACCACCTGAAAAGGTAACCCCAGCTCCTATGTGGAGGCTCAGGGCTCCGGGACCCCCAAAGGCAGCAATGGGGGGGGGGTCCTCTGTGCTCCACTGTCTCCCTGGTGTCAGACTCCCCGGCACCCAGGGCCTTCTCTCTACACCTGCCCCGGTCTGTGGTTGTCCCCTCTGGGTACCAGAGCCACTGCCACCCCCATCCCTCTCTGCCACGGCGAGTGGTGTGCTCGGATCACCACCACCACCGCCCCCCACCCATCCCAGAACCGGCCCCTCCACCTGGTGGCCTTGAGCACTCTTCATCCCGGGCCCCTCTGACCCAGAAGAGCCAGGGTGGGGTCTGCTTTCTGCACAGCTGGGGCTGAGCCCTTCCTCCCGGGATGGCCTGGGTCCTTGCCCACGTCCATCCTCAAGATGGTGTCACAGCAGCACCCGCTCTTCTGCCTCGGCCCTCCGCAGGGTGGCAGAAAAGGAGACAGTGAACAAGATGTCCCTGCACAACCTCGCCACGGTGTTCGGCCCCACGCTGCTCCGGCCCTCAGACAAGGAGAGCAAGCTCCCCACCAACCCCAGCCAACCCATCTCCATGACCGACAGCTGGTCCCTGGAGGTCATGTCCCAGGTACGATGGCCCTTGCCACCCGGCCTTACACAGGTGGCCTCTGTCTGCCCCTCCCTGCGTCCTGCCGGTGGTTCCCACCGAGTTGTGCAGGGTGGGTGTCCAAGGTTTAGAGAGGGACTTGTCCGGGGCCACGAGGCAGGGAGGAGTGGGGAGGACCCAGGCCACCGCTTTTTCCTCTGTACCTTTGTGGGGTTTCTCAGGGCCCGCCCCACCTGGCCGTCCTCCAGGGGCAACCAGATCTCTTGCTGTGAGAGGCTTGTGTCACCAGCAGGGCCCTCGGGGCTCTGCTGGAAAGGCCTCTTCTCTGAGCCGCTGTCCCCTCCTGCTCTGCCCGGCAGGTCCAGGTGCTGCTGTATTTCCTGCAACTGGAGGCCATTCCTGCCCCAGACAGCAAGAGACAGAGCATCCTCTTCTCCACCGAAGTCTAAAGGCCCAACTCCACCTCCAAAATGGCGGCAGAACGGCCTGGGAACCTTCTAGGGAAACGGGCTATCCACAGAGCAGGAACCGAACCTTCCAGAGGAGTCATTAGGCCACCCCCCAGGGCCGGGTTGCTGCCAAGAGACAACTACCCAAGGCAAAAGGCCAAGTGGCCTGGGCAGTTCCAGGCCCACCTCCGGTGGGGCCTGGGAACTCTGGGCTGGCCTCAGACTGTGGTTTTCTACGCCGCCACCAGAGGGCGCCCCAAGCCAGCCCTCGTGTCTCCGGTCACGGGCCTGGGCGGGACCAGGCAAAGGGAGTGGTTTTTACGCATTTAACTTATGAGAGTTTAAAGATTTCTACTGGATCACCTGTCGAGATGCACCCTCTCCAGGGAGAAGGGAACAGGAGCAGATTCCCTTGGTATCGTGTCTTGAATAAATACTGCTGCTGCTTCGTGCCCAGGGGCCAGGCCCTGTCCAGCGTGGGCGGGGGCGTTTCGATTTCCCAGACTTAGAAATTCGACTCCTGTTTGTAACAGGTTTGAAAAGCTAAATCTACACTGTGTAGCGCTTGACCCCTTTCACCTCCTTTCTTCTTTCTTTCTAGAAGGTTTTGTGCAGTAATGGGTCTTCTTCCGGTTCTATCCTGTTGCTTTGTTTTTGCTGATCACGTGCCCCTCAGAAGGCAGCTCCCTGCGGAGCTGCATAACGTCCCGGACCGGACACCAGGGGAGGGAGGCCCAGGCTGCGCACTTTATGGCTGGTTGTCTAGGGAGAGTGATCCTGTTCACCATCCCGACTACCCCACCGGGCACACATTCTTCTCATCAGCTCAGAAAGGCCTTGATCTCTGGCCTCCTCCGGCCTGTGGCCCATCTGCCCCCAAATCTCCCTTCCCCTAATCGTGTCCCGCCCCCCCCCGCCCCCCCCCCCCCCAGATCGCTTCATTCCTCGCTCTTTGCTACACACACTCAGCAAACTTTTGTAAAGTTTTCCTCTGGGCGGCGGCAGCTTACCGACAGCTTGTTTTAAACTTTGATCTGAATAGCCTTTTGATACTTGAATATTTTTAAGTTTTATACATAGTTTCTAATTTTTTTCCTAACAGATTCAAATTCCTAATAAGATACTAGAATGTACTCTGTGGACAATCTATGTCCCAGCGGCATCTCGTCTTCCTCTAAGCGCCAGCTCTGTTTCCATCAGGAGCCACTTCTGAAGTCTCCTGAGCATCTGGAATTGGGGTTGGGGGGGGGATTAGGAACAGGCTGGGCCGAGGGTAGGGGCTGCCATCCCGAAGCAGGTGGAAGGACAGAGCCCCCCACGCTCCACACACCTGTGCGGAAGCCAGGATGCGCCTGGTAACCCTCCTGACCGTCTGACTTAGAGGAAAGAGAACTGGGGAAACCACTAAGTATTTTGAAGAAACAAGTCTGTGAAGAATTGCATCACTTTTTTCGAAAAAGGGATGGGGGCGAGGAGAGAAGAAACTTCCATGCTGGACTTGCAGGAAGAGAGGATGTAGCTGAACCGGAGGAGGGAAGCGGTGGCATCACTCAGGAAAAGGCGTTTGCTTGTCACGCGATTAGACCAGTAACAGGTAGCACTGTCCAGGACCCTTCCCATGTCCCTGGCGGGGTGGGAAGGCTCAGCTGGTGTGTCAGCGGGCAGCTCCTGCCCGAGGTCACGGCACACAGGGGCCCATGTGCCCCCCCAACTCTACTCTCTGCTCACGGACCTGCGGACGCAGGGACGGAAAAAGAAGTCACTCGAAGGTCTTAAGTCTGCATACTGTATTTATTTAGTTGTACTTTTTTCTTGTGAGGAGAGCAGACCCACCGTTTTAAAGCAGTGCTGCTCTCCTGGGGGATGAGTGGGGGGAGCAGGGTCCTTTGTGCTTTGCACGTCTCTGGGATCCATGGGTTTCCCGGGCCTCCAGTCCCTGGCCTCTTCTGGCCTGGCTTCCCATCCCCGTCTGGCCCTGCAGGGGGAACACACTTTACTTAGAAAAGCTAGACCTGGCCCCGGTTTCTTTTTCCCTGGAGTCTCATGATTTGCGTCTGTCGCATTGAAACTGGAAAGCAGTCTCTCAGTGTCTGTGCCAATTTTCGTTCCCTCCCCCCATCTCCTTCCTCTATTTGCTTTTTATTTATGTAGGATGCGTGGTGTTTAGTGATGGAATGACCACTCTTTCTTGTTCAGCTGTCAAAGCACTCCTTTGCCGAGCCTCAGTGGTGGTGGTCGCTTTGGGTCACTGGGCGCCCCTGTCGTCCGTCTGACACTCAGGCCTGAGGGTCGGCAAAGCCGGTGGGCAGGTGATTACCTGGAGGCCAGACGTGACCTTCCACAAGGCTCAGCCGCTGGACTTGGCAACGAGAAGTGACGCCTTGCCGTCTGGGCCCTAGGTCTGGGTCTGGAGCCTGAGCAGAGGGCAGCCCAGCCTCGGGCTGCAGGTGGCAGGCAGTCTCTCCGCAGCCACATGTCTGAGTTTGAGCTCGGCCATGTCTGTACCACCACAGGGGAAAGGACAGCTGCCACTTTCATTAAAGTTCCCCGAGATGACTTGTGTCAGTGGTGATGGCTGCAGTAGAAAGAAACACCATGATCGGAGCCTCTGGGAGCATCCCCGGAGCCACTGGGTTGGGGCTGAGGGTGGGCATTGGAGCTGGAAGAAGAAGCAGGTGGTATGGAGAGGTGGGTGTCCAGGAGGCCTCCCTGAGGGTAGTGGGCACTACTGGGGACAGCCCAGGCCCAGGGCGCCCACTTGCCCACAGGCAGTCGCCCCGCTGAGCATGGGGCCGTCTGGTTTGGGACAAACGGCAGAGGGGACACCAGCCGTGCCAAGCCCGGGGGCAGGGAGGGCTCCAGCCCCACAGAGCCTAGCCCTGCACGAGCCCCTCAGCCTCTGTGGTTTCCGGTGGTGCTGCCAGGTGCGGCCTTTCTGTTGCCAGCAGACGGGACGTGGGTCACTCTTAGCCGTCACCAGCCTTGCCCACAGAAAAAGCCACCCAGCTTACAGGGAAGCCACGCCCGGGTGGAGAGGGGTGTGCAAGGTGGGCTCTGCTGATGCAGCTTGGGATGAGCTAGGGCCACACCGGCTCGGACCCCGATTGCCGTGCTCGGTGCCTGTCAGCCATCACCCTGAGGCTCCCCCAGGGTCTTCACGTGCACCATGCCATCTGCCCACCTGACACCTGCTGATGACGAAAGGGCTGCCACTGGCCCTCCTCCAAGTATTTGGCCCCTAAAAGGCTACGTAGCTCTGTCTATCCCTACCCACCTTCCTATTGGAAAATCTGTTCCAAAAAAAGCAAAAGCCCCATTGCGTCTCTCTTAGTAGGAGTTGATTTGGGGGGCAAGCTGACTGTCCCCATGTTCCTGAGAGCAGGGGCTGTGTCCAGCCAAGCCCAGGCCAGTGGCATGGCCCAGGGAGCAAGACCGTTCATTGCTATGGAATTTGAGGTCTTACACCTCAAAGACCCTCAGAGGCCTCTTAATCCAATCCCTTTACTTGGTAGCTGGGTAAACAGGTGCGCAAAGGCCTCCCCACACACCCGGTGTCCCAGAGTTGGTTGAAGAACAGAGGCTGGGATCTTGGTGTCTTGATCCCTATAGGCTGGCTCCCTTTCTGCTGGACTGGACATGGCCAGCTGAGCAGGCCCTGCGCCGGGGCCCAGCGTCACACACATACCCTGGGCAGATAAAGGAGGGCAGGATTTTGTGTAGAAATCTCAGAAGAGCCTGTATACCTGCCCCCCCAAAAAAGGATGCCCCAGTTGCCTTAAACGGAAGCATTTCTATGATGAAGCTAATGATGGGCTGTCACAAACAGCTCCGGAAAAATAAACAGAAAAAGTGAGGGGGCGAAAGACACACCAGCTCTTGAAGAGGCCCAAATGGCCTCCCAGAGCAGCTGCTGTGGGTCAATGGGCAGGATCGGTCCTGAGAGTCACCTCTGGGTGAGAGAGCTGTCAGACCAGGGGAGAGAGCCCTGCGTCACCCCAGCTCTCCCAGGGTGGGAAGCCAGACGGCATGACAGACAGGTAGCCACGTAAACGGTTTCCTGGAGGATGGAGCCCTGCTGCGTCTCTCAGGTGTGTCTGGGTTGGGAAGGAAACCAGCTGCTTGGGGGACTGAGACTGCTCCTCTGCATGTCACCAGATGAGATGCACCAAGTGCCTGGCCGGACCTCATAGGCCACGTGTCCCAAGACAGGCCTTCTCAGGGCCTCTCTGGCCAGTTCTGCCAAGTCACCAAGGGCTCAGTCCATGCACCGGCTCCTTTCCGTTCCCCTCCTGTAGGTGGAACCTGGCAGACCTGACCAGAAACTCTCCCTTGGGGTTTTCAGTCACTTGGTGGAAACGAGCCCAGCAGCTGGGGATGGGGAGGTTCAAATGGGATTCTGG